>NC_065537.1:61855683-62196080 GCF_932294415.1 Quercus robur
ATTGTCGTTACATCTCTATGAGTTTATCTTTCATTATATTTTAAAGTCAAAAAATATTGTGATTTAAGTTCTTCATAAATAAGTGAATTTGTCTTAATCAAATTTGTTTGTGTGAGGAATGGTTAATTGGCAATGACAAGAAAGACCAAACCTTTGTCCATATAATTACATTCAAATTTTAAAAAGGGTGGGCTGGGTTTTATTCTTTTATTTATTATTATTATTTTCTTTGTTTTTGGTTGGCTTGTAATTTCAAATGGACGGTGCAACTCTTTTTAGTAGTGATAATTAGACATTTCTGATAGTTTACAGTCACATTAGATAGCCTTACCTCCAGGACTGAAAGCTAATTACATATTTTATGATAGATATTACCTATATAGTGCATAACTATTTTATGGTTGTTCTCAATTTAAGGACTAAAATTTCTCAAGAAACACTGTGAAGTCGTAGTGAACTTGGAGGTTTTTGTTTTGGTATTTTCATAATTTACTGGTGCTGTAGAATCTGTCGAAAATAAATATAGTTTTGAATGTTCTTTTTGATGTTGTTATTTTCACTACTAGGCCTAATTGTTTTATTATGCACATTTGAGTGAAAGTTGTCATTTATACTCTTTTATTTGTAAAATAATGAAAATCTTATTTTTCCCTCATCTTTGCTTTGGAGCCAAACTCAAAGGTGCTACTTTTATGTTCTAAATTTAAGATCATATGCTCCTGTAAATATGGTTTACAAAGCGTTACCTTAGGTGGATAGGTAGGTTGTTCTGTATCTTGATATACCTGGTCCTTGGACCTAGTACAATAGTTCAATTGTTTTTAGTCTGCCTTCAATTAAACCTATTGCAATAGTATGTTTTCCATGAACCTGTTAATTGCAAAAAGAGTAACTGAAAAATATTTTTTTAAGACTTGATAATTTGTGCAAATGCTTCGGAAAACATTAGAGAAAGCTGGTTGATTGACCACTCTAGTGCACTATTACCTTATATATTTCTCCCTGACTTAACAAGCATGGCCCAATATTTTTAATCAATTGCCACATGTGTAAGTTTCTTCATAGGGTACTCTTCATCTGCAGCATTGCCTTATGCCTTAAATTAACGACATAGTCTCAAAAATTACCATTTATGACGCCTTTTTTTTGCAGGTTCGAACGATGCTTAGGTCTCTACAGAGGTGTGACGAAGGTTTTGACATGCACAATGACCTTAAGCAGACACTAGAATATGTTGATGAGCGTGTCGCGGTGGGTGAAGTGGTGGGTCTCGAGGGGGTGGATGTTGTAGAGGTGGTCAAGCTAGTCGCGGCTGTACGACTGAGCTGGATCCCATCTACGAGGAAGGGGATGACTCAGGTACAGAAGAGTCATGGCTTGGCACTGATTGGGTACTATCTGACGACGGCAGCAGGACATCGTGATGCACGTCTGATGTTGGTACTGGGCCATCCCACACCGCCAGTTATGAGGACACTGTTCCAGCCCAGACTACATCCCATGGTGCTAGCACGGACTATGAGGACCCTCCCCGTATGTCACCCCCAGTTTTCAGTGTATCTGCCCATGATGGTGGATGCATACTTGTCCCCACACCAGGCATGCCCACCCCACCTCTAATGCATGTGGAGCCCACCATGGCAACTTCATCTCCAAGCCCCCACGAAGAGGCTATACTGATTGAGCAGATACCAAGTGAGGACATTGAGCTGGTGGAGGGTTTGCGGAGATCGTGATGCCCTCCTGCGCATGCTCTTGATTGCTGAACCGGTGATGGTATGTACTTCGTCTACACTTCCCATCTTCTTGAGCTACTTATACTGTGCATTTGATTGAATATGTTAATTTAATTATGTTGTTGTGTCTGATGAAACAGGTAAGATTAGACCTGTGAGGGCATATGGGTGGAAACAAAAAGATCATTAAATGCCTTAGTGTGTGTGAAAGTTCAAAAACGTGTATAAACACCCTTGAACGTTTAGACCCCCAATTTACAAATTAACCAATTCAAGCTTTATGTCAAACAACTAGTGTGCGGAAAATGAACATAGGCTATAAACAGAATTGGAAAACAATCTAAGCCAATTATAAATCACATCCACAGCAGAAAATAAAAGGCAAAGATAAAGGGAAGAGAGATGCAAACACAAGGACAACACACGATGTGTTATCGAAGAGGAAACCGAAGCCCTCGGCGTAAAACCTCTCCGCCGCCCTCCAAGCGGTCAATAATCCACTAGAAAATGTAGTTGGGATACATGAACAGCAATAGACCCTCCAAGCCTAATCTACCCGATGTACCTAAGCCCTCCAAGCTTCTTGCTCCAACGAGGTTGCGCCGAACCTTTTTCTTTTCTAGCTTACTGGATTCCGCTACTAAACCATAGCATCCGCCACTAAACCATAGCATCCGCCATCTTTGGCATCTTCCAATGTTTCCCAAAACTCCAAGAACACTCAACACTCTAAATGGGTGTGGGTAGTGTTTGGATAGAAATCTCCTCTCAATAGGTATGACAATGAGAGAGGGAATGAGAAGAGACTACAAAGATTTCTCTCTAGGAATGAGTAGCTCTCTCTAATTGGGTGGGTGTTTTGAAGAAACCTCTCTTAGGGTTTTTCTTTCTGAATGGCCACCCATATCTTGTGGGAATGAGGGGTATTTATACTGGTGTGAGAATGGAATACGAAGAGCCAGTTTTTCCAAAAACAGGGCTGGCTGGCGACTTGACCTCGCGACTTGACTGAGTCACGAGTTTAAGTCGCGAGCTAACTTAATGGCCAATCTGGATTTTTGTCGTGTAGTGCTCCAGGTGGCGTGACTGTTTAGCTCCCCTGCATGCTCTGCACGTGAGCAACTTTTGGCGGCTTGCAAGCCGCGAGCCACCCGCGAGTCCTAACCGCGAGTCTCTGCTTCACTGCACTGTCTTGAGCATTTCTTCACACTCTCTCACACACTACCCTTACATGATTCCCACCTAAATACAAGGTTTCTAAGTGCTATATTACAAGCAAATTTGTTATGGAATAAAGCCAACACATGGTTGATTAAATTCAACCTTACAGTGTGCTTATACTTTCTGTCGATAGGTGACTGGATATTTCTGTTTCACTTTTCTTTTAAAGTTGTATCTTTTTTTTAGCACTTATATATGGTGGAAAAAATGGTATTACCTGTAAAAAGTATTTTCAATTTTTTCACAATTTATTAGAGTGAGCAGTTATAATTGGTACAATATCACTTTCTTTTGATTCCATACTAATACTATTTTTTTTGGTACCCACTAAAATACAGGAGAGAGAAAGCATATTCATTACTTCATGGGATTTGGGAGAATGTATGTTTATCATAATGCCATTATTGATCTTCTCTCTCTTTCTTTCTCAAACAAATTAAGAGAGGATGTTTGATATTTAATATGGTCAAAATTGTCTCTCTAGGACCTTGGAAAGAATGCTATGTTCGTCATTATATTCATGTACTCTCACACTCTCTCATGATCTGGGAAGAATATATGAACATTGAAGTTTGCCATTGCTTAATAAAAGCTAACAAACACACACACACAACTCACATTCTCTCATTCATTGTCTAGACAGGAAGGTGATTACAAAAAAATGGGAATAAAGGCCATATAGGCTTTAGCACACTGCCTAAACCCATATAAGTTTGTTGATATTTGAAGCCTTTGTAGGGTGCTTTTGTTTGGCAGATATACCAAAAAGAAGAAGAAGAAGAAATTGTGGTGGTATCCCTCAAAAGCTGGTGATCAAAGCTGAATATGTTCACATAATGAATGAATGGGTTTGTTTGAGAGCTTGTGAATTTCTATGCAAGGCATGGCTAAAAATGAGTTGGCTTTTCATGCTAAATATGCTCCCTTCCTTTGTGTTAATAATGCCACCTTTTGTAGGTGACTTAGCCTTCCAACCCACCCCCTATGTTTTTGGGTTGTCATGAGGGTTGCATCTATCATATATGGTTTCAAAGGTAAAATAATAGTGCTCATGAAAGTCATAATCCATATGCATCTCTTATAGTTGAATGGATTTGACAGTGGTGTTTTTTATATAATTAACTTTGTGACAATAATGGCTGCGGTAATGGGTTTATGAGGTTTAAGGCCTAAGAAGGTCCACTTAAAGTAAAATAAAGCATGATAGCACCATTGCTTATTCATGTAATTTGAATTAAAACTAAGTTCGTATGATATGAGCATGTTATTAGATAACATCTTGTATTGGGTGGATAAAAGAAGGTCATAATGGTTTCTACTTTCTAACGCTTTCTTTTCTTAGTTATAAGTGACAAAATCAAGAAATATATTTAGTGGTATTGTTACTAATTTATGGCTTTTCTTTGCAGATTCTTCATATATCAGATGTTGAAGTTATAGAGACCAAAATGATGGGAAATTATCCTATTATTATCTTCGCAGTATGCATTATGTTTTTATTTGAACTCGATAGCAAGCATGTTTGACACATTTCTTGTGGAAAGAAATTCTGATACTCATTATCTTCTTCTTAATGCAGGACAAAATTAAGGAATTTGCGTACGTGTGCTTGTGGTGGGTTCAGGGTTAGGAGAATTTGTAGGTTTTGATTTATAATTGTTGAGGAGAAGGTTGTGGGGTTCTGTTAGGAATTAAAAGATAGTTTGATGAGTTTCTTGATGGCTATTTGGTAGAAGACAAAAGAGACAATATGGATATGTTTAGGGGCTGTATAAACAGTACCCTTGAACAACTTATTAAAAAAACGAATGTAATTATTAAAAAAAATAATGTACTTATCAAAAAAAATAATGTACCCATGAACAGTACCACAATAGAAAAACAAAAGAGAGAAGAGAAAGGGAAGAAGAAAGGGAGAAGAGAACAAAGAAGAACAATAAGGTGAATGTGCCCTATACTCTATCACTCTTTTTTTTTTTTTTTCTTTTTTTTTTAATTCCAATTCCTTTCAGTATTTATGCTATATGCATATACTCTTTTTTGTACTAATGGTAGGACTTCTATTTGGGGTGAACTAAAAACCTAATAGAAGAATTAAATTTTTTCTGCTCTGAGAAATAAGCTTCATGGTTAACAAGTAGTTAGTATGTCAATATATTGTGACTTATAGGGTCTTTTGTGCATTGCTTCTGCTCTAAGAAATAAGCTCCATGGTTGCAGTATGCAAGTGGTTAGCATAGATAAGATGTGTATTGCATTCTAAAAATTTCTAGAATATAAGGGCTTGAGAACATGACAATTTCTCTACCTGGCCTAATTCTCTAAATATATGCTATTGTTTGTGTTAATAATGCCACCTTCTGTAGGTGACTTAGCCTTCGAACCCATCCCCTATGTTTTTAGGTTTTCATGAGGGTTGCATCTATCATATATGGTTTCAAAGGTAAAATAATAGTGCTCATGAAAGTTACAATCCATATGCATGTCTTATAGTTGAATAGATTTGACAATGGTGTTTTTATATAATTAACTTCATGACAATAATGGCTATGGTAATGGGTTTATGAGGTTTAAGGCATAAGAAGGTCCACTTAAAGTAAAATAAAGAATGATAGCATCATTGCTTATCCATGTCATTTGAATTAAAACTAAGTTCGTATGATATGTGCATGTTAAAATTGCAATTTCTCTAGAATATAAAATTGCAGCTTTCTAATTTTGTAGTTTTTCTTCATGTTAGTTTTCCCTCCTGTGTTTTCAATGGCTTCTCATTGCGACAACAATAATTAACACTGTTCCATACCACACTCTTACTTTGAATTGCTGTGACCTCACTTTAGGTAGCGGGAAAATATGTCTCATTAGTGCCCAATGTGCATTCAGGGTTAATTGTGTTGTGTGGCATGTGATGCATGTGATGCATTTAACAATGCATTCAAACTTACCTTGTAAGAGTAACGTGGAGGGTGAGGTCGTGGGTTCAAGACCCACCGGCGGTGTATGTAACTTCAAATCAGGAAAATAATGTGTTCAGACTTTCTCTTGTATTATTCATTATTTGTAATTTCATTGTTGATTGTTGCTCTTCATTGCTGGCTCCCGAAGCAAATAACAATTTTACTTTAACAATCTATCATCCACATGTTTTGTGAGTTACTGTACAATTAATCCTATATTATTGTTTACTGTTTCTGTTTATCACGGCTGCCCAGACTCTTAAATTGAAGAATATTTTTTTTTTAGAAATCTGTGAATGACGTGTTTCGTGAGTTATGGTACAATATAGATGAGACAAACTTCATATTGACAGAATAAGTTTGGAACTAGTTTCATCTTGAAACAGTTATGCACTGTGAGTTACACTATTAGTAGGCTTAGATGCAAAATATTGACTGAAGTAATGGAGTCCCTATCTCTGAGTAATCAAATGATGAAGCATTTATCTGTTGACTTTTTTAATTCTTCTGACTCCTTGAACCTTCTTCTATTAAAGATTTTACATCATCACTTTTCCCATGTCAAGCTCATATTACTCATTCCATTCTATAGTGGACTGCTATTAGATGTGGAAAGTCCCATAGTAGTTCATTGAATAATAAAACTAGACAATTATACTTGTGATGATAGATCACTTCCTTTTCCACAATGTACAAGTCTCCAAAATGTTCTTCTCCATCTAGAGATTGAGGGACACCTTTGTTTGGTTGTAGTCTTCCTGCCATATGATTTGCACTATATTTATATGTCACTCATAGAGATTTATTCTTTGCCTACCCATCAATGTTTGATTCCTATTAATTTGTGTTAATGTGACTTCTACTTCTTCATACCTGTTAATATGACAGTTAGTCTTTGATCCTAGATTTTGGAGTGGAGAGTCTTTGCTTGTCTTTTCTTCTTTGATATTGTACATTAATTTATTTCAGTATTTAACTGTCTATACTTTGGTGATTTATATACCACAAAGTGCTCAAATGTCTTACCTACTTCCCTCCCCCAAACCTCACAGGTGGGTGGACCCACAATATCTCATGAAAATTCATTTGTGCTAATAATTTCAGGTAATTGGGATCAATGGGAAATTTCCAAGACCAATTCTCAATGTTACTACAAATTGGAATGTTGTTGTCAATGTCAAAAATGGCCGTGACGAGCCATTTCTTCTCACAAGGTATATATATTTTTTTATAGCAAGAATAAGAAAAATAGCAAGTAGTGATTTTATTAGTGCTAATGTTGTCTAGTTTAATGCAGGAATGACATAGAACATAGGAAGAGCTATTTGCAAGATAGTGTTTTAGGTACAAATTGTCACATTCCTGCTGGTTGGAATTGGACATATCAGTTTCAGGTCAAAGATCAGATAGGGAGTTTCTTTTACTTCCCGTCCCTTAGCTTCTAGAGAGCTGCAGGTGGATATGGGGGAATCATCATAAACAACAGAGAAGTGATTCTAGTACCCTTCGGGATGCTAGATGGAGATATTACAATCTTCATTAGTGACTGGTACTCTTATAGTCATAAGGTCAGTGTAAATTTTGTTTTGCTCACTGACTCTGGTGATTGGTGAATACTAGTTACTTTTTTAGGTTTCCTAGCTATTGACCAATGCTTATTGGGAAATAGGAACTAAGGCAGGATGTTGAAAAAGGAATCAACCTTGGAGTTGCTGATGGTATCCTTATTAATGGATTGGGTCCCTATCGCTTTGATGGGGCAATTGTTCCAGATGGTACTACTTACCTGAAAATAAATGTTGAACCAAGTGAATTTCTGCAGTGTATATGTTATACTTAGTTTGCTGCCCCTTCTCTTTAAACTCCATTAACTTGCTCAAATGAACTAATATTTATAACAAATATGCCTATGACTTTTCCATTGAAAATGTGTTCTGAAAGTTGTAACTAAAAAGTAATTCTTTATAAAACACAAACAATTTGTTAAGCTGCATTGAAGACCCTAATTTCAATGGTCCGCAATTTCTGCATCCCCCACCACCTTCCTAATCTTAGCCACCATATATCCTACTTGTCCGACCTTCATAAAACCCAAACCACCTTACCTAAATCACCTCCCAAGTTAAATATTCGTTACTTCGAATTTGTGCATTGGTATTAGCGTATAAAATACAATTTTTGTAAACCTTGAATTATTAAGCCCATGAAAATTATGAATCTTCTCCTTATTAACCCCCTATCTTCTGCATGATAACCACAATTAATTGTCCTTATCCAGGTCTGCCATGGGTCATCATTGCTTCTACGTTTACTACGATGGGGAGCAGTATTTCTATGAGTTGCATGGGCTATCCTATAGAGGTGAGTCAATGAAGCAGAAGTTCATTGACTTGAAATGCGGAACGCACTTGAGAAAAATGCATCTGAAGATAATGGAAGCTCTAAGTTGGACAAGGAGTCACATAAGATATCCATTATGTATCGTGCCCCTCAGCTACTTGTGAATACTCATACTTAAGTTGTCTACAACTTAAATTTGTTAGGTTGCGATGCCAACATGGACATGATGTGGACAGTGATTAAGCGGACCCCCTAGTTCATAGCGTCCGACTTGTATGTAACTGTTAAGGTTGTTGGGTTCCATACTGGTGCAAGTTTGCAACATGGCAGTGGGGTGGAAGAGCCACACTCATCGCCGCTTGACGTGCATCCTTCCTTTGTCGATGCCACACCTTTGCCCTACAATACTTAACCATGCAGTGCGGTTGATGATTTGGACAAGACCAAAGTGTTGGGCGCCATCCAAACACATGATATGGGAGGGTCTAGTCATGCATATGAACATGTCCAAGCCTATATGGATGGGGGAATTGATATTGATGCCAGTCAAGATGTGTACGAAGAGTTCATTGATACTGATGGACCGGTGGACGAAGCGGAGATCTTAGATGGAACACAAATCGAAAACAATGAGGAGGATTGCCCTACTATAGTTCCTATCCCAGAATTGTTCACATTAAACACATGGGACAATATTAATGACCCATCACTTGCATTGGGTACAGGACAGCTTACAAGTTGGCATAAAGGTGACCAGCCAGTGAAGGGGATGCTATTCCAGAATAAAGCCTCCATTCATTATGTGTTGACCCTCTACTTTGTGGAACATAATAAGCAATACAAGGTCATCAAGTCTGACACCAATAGGCTGGTAGTGCGGTGCATACATGAGGCATGTCCGTGGTCAATTCGGGCTACTTGCAGTAAGAAGCACAGGATGTGGGTGATCAGTAAATGTAATGGTCCCCACAGTTGCACATCCCTTCAGGTAGCAACCGATGGGCGGATGATGGATTCAAAGTTCATATCCATTGCACTTGAGAAGTATGTACGGGAGGACCTAACCTGATCCATAAAGGACCTACGTAGTATTCTACATGCGAAGCACGGGCATGATGTAACTATGTACAAGGCTTGGGAAGCTAAACAGAAGGCAGTTACGCGCATTTACAGGGATTTTGATGAGTCGTACGCGGAATTGCCACGGTTTCTAGCGGCATTGTCCGATGCTGATCCGGACACTGTAACCACATTAAAGTGTGAACCCCGTGTCCCGGGGACTTGTATATTCAACTCCACGTTTTGGGCTTTTGGTCCGTGTATTAGAGGGTCCAAACATTACAGGCCAGTGATAAGCATAGATGCAACGCACCTCTATGGCAAGTACAAAAGAAAGTTGTTGATAGCAATGGCAACAAATGGTAATAACAAGGTTTATCCACTCGCATTTGTCGTTGTTGAAAGTGAGAGTACGAAGACATGGGATGGTTTTTGGCATGCCTGCTGACCTATGTTACGGATCGAACCAATTTATGTATAATCTTCAACAGGCATCGTGAGATACAATCATGCTTCGATGACACCACTAGGGGCTACTTGCAACCGCCCTTAGCCCATCACCGATATTCCCTCTACCATTTAGTAAGCAATTTTAACACTAACTTCAATAGTGTGGCATTGAAGAACTTGGTGTGGAGGGCAGCAACTGTGAATCAAGTTAGGAAGTTTGAAAACACCATGGATTGCATCAAGAATGTCAACCCGGATGCGTACGACTATCTTAAGGAGGTAGCTCAAGAAAAGTGGACACTTGTACATGACCATGGGCACCGATATGGGGCAATGACAACCAACCTATCAAAGTGCTTCAATGGGGTACTTAAGGGCGCACGTAGCTTGCCCATAACTGCAATGGTTTAGTTCACATTTTACAAGGTGAACTCGTACTTTGACGATCGTTGAAACAAAACCCTAGAGCAGTTAGAAGAGGGGCAAGACTAGTGCAAATATGCCTATGACAAGTTCGAGGCAAATCAAGAGAAGGCAAAGCTCCATATGGTTAGAAGGATGAGCGCGTAACAACGCTTATATATAGTGGAGACACAGTCTTCATTGTTGAACATTGGCGGGGGAGCTCACACCCATAGGGTTTCCCTCGTTGACAGGACATGCATGTGCGGGAAATGGGAAGCAAACAAGATCCCCTGTTCACACTTGATAGTAGTTTATGCCAAGTACAACCACGATACCACGGAGTTTATGGATCGTTTCTACTGCGTGGAAGAACGGTATCACAGCTACAAGCTGATATTCCAACCACAGAAAGATAGGTTAGAATGGCCGATGTCAAAAGAAAGGAGAATAATGATGCCAAACCCACGGTTGATTCGAGAGAAAGGTCAGCCTAAGTCCACAAGAATCGCAATGAGATGGATGACGAGGATAGGGAGTTGCCAACCTCATTGTGGATTGAGAACGGACCAAAGTCGAAGTGTGGGTTGTGTCGCTAAAAGGGTCATAACCATTGTAGATGTCCGACTCGAAATGTGGAATCAACAAACCGTGGTGGTACATAGTAGGTAACAATTACAAGTCCTAGTAATGAGTGGGGATATATCATAACTTATTCTTATTTAGTGTTGTCAATTATTCTTACAAGTCATAAGTTATTCTTACAAGTTCTGTAGTAATGTGTAGATTGTAACCATGATAGTAAAACATGGTTTTAAAAGATGAGTAAAAGATGCGGTATTGATGTATTTTTTGTTGTACTTGTGCAGATATGGGATTCGTGGCAAAGAGGCAGTTACTGTGGCGCTAGTTGAACTCAAATCTCTTCTTGTAAACTATGAGAAAACATCATTTATATGTAAATGGTTGTACTTACATTGTGAACAACTTGGTTCAATGGTTTTTAATGTATAATGGCTCCTTATTTCCATTGTAGATTGTATGGATGATTTTCTTATTCACGTGGTTGTTTAATGAAGTGATTTGGTTATGGATGTGGTTGGAATTGTTGAGTAAATTTGATTATGGAAGTAGTTGGAACTATAGGGATGAGTTGTTGATGGAAGTGGTTGTGAACAAGTCCACTTTTATGATGAATAAACAGGCCAAATTAGTATGGGTGTGAATAGTGCTGCATGACTTCTTACTCCATGCAGGAAGTGTATTCCCAAATAACTCGATCTCCCATTTATCGAGTTATGTGCAAGAAGAGTTGGCCACAAATTTGGCTCGGTTTAGTTACACTGCACATAACTCGATTTACTAATAATCAGGTTATGTGGAAGACCCTTTTGGACACTTGGATTCCTCTTAGACTGCATCTGGATCAGTCCAAATATATGGGCTGGGTGTGGAAACCCAATGCACATAACTCGATATGTGTATTATCGAGTTAAACTATAAATAACCCGATTTGTGTAGTATCGAGTTATGTGCAAGCCCTTCTAGACACAAGTTGGATCACTGTGAGTTACACTACACATAACTCGATTTGGTAATAATTGGGTTATGTGTAAGACCATTCTGGACACTTGGATTCCTCTTGGACTGCATCTGGATCAGTCCAAATATATGGGCTGGGTATGGAAGCCCAGTGCACATAACTCGATATGTGTATTATCGAGTTAAACTGTTGTTGAGGTCAAAAAAATCTTGACACCTAGGCCCAAGGAAATAACACAATGGGCCAACCTCATGACAAGTAATCATAAAAGGGATGAATTCACCACAAAGAAAAAGGACGACAAGCCCAAAAGTTTTGAAGCCCAAAAACCCACGGAAAGAAAAGACTTAGCCTCTCAGGATCAGGGAGTCGAGGAAAATCCAGCAGAAAGAGCTGGGCCAGGATCCCCAGGGGCTACCAAAGGCTCGGGATCCTTAGGACACACAGCACAGTTGAGGTAGGATGGAGACAACTTGAAAGGGGTGCCATGAAATACAAGAAACGAAGAACATATGTGTCCTTCTCAAGTACCCAAAATGAAGAACTATAAGGGGAAGTGCCTAAAAAACCTTCAACCTAGCAGATAAGGATTCTGATTACTTGGGAAAACGACAAGAAAAGGGATAGCCAAAAGCTAAAAAGGTAAAAAGCCAAAAGCTAAGGTTAGCTACCTAAGGGTGCCTCGAAATGGAAAGTCAGCAAGGGACTTTCAGGGAGACAACACCAAAAGGAGAAAATTATGAGGAATAAGGAATAGGCCAGCCCATTGAGTGATTGGCACAGCACAAGCTTTGGTGCCTAGAGAAGCAAAAGAGAGAAGTTAGTGGTACTCTGAAACCTTACCAGGACATTATAAAAGGGGAAGGCAGCCAGCGTTGAAGGGAGTAATCAGGCAACAGTGAACCATAACAGAATCATTAAGAAAACTCTGTCGAAACTTAGAGAAAGTAGTAAAAAGAGAGAAATACTCCCGGTATCCTAATACAACCACTATAGAACATACTCGGATTCAAAGAGATTCAAACTATGCAAGTCTTGGAGGCTTGAACAGCTATCTATGTCTGTAATTTTTGAGCTTATTTGGACCTTATAACACGTCTTATTGAGCGCATTGTAATCCATAATTAAGAAAATAATCAAATAATTTCACATTCACCTGGGGATCCCTAACAGTTATTGTGTATTTGTTTTTTCCTTGTTACATTGTTTTCCTTTTGCTGTTACTCTTGCTGTTTTATATATATATATATATATATATATACATATTCTTGCTTGCCAGTACATATTCGTTGTAGGACCCTTGCCCTGTGCACCACTTGGTTTGTAAACAGCCCATTTAGCTGCGATGAACTAAGCCTAGTCCACCAAAACACAAGTATTTGGCCCAGGATCCTTGGGCCTGGGAGCTAAGAAAAAAGGCACCAACACAATTGCAAATAACCCAATTTGTGTAGTATCGAGTTATGTGCAAGCCCTTCTGGACACAAGTTGGATCACTATGAATTACACTGCACATAACTCGATTTGGTAATAATTGGGTTATGTGGAAGACTCTTCTAGACACTTAGATTCCTCTTGGACTACATCAGGATCAATCCAAATATCTGGGCTATGGAACAACAGTGCACATAACTCGTTCAATGTATTATCGAGTAATGCTACAAATAACTCGATTGTTGTAGCATCGAGTTACATGCAAGCCGACCAACACAACATGGATTCCTTTCAGTTACAATGCACACAACATGGATTGGTTACAGTTTCACTGCACATAATTCGATTCAATAATAATCGGGTTATGTGGAAGACCAATGACCATTCTAGACACTCTATTTTAGTACTTAGCCTAAGAAGCATCAACAGTTACAATTCTCAGCAAAAAACACTTAGGAGAACCAGAACTATGACTTCTCAATGGCGGAGAGACAATGGGGATGGTCCTGCTAATCTTACCACAAAGGCCCCACACTTTTTCAAGATTATTATGCCTCAAACTCTTCAAGAAGGAAAGCTTGTAAGTATACTTAATTTCATGATCTTTTTCTCTCTGAAAATCATATGATAATTAACGTCGTCCACTTGATCTTTTTTATTTGTGATTCTTGAAAAAATTTACATTTGTTGATGACCAAGTTCAAGAAATCTGTGAACTTGGTTCCATGTTACATGTAGTCATAAAAACTTTCATTTTGTAATGCGTAGGTTATAGTGGAACAAAATATCCCATTAGTTTTTATTTTATTTTCTTAATTACATCTTTTTGGCATTGTCTATATGGTTTTTGCCTGGGTTTTTTTCATCCAACAAGTATCTTCCTTGAACAATTATTAAAGTATTATTATAAAAGAAAGACTAAATTTATTTTTCCTGTAAAGGTACTGACTGCACAACAAGAATAGAGCTTGATTGATTGCATGTGTTTATTTACAAAGCTTGCATTGATGTTCAAGTTCGTCTTTTTATAGCAGATTCCAAAGAAATTTATAAGCAAATATGGAGTTGATCTATCAGATATGGCCTTTCTTACGATTCCAAATGGTACAAAATGGAAAGTGTTGACAAAACGTGATGGGGAGGCTTGGTTTCAAAATGGTTGGTGCGAATTTGCAAGCTATCATGCTCTAATCCTGGGGCACTTGCTAGTTTTCAGATATGAAGGAAATTCACAATTTTCTGTACTCATATTTGATGCCACTACAATAGAAATAGACTATCCTTTAGATGACCAACTCCAAGTTCGTAGGATGGAAGACAATGAGAGTGATGATAACTCTCTTGAAATCATGGATGGCTTTATGCCAAGCCGAAAAACAGGGGAGAAACCACCATTACCATGCCCTCTACCTCATAAGAGGGCAAAAACCAATCCAACAAGTTCTGATTTGCAAGCAGGGGATACACATTTCAGACCTAAACTCACTACATCTAAAGGGTTAATGTTATAGAAATCAAAAATGAATGCAGGGGTATCTTTTACAAGGAGAGAGGGTTTAGGTTTGAATCTTACACTTTTGTAAGGAACTGGTTGATTTTGTAAGCCTGTTTACTATTAATTTCATGTGCATGACTTCATATTTTCATGTCATTTCAGGATTAGCTTATGGGGTTGGAGGAAATCGAGTAGGATGCAAAAGCAGCCCGTTAGTTAAACTTGAATCTGATTGCAATCTGGATGATGTGTCTTTCTCACATGACCAATTTCCTAAGAAAGATGGTGGTGTAGCTGAAAATCTTGTGAGAGCCAATGCTTTTAAATCAGAAAATCCCCTTTTCACAGTTATCATTCATCCATCATACATTAATGGCAAGGATCGTGCGGTAAGCTTTCAGCTGAACATATTGTTGGGTTTTAGAAATGCAACTCCCATTAACTTTGATTTTCCATAGATTAATTAGAAAGCATGTAGCAGAGAGTTATTGCTGGACATAACTTGGTAATGATTTGCTTCATTGTGTTGTTAGTTCAAATAGTATCATCTTAGGTGGTAGAAGGAAATCACATAAGAATGTAAAGTCATTATGAACAACATGATCAAATCAAACTAGCATCCACATAACTGCCATCCAACCATCAGCATAACAAACAATAGTATTGCCTCAAAACTGCTTTTCATTCAAATGGGTTCAACTATTTTTGAAATATCTCTTATTATTTTTTGTACAGAGCTTACCCCATGGCATTATCAACTACTTACCGAGAAAAGGCTTTACCAAGGACTACACCAAAGGAAGTATACTCACTGTGAAGCTCCAAGTTGTGGACTGATTATGGCCAGTGAAGTTATACGTTTATGAAGGAAAATACTCATCATGTGTCATATCTACTAGTTGGTCTGCATTTGCAAGGGAAAATACTTTGCGAGTAGGAGATGTTTCTGTATTTGAGCTAATTATGAGGGCGATGTTGTGTTCAAAGTCCACATTTTCAAATGCCCTGATTAAGTGGTTACTAACTTTGCATTGTAAATAAAATGTTGGATATGTATCATTCTGGGAGCTTATTATTTTGCAACTACTTTGTTCGATCTTCAAAGATTTGTTTTGTCAAGATTTGATCTTTGTTGAGTTGTTAGTGTTTATTTTTTTATGTTTAGACTGGATTTGTGTGTTGTTATTTTTGAGTTATGATCTATATTAACTTAATTTTTGAGATTTTAGTATATGGCATTAACATGACTTTTATTTCTCCTTGTGGTTGTGTGTGGGTACCGAAAAAATTGTGTCTCGCTCTCTAATAAAACCATGTGAGGCACTGGTACAGAGACATGAAATTCGCCTCCATCTGTAATAGGGTCCTAGGATCTTTGCATGTTGCACTGGTGCATTTGTGCATGTGGGTGCATTGTATTATATTGTAATTTGTGCTTGAAGTTAGTTTGTGCTACAGTTGGTGGTGGAGGAATCACTATCAGGGGATGCATGGATAGAAACCCTAATTGCAGATAATCATTCAGCTTTCAGAGCTGGAAACCACAAAAAGGTTTCTCAATGCTGAAGTAGAGCAATTGCACAAAGTATATAGAGGCATTGGCAATCATTAGTTTTGTTTTCCTTGTTATTTTTCCATATGATTTTGGTTGTTCTAGATTATGCTTTTTTAAATAATCAAAACCAATCCGGTTAATACATGCAAATATGCAATTAGTGAATTTTAATTTCTCATTTGAAATGTAAACTTGATTGCAAAGTCATCACAAAAAGTTTCTCAAAACCAATCCGGCTAGGATTAAACTATTCTCTTTTATTGGGATTGCTAGAGATGCAATACTTACATGGCCATTCGATGCTTTTTAATTTTTTTTGGAAGTGTCCACTTGGTTCAAGGAATAATCATCCAAATTGATCACTAACTGAAATGAAATTAGCATAACATAATAGGAATCAATATTGGTTCAAGAATAAGGATGAAACAACACCCACTTCTCATACTCTACCCCAAGTCACTAGTACTAGTAAAAATCTTTCATGGACAAAAGGAAGCCATCCATTTCCTCTAATACCAAACAAAGATTAATTTCCTTTTTCTCTCAAAAAGAGAGTCTAATAGTAATTCATTCATATACACTAGTGATCTTCTCCTCAGTAGAGACATTAAGGCTGCCATTGATGTAATGGAATACTTAATGTTTCCACTGAAGAGAAGACCTGTGGTATGAAAAAGAAGATCACTACCCAATCAAGAGATTGAGAGGATGGTCAAGGACGCATAGAAATACGAGGCTAAAGATGATTGTCAAGAGCTTGTAACTCAATTTATAGGCACCTTTAACAACAACATATACTTGTCCTAAACTTAGTTTCTATTCATGAGTTGAGACATTAGAATTTCCTAAGCTCAAGGACTCGGTAACAACTACTGAACTCAACTATAGAGAAGTGCTACATCAGCTCCTAGGATCTTGCAATATCCCAAACCACCATATATGGTTGATCTTTTCTATTGTATTCTGCCTGGGCCCAACCATTTGTGAAACGTTTTTACTTCATAGTTCCTAAAATTTACACTAATTTACTTTGTCATCCTTAATTTTTATGAAATTTATTCCAAACGTTACACATTCTAACTTTCTATTTATTTCTAGATAATTTTTATCTGAACTGTCAAACTTATTTTTAACAATTAATAAAGAATCTAACATGCATGTTATACGAATTTCATATAAACTTTAGAGAAAAAATAATATATTCTCCAAATTATCAATAACGTGAGTCCCGCATTACGTGTTTATGTTAAATGACTATTTTATTTTAATTTAGTTGAGTTATGATCTATATTAACTTAAATTTTGAGATTTTAGTAATAGTTTTAACATGACTTTTACTAGCACCTTGCTTCAAAATTTACGGATGAAATTGGATATGTTATGCACCTTTATTTATTATTATTAATAAGGATGAAACAACACAAAATTCATATCATTTACTAATTCAATCACATTGTTCTAGACTCAACTTAACTCAGGCATGCTTAAAACAGCTAAGTATCTGTTTGGGAACAATAGACTGAAGTGGACAAAATGGACTAAACTAGACCAAAAGGACCGAGTTCTCTAGCAAATGGTCTGAATTGGGCCGAAGTGGACCGGATTCACCAAAGTGGACCTAATAGACCGAAGTGGACCAAAAGGACTGAATGGACTGGACCTAAGAGACCAAAGTGAACCTAATGGAGCAAAAGGACCAAATGGACTAAAGTGTACCTAAGGGACGGAAGTGGACCAAAATGGACTAGAAAGAGCGAATGACCAAAGTGGACTAAATGGACCAAATGGACTAAAGTAGACCTAAGGGACTGAAGTGGACTGAAATGGACCAAAAAGAGCAAATGACCAAAGTGGACTGAATGGACCCACGTGGGCCAAAGTTGACTGAATGGACTGAAGTGGTCAAAATTGGATTGAAATGGATCTAATTGGACCAAATGAACTAAATTGAACCGAAGTGGTTTGAAGGGACTAAAAGGACCAAAGTCTAGTCCTATCAGCCATGCCTTCCCCCCTCCCCCCCCCCCCTAGCCCACATGTAGGTCCGTCATTGGTAGTTCCTCAGGAGCAATGTCACAGTTCCCCGGGAGTGATGTTACAATTTATCCACTCGGTTTCTTTCTGGAACTCCAATATGATACTATCTGATATTCCTAAGTGATTTCTTTGGAATGATGTCATAGTGTAGTACCATTGTGATATTGAGTTACACTGCAAATAACTAGATTATCATATTTACCCGTATGTGCAACACCGTTCTGGCGACAACTTGGATTTGTTTGTGTTACACTGCACATAACTTGATTCAAGAATTATTGGATTATGTGGAAGACCCTTTTAGGCACTTGGATTCCTCTTGGATTGCATCTGGATTAGTCCAAATATCTGGGCTGGGTCTAGGACCACATTGCACATAACTTGATTTGCATATTATTGAGTATCTTTATAACTCGACATTAAGAAATTGAGATATGTGATTACCCACCATTATAAACTCTCCCCCAATTTTGCAGAATTTGCAACAGTCCAAAATTACATCTTCGATTGCTCTCCGCTACATCCGGCTAGAATCGACAATTTCCTGCCCAAATTCTTCGAAGATTTTACATAGTAAGACTCTTTTAATGTTATTGTCTTTAAAATTACACATTGGTGGTGCGTTATTCTCTATTCATTTTTGGATGATGCTTCAAACTTCATTGTCTATGTATATTGTGATGAAATTTGGTGTTTGGCTAGTCAAATGCTTTGTTGTTAGTAAGGTTACTTGCTTATCTCGTAGGTTGTCTTCGACTAGTCTCCTTCTATAAAATGAACTTGCTAGTGGCTTCATGTGTGTGGTAGTCCTCATGCTATGTTTGAACTGTATTTGTGCAATTTAAGGTTTTTTGTACAAGTTGGTGAAACTTACTACATGTAGCTTGGAATTTCGAAAATGTGTCAGGTCCTACATCCATTTGTATGTTTCCTGTATAATATTATTGCTGTTAGAATGCTTGCTATCGATGCGTGACATTATTGACCATTTTGAAAAAATTCAATATGTTAACAAATTGTATGTTGGCTCTTTAAGTTCAACTAAAGTTTATATACTCTAGGTCTCTATCTCAAATTATTGACTCGGACCAAAATGCATTACAAATATTTCACCAACTAAACAACCTGTGAATACGAATATTGTTTTTTCATTGTATTGTTGTAAACTGCTCTAGACAGTACATTGTATGGATGATTTTCTACACATGGTAGTGCGCTATTCTCCAATTTTTGTTCTCTGCTTCAAACTTCATTGTCTATGTAGATTGTGATGAAATGATCTGTTTGGCTATGAAAATATTAATGGGTTAGGTAGTATGAATGTTGTGTTTATCTCTTCGTAATGCGGTTTTTGGTTCTGTTTTTTAATCCATGATCGTGTTTCCACTGCTGACCATCAATTAGTTATGGCTCCAAAGAGGGCTAAGAGGGGAAAATCCAAAGTTGCATCCAAACCTGAAGTGGTTTTTGATCAATTAAGGTTCCTTACGCCCGAAAATGAGCAAACCTTTGAAACCTTGATTAAGCGTATGCGAATTTGGGGAGAAAGGCAAATCAATCTACATGAACTGCATCCTTCTGTCCATGAGAATCTACAGTCTAGGCATTGGCTATCCCTGTGTACAAACATACAACCCCCTCCAGCTAACTTAATTAGAGAATTCTATTCAAATCTCTCGGTGCATGAGGATCTCGGTGGTCACTATGTGGCATCGTGCATATGTGGTGTACCGTTTACAATAACTAGGGAGCGCGTATCTAAATCTCTTGTTGTACCTATAATTTGTAGACCTACTTATACATACTATAGGTCTCCTCGTATTGATGATGTTATGGATGTCCTTTGTGGATGATCAGTCACTCAGGGTTCTAGTCGAAGTATTAGCTTAAGTGAGTTGATAGAGCTTAATTATATCTTCTTTAGGATAGCTTGTCACAACATTTTCCCTATCTCATATCCATACAATACCTGTAGATAGGTGTTTCTTTCTTTACGCCCTCATCACCAATAGTTCCATTTGTTTTCCTTCCCTTTTCATTGAAACCGTTGTGGAGGTGCGTAGGAGCAAGTATAAGAGGCATGGTTTGTTTTTTCCAGTTCTCATCCATAGGGTCCTCAATTATTTAGGATTAAAGAGCTTTCCTTCCCAAGAGTTGGTTCACATCGAAGCCCCCATAGGAGCCAAATTTCTGAAACAGCGAAGTACCCAAAAGAAGTTTGTCGACCCTAGTGTTGGTTCATCCAAGAGACCACGAGTACGGTCTACTACTGAAGATGTTCCAGATGAGGACATGCATGGGGATCCCACAGCTACTGTTGTTGAGGATGGTGATGATAAGGTAGATGTTGACACTGCTGCTGCAGTGCATACAGGCCCTCTTCCTCCCTCTCTTCATGCTATGATGGAGACCATTATGACGACTCAAGCAGCCTATGGGCAACTTCTATATGGTCTTCTTGCCGAGGTTGTAGCTTTGCGAGCGAACTTAGCTGACTATAGACATCTTGTTCCACCTTCTCCATCATTTGACTCTTGATGATTGCCATTGGCCATTGTACCCAAAGGGGGGATGAATTTTTAGTAGTTGCTGTAGCATATTTGGAGAATTGTATGACAGTTCTATGAAGTGGCTTTCAGCCAGTTGTATATTTTATTATTTTAGTGGTAGTTTGAAGAACATGGTATCTATGGAAAGTAATTTGATATATTAATATGATGTTTAGTTTCATGCCCATCGTTACTATTATTAGTATTATTGAAATGGTTCTAACTGTAAGAATATTTTATGTTACTATGTGATTCTATATAATATCAAGTAGATCCGAAAATGTAAATAAGATTTATTTCATAATTCTATACGACACTCACATGTTATTAGATTATAGTAATTATTAATACAAATTGAAGTTTTGTGAAAGCACAATTGGTTTACAAGGTTTGATATTGCCGATGAACCACCTAGGAGATTTTCCTTGGAGCAATGGCTCAAGCTATATCTTGACTTTAGGCAACTATTTTTATTGGAGGTTTTGCTTTTTAGTCATGTATTTTCCATTGATTGGATATTGTTGTCGCTCTTAAATTAGCAGTTATATTATTCTGAATTTGGTCCCCGTTTGGATTGTACCTCATGCATCATATTTTCATTACAAAATTTATTGATGAAACCTTGCAGTACAGACTCATCCAAAAAGAAAAAAAGCGACACTTGGCACCACGTCATGCACTCCCACATTAGGTCTAACGGTTTTTTTTAATCAAATATTGAGTGTATTGATTTCGTGCTACTACAATGGAGTATACGAATGTTAATCTTATAGAATGTTAATCTTCATCGTGTTGTTCAGTTGCTCCATGCATCGCACTGGTTAGTGACCAGTAATAGTCATAATAACTACAATAGCAATAATAACTACAACGGGCGCCAAGTCATTCCCAAAAAAATATATATATATATATATAGAGAGAGAGAGAGAGAGAGAGAGAGAGAGAGAGAGTAACTGGATACGCTAGCTACTTTTGCGCCAAGTCTAGTCCTATCAAACTGCTTCACATGAATATGTACGCAAACTTTCTCACAGTACCGTCATCAGCCCGTTACTGTTGCCCCAATTCGAGTCATATCAAACCGAATCATGTGAAAACTACATGTACTGTTTAAAAACTATCCCACATTTATAAAGTAGTAAATTAATAATTACAAAAAAATGTAAATTGAATTTCACATAGAATTATATAAATGATAAATACAATTTATGATACAACAGAAATTTGTTTACAAGGATGATAGATAACAACCACTTCATGTGACGTTTCAATTGGGTAACTATTAACACGATACATCAAATATATAATAATACCCTGTAAAAAAAAGTGGCATAAATTACATTTACAAAAATAGTGTAAATAACATGGAAAAACTTGTTTACATAATACTCTCTAAAAAGAATTAGCGTAAATTACAGTAGAATGAAAGTAGCATAAATTACCACTTCAAGTTGCTTAATTCCCTTAAAACCCAACCCCAAATTGACCAATCATGCACACATTCGCTCCAGCTTGCAATGCCTCCATAAATTCCTTGGTCCCAAACCTCACAATTGCACCCAAATTGTTCACCAAATCTAGAATCCAAAAACCAGAAAAAGCATTAGCAATCTAAAATTACATTAAATATTACGTTATTGGACCAAAATAGAGAAGAATAATATATAAGTACCTGCATGCATAAGTAGAGAAAGTCTTGTTGAATCCAAGCATGCACAATGAGCTACACACGTAAATGCAAAACCAAGCAGTCTTAATTCTCATCCAAGTAGCTTAATTCCCTTAATAAAATACAGTAAATTCCAACAAAGAAAAAGAAAACACTAAAAAAAGTAGTTTACTAGTATTATTTTTCAAGCAACCATTTCAAGCACAAACCCTCCTATTTAAAATCTCGAAGTCAACCACGATAATAAGCCACCGTGAAAAGATAGAACCTAAAAACTTATTGGAGCCTCTAACAGTAAATGTCTTCAATCTAAAGAAAAATAAAGGAGGATGTAGAGCTAAATTAAATGCCTTAAATCTGAAGAAGAGTGAGAGATAGAAAGTGAGATAGAAACTGGCAGTGTACGTGAGTTTGTGGGTCTTAAAGTGTAGGAATTTTAATTTACACATTTATGCACATTACTTGAAAACTTGTAGGTGGGTATGATGAGGGTATTTTGGGCAATGTATTAGTGAAAGTTACAGTTGCATTGTTACCAGATTGTCTCTTAGTTTTGTCTCTACTTAAACATAGGGGTGTGAGAGCATTTTTGAACTAAAATATGAGGAATCCAAACAGGGGGAGGTTGTATACATAATAATATAGATAACAGTAAGCTAAAGATAATAAACATTGTGATAATAAACACTGTGAAGTTTAATGTTTTGTGAAGGACCAAACACAATTAAGCAGATATAATAGTGAGCTCAAGCCACCAACATCAAAGATCTGAGAGCAAAGTGGTGCTTTCAACCTGTAAATGTTTATGGGACGCAATTGTTTGAGAGCTCGGTTTTAGGGTTCAAGATGGTTTTACCATGTGCAATCTCTTCTAACCAACAGTCACAAATTATGGGAAGAGCGTTTTGACTGGCATCCTTGAAAATGACCAACAATAATAAACACCCTAATATTTAATGTTTTGTGAAGGACCAAGCACAATTAAATAGATATAACAGTGATCTCAAGCCACCAACATCAAAGGTATAACAAATTTCAAAGTCAGTTCCAGTTGGGCTTAACTTCAAACTAGCGAGTCTTTGAGTTAGCTACCATAATCGAACGTATATGACCACGATCTTTGATCGAACAATCAAGTAAATATGTATTCCAAATCTGCAGTGTCACATTAATTGGCTACGATTACAAGAGATATTTCAATGTTTCAGGCTATGGGGCTGCGCAATTTGTAAGAGTGATGGTTCTGAGAGCAAAGTGATACTTTTAACCTCTAAATGTTTAATGACCAAAGATAATAAACACCGTGATGTTTACACACCATGATGTTTAAACACCTTGAAAAGGACCAAAGATAATAAACACTGTGATCTTCAGGATCTGTTTTGTGAAAGACCAAACACAATTAATAAATTAATATAGTATAATTTCAACGTGAAAGACGAAATACAATTAATATAGTAAAGTTTCAAGATGACCAAGTTCGAACTCTGAGGGCACATCACCAGCCCGCTGCTGTAGCACCAACTGTAGTCATATCAAATTCCTTCAATCGCAGCACATGCACCAATAGACGGGGCTGTTTAGCCATGTCACGTTCGCAATTCTACACATGCTGCTCAATAGCTCGGTACTGTTTCACAACCACACTCACATGAATACACAATTGTGAAATTGGATGCACAGATGTCCCATTTACATCTAATGTTGCAACTACTACCCACCTTTGATGTGACATTGGGAACATTTAAAATCCTGTTCATATAGTGTTTTTCCAGCCTGTATTAACATGACAAGCCCTAATAATTGAAATTGTAATGCTTGGACCATGAAATGAGGTTATAAATGCACCACAATAATGATCTTCTTTCTACCCCGCTAACTTCGTAGATTGATTAAGCTATGAGTTGTAACGCCTCAATATCAAATTGTACAATGCGAAACAAGTTTGGATCTACTTCAACAAATGAATCATCACAAGTTCCAACAGATCAACAACTACAGACATACACTGACCACTATGGAGGGAAATGGGTTGGAAAAAAGAGAGATTTCATTAATATGCCAATATACATGTACGAGAGTCTTGGAAGCATCGGGCACATCATGGTCAGCAAACCTACAAAACTAAGTACAGATACTACCGCAATAGAGTTCACCATAACAGAACCACCATAGTCAACCTTATACAAGAAGAGGTGTGAGTTAGAGGTGTATTGTCGATGACACGGGTTACGAGTTCCTAAGGCATGCTCAGCTGAGTTACCTAGAGATGAACTTGCCAACATACTTACTCGTCTTGAACAAGAGAACAATCAAATGCAAAGGCGACTAGACTGTTTTCATGCAATCCAAAAAGCTAGGAAGCATCTAAAGGGGAAGGCACAAGAGCGAGCTATCAAGTCTATTAATGAAATTACTGCGTTAGATGATGAAAGAGATATTTCAGACTTCTCAAATTCAAGCAATGATAATTTTCAAAAATTTCTGCCTACGAACATTAAACGTTGTTGTTAATGTCTATACATTCTGTGCAATACAAAATGTTGTTGTTAATGTTTGACAAATGATGATTATGTACATTCAACTTTTGCAAATCTAAATATTAACTGTTCATTAGTTTTGGCTAAGTTTATATGAAATTAGTTTCACTTGTTTTCCCTGCTGTTCTTTGTTGCTACATATGATTCTTGTGCTTTGGTTAAACAATGTCCTCTGCTTTGTAATGTAGGAAAAACCTTAGGAAGTGAAATGCCTCCAGTTAGCTATGTTGATGTTTCCAATATTTTGTCTGTGTAACTTGAAATGTTACACACATAACACTCATCACCCAAATTAGATTTATTGCACATTACTTATAGGAAAATTTAATAGATTCAATACATACAGACTCATCTAAACCACACAGACCGACCACACATATGATTCAATAATACGAATAATTCATTTATATGAGTTGTTTGAGTCGCTGCATCATATACACGTATCTGTGTATCTTAGTTCTGCTAGTGTACTACTTTATATAGATACATTACATACAAACTCATCCAAACCAGACTAACCACTCACTCACTAAAAATCCATATGGCTTACACAAGGTCATCATTATGACGATATTTAGCTTACTTAGAAATAGGGCAAATGCCTAAAAGCCTGATCAGCCTCTAAAATGTTTCATTCACATTATTGGTTTGTAGTAGCATTGCTCCAAAGCTCCCTAATGTTGCAATTGTGATGATTGGAAGCCATTGATGTAAACCTTGGAAGAATAGTTGCACTCATGTAATTTTACGTTGATGTTGAGAAAATGTAACTACATCTTGTACCCGCAAAGACTCGCTGAAAAGTTTGTAAAGGAATATAAGGACAAAACTCTCCAATGTTGCTACACTGACTGCTCGTAACAGTAGCATTTGGCAAGTGAGGTTGGAGAAGGCTAACACAGCTCGACACTATTCAACCAAGTCATGTTTGCAGTTCTGCAGTGTTGCTCAACAGCTTTGCACTATTGAACCCTATTCAATCATATCATCCATGCTTGCGTGAATACACAGATATGTAACCTTTTGTAATGCATTGTTTTCAATGATGCAGATTGCTACACTGATGTTCGCAGTTCTGCATATGATGCTCAATAGCTTGGCACTATTGAACCCTGACCACAAGTACCTATCCCCACTCACGTGAATACATAGATGTGCAACCCTTTGCAATGCATTGTTTTCGAAGAGGCAGAGCATCCCTAAATTGGTTCATTATAATTTTGAGAGTGAGTTGTCCACCGTTGCTACACTGATGTTCTTAGTGCTGCATGTGCTTCTCAATAGATTCGCATTGTTGAACCCTGTCCAAACATATCACCTACACACACATTAATACACAAATATGCATCCCTTTGCAATGCACTATTTTCAAGGATGCAAAGCATCCCTGAAAAGTTTATGATATATTTAACATAGCTCGACATTGTCTCGTCAAGTTATGTCAGATGAAGCATAGGAATGCTGAATAGTCTTCAACAAGACATACCAAACTGGTCAGAGAAAAGTCTTAAAACCACATCCATCAGATATAAACCATACCAATGATCAAAGTCTTTAATTAAATATAAGCATAAACATCAGTAGTTTAAAATTTAAACAGGTTATCCTAGTACAAACTCTGATGGTCAATCACATGAAATATTGAGACACTAAGCACAACAGGCTTCCTCTCGATCACCTCGAAGACACAAAAATCTCCTTCTTCTTAATTATTGTCTTTCGAAAATGCAACCCATCCCTTCCCGAATCTAATTGTTGAATAAGTTTTGATGAGGGGTAATGGCACAAGACATTGAAGTGTGACAAATATCTTCCCAATAATATACTTGGTAGAAAATTCAGTAGGTACATACTGCACAAGAAGGAGAAACAACTAAGCATTAAAGCATATATGTTTCAAGGCCATATTTAAGAGAACATCATGATCACATTATGTATAAAGGCTCACCATATTATACGGCCGCGAGATACCCATGAAAGAAGGATTTTTAGGCTTGAACTTTTCTGCTACTTGGATTGCTCTCTCTCTTCCTCTAGACATGCTAGAATATATTTTCGAAACAAACTTTTCTCTAACTTCATTTTTTTTGGGCAAATCATTTGAGGGAGATATGTATGTATCATCTTCATCTAAGTCTATTATTTCTACCTGATGATCTCCCAATTTACAGTTCTTGCTGGGTGGATATTGAATCCCAGTGGTAGTCTTATCAAATATAAGAACATGGAAGCTTGAATTTCCTTCATATTTGAAGACTAAAAAATAACCATAACAGATAGAATGGTATTCAACGAAATCCTGCCAACCAAGTTTCTAGACCAAATGTTGTTATTAGCTTTCTTCAATCCCACTTGCCAAATACCACCATAGGGAGCAATGAGTGTAGCTATGGTGGATAGCTCAACACTGTTGAACCCTGACCACAAGTACCCATCCACACTCACGTGAATACACAGAGCATCCCTGAAAAGTTTATGCATTAATTTTGGGAGTGAACTATCCACCATTGCTACACTGATGTTCGCAGTGCTGCATGTGCTGCTCAACAGCTTCGCACTATTGAACCCTGTCTAGTCATATCACCTACATGCACGTCAATACACAGTATGCATCATTTTGCAATGCACCGCTTTTAAGGATGCAAAGCATCCCTGAAAAGTTTATGATACATTTAACACAGCTCGGCACTGTCTCGTCAAGTCATGTCAGATGAAGCACAGGAATGCTAAATAGTCTTCACGTGAATAAATATGCAACCTTTTTTGCAGTACACATCACTAACCCATTACTGTAGCACAAACTATAGCCATATCAAATAGCTGCCTCAGCGAACCATATGCACCAACAGACGCCACTGTACAACCAAGTCATGTTCGCAGTTTTGCATGTGCTCCTTAACACTTTGCCACTGAACAATACATTGTTGAGTCATATCATCTTTATTCACGTGAATACTTACCCTTATATATAGTCACATCCACGTGAATACTTGCCCTTGCAAAACCCCTATATAAAGTCCCATTTACATCTACCCTTGCAAAACATCTACACATACCGATCTAAAGTCACATTTTCCAATGTTAATGCGCAATTGGATGCTACCTCTTTTTCTAGATAACTATAGAAGGGAAAGAGATTCCGACGAGAGGGAATACTATGCCAGACTGCGGCGGGAGTAGGACTTTCACGTGAACAAGTCCAATGCTCTGCACGATGATTTTGTGCGACTTGGAGCGCCTTTTGTCGACCGTAGCTCACTTACACTACCACGGCGAAACATGCACCAATATGAGTGTGCAGTGACTAAAATAAAATAAAAAGAACAATCTTATGATACTCCATAGGTCTAGGTATCACATGCTACAATTGGCGGAAGAGTTGGTCGCTGCAACGAACAAACAACTCACTCCGATGAAATGTAACAATGTCCTTAACTACGAGGACTACTTGTCAGAATGAATGCCTATGTGGTGTGTGTCTTATGTCTACGGGTTAAGTTAATAATATTAGTAGCGTTAGTGCTCGATATGCAATGCATGCATATTGGTAGTATCGTGTAAGAATATTTAAGTTTTCTGTGTTATGTCATAGGTGCAGTCGCCGCAGCCAACAGACAACTCACTCCGGCAGAATGTAACAATGTCCTCATCTACGAGGATTACCTGTTTGAGTGAATGCCTATGTGATGTGTGTGTTATATCTACCAGTTAAGTTAATAATGTTAGTAGCGTTAGTGTTCAATATGCAATGCATGCATATTGGTGGCATCATGTAAGTTATTTTAAGTTTTTTGTGTTATGTCGTAGGTGCTTATTGAAAAACATCATGTGTGGGAATATATAACTTTTATGCGTTATGTGGGAATAATCTAGATTACGAATAACATGCATGCTCCTCACAATCAATTATAAGGTTTACATAGTACAAATGCAACAACAGTGACACACATACATATAAAACATAGTTAAGCAAAATAGTTCTCCAACAAAGTCTAATTACACCACGACACGATTACTCTTCATCTGACATCTCCACGTCTAATTGATAAATGGGATCAGCAAGAAGTGATTGCATGAATTGTGCGTGCTCGTACCACCCTCCGTCCATTGACTCTTGAATCTCGACTTGGGTACGATATCGATTAAGACGTATCTTCATTCGATTATTTTCTTCTCTTATGCGGTTCAATGCTTTGTGAAGTTCGTCAATCGTGTCTCTAGGCATTTACGATATGAGTCGCCGAGGCACTGACAACTTAAAACCAACCAACTCATCATAAAACATTTGTTGTTCACAAAATAACCAAGCCCACTTCTGTCTCAGGGTATTGTGAACGTAAGCACTATTTCATAGATTTGGATTGATTGGATAGATGAACTCATCTTCCAATACCCAGCAATGACCCATAGCAGTGAACACATCGTGAGGCCTATAGAGTTATGGGTTGCCAGAACCAGACATTGACACTGAATACAATAACAGCAAATGATCAAGTTAACAGTATGCATCAACTGTTGGTAAATAATGTAATGCTGCATAAAATGGTACACGACAAAGACATTCATAAATTTGTGTACTATTATATGCTAAAAATGAAATACTAACACTAATATTTGACCATATACATTAGACGTTGTTGTTAATGTTTACACATTGTGTGCAATACAAAATGTTGTTGTTAATGTCTGACCCATGATGATTATGTACACGCCCCTATATGATTATGACCAATGATGAGTATGTGCAATACAAAATGTTGCTATAGTAAAGATTTCATTCTCTTGTGACCAACGTTTACTACAACAAACAACCAAAATCACACCAATGTACTTACTTCACACTCATTCAACAAAAAAAAAAAATTCAGTACAATATCAAATGAAAATACCATTGCCATAAAATTCTGGTGTGAGTTTTTTACCTGAGGTGATACAAATTTTAGTTGAGTTCAGAAGCAGCTGTGGATCTGTGGAGCAGAATGGAATTTAGTTCAGACAGAAAGCAAGACACTCCAAATGGGAGGAGATGTGTAGGTATTATACAAGAATAACTCGATTTTACAGAGTTGGAGTATGCTTTATAACTCGACGTTCAATTAATCAAGTTATATTAAAAGACATGAACCCGTATGCTCGATACCAAGACAGTATGAAAATAGCTTTAACAAGAGTATAACTCGATATCTGTATAGTCGGTTACATAAATCGATTTTCTTATAATCGAGTTATTTAGGGATTAAAGAAAGAAAATGCCACGCTGGTTGTCCAGCGTGGCACAAAGTTGAAGCTAACTCGACTATTATATGAACGAGTTCTTCACATAACTTGATTTTACTATTATTGAGATACAAAAGAGGGGCATTTCCCTAATTAGTTTGAGAAAGAGGGCAGAACGCTATTTCTTTTGACCGAAAAGGGCATTTGCCCTTTTTGCCCTGGTTGTCTTTTGTTGTCTTTAGTCAATGCTTTGTATAACGTTGAAGTTCTATATTTGTCCAGCCACTTCTTGCAAGTATATTACAATCAGTTATGCATTTTAATTTGTTTTTATTAGAAAATTAGCCCATTAACATAAGTCCAAGCGTAATTATACTTTGTGTGCTGTAGGCCGTAAGACTGAACAACATAGCCCTAGTGTACGTGTTCTTATGTTCTTATTTTATACTTCCCTCTTCTGCATCGACTTAAGCATATTTAACATAGAATATATCATAACTAATATTTAATAGTTTTATATACGACTTACACTATGTACTCAATCTGCCATCAATAACTTTGTCATCACATGCAAAATTTCAATCTATTGAAGATTATATATATCTTGCAAATATTTTCCCTTGTTGTCTACAACTAGATATGGAGTGTACTATGTTCTTCTTCTTGTGAACATGACTCTAGCATAGCATTGTTGATACAATCGTAATTGATATACGAACTCATAAATCCTTATTTCTTTGATTTATTTTTAGCACCTGTCTCATCTGACTTATAAACAGGGCCGGCTTGATGCATTTGGGGGCCTAAGGCGAAAATTAGTTATCTTGTTTCATATATAAAATTACTATTGATCAACATGAACCATGTAGAATTTTTTTTATAAAAAAAAGTTTATAAACACAAAAAAAATTGACAAAACTTTGATGTGGCATATTGATAGTAGTGAGTAAAAGAGTGATGTCAGTGGTGAATCTAGTAGAAAACTAGTAAAAGTTTGCTAACCTGACTATTGTGAAAAATGTTGTGAATTTTTTTGTGAATTGCTATTTTACTTTTCTTTTTTTCTTTGAGAAGTGCTACATTCAGAATATTTTTCATAACAAATCTTGTGTTAAATTGCTTCTTGTTTTTTAGTTGAACCTACTACTAAAATTATTTTTTTACTGTCAATAACAACCTTTAACAATCTGCTATTAAGATTTTATTGTAAAAATGTTGTGAACATAGCATTTTTTTTTTATTTGTTTTTCATTTGATAAGAAAATATTATTTTATTTATTGGTTAATATTTTGGTTAATTAATATTATTAGTTAAAATTTAGGGACCTTTTTTTTTCACTTGAGGCCTTAGGCGGCCACATCAATGGCTTATACCATTGAGCCGGCCCTACTTATAAAGAAGGATGCCTTCCTCCTATATTCCTTTGATTGAAGTCCTTGACTCTGAGCATAGTACTGACTCAACGCAACATGGCAGGGCTACTTCAGTTGCTCAGCTACACACCAATCTTAGAAGCACTTCGCTTCGATTTTGATAAGGTAAATGACAATATCTTATACTTTAGTTGGATATATATTCAAGTAATCATTGTATATATTTTTTACATTAGGACCTGCCATCGTTGTTTAGGATTGAAAAATGTCATCAAAATCATTAAGTTTCTGTTGTTATTTATAAATTAAACAAAAATGTTCTACACATGCCATGTTTAGGCACAATACTTTTGTTATAATCAAAAGAAGATTGAGGTTATATACTAAGTATTTATTGGGGTTAAATAAAAGTTATTTATATATTCTTTTCTTAAATGTAAAAGCATCTGTTTTACTTCTCATTCTTAAGCACATTTTGTTCGTTGTGTCATTTTCAAGACAAAAACTTGTCATAATGGAAAGAAGAATAATATTACTAAGAGTTTATTGGGGTATGGTGATATTGAGAAAATAACACACACACTGAAGATAAAATGAGGTTTTACTGCAAAGGTACACCACAAACTCATTATTTAAAGATTTTTTTCTAAAATATGAGAGAGAGAGAGAGAGAGAGAGAGAGAGATTCCAAATTTTTATTCTTTAGAAAGGTTCCCTACATTATAAAATTAACACCAAAAAAAAAAAAACCTAGCATCATTGCAGTTTATTAATAAAGAAAAATTCTTGAGGTATAAAAGCTCACTGTTACTTGCTTCTTATTTGTAATTGCCATTTGGTTTGATCTTTTGATTATTTTCTAATTATTTAAATTTAGTTGAATTATCAATTATGATATTATTATTATCATTTTTTTACTTTAAAATACTGTTATATATGTGTGTGTAATTGATTTGCTTGTAATTGATTCAAGTACTTTATATTCATCATTGTGAAATAAACTAAAATAAACTAACTTTTATCATTTTGACTCACATGTAGAGAACGAGAAATCGATATCTAAGATACACCAATCAAGAGTGCGAATCTTTGCAGGAGACGTTGGAACATAATGTCTCATGTTTAACTCACCATCTCAAGAAAGTGGAGATCAATAGTTTTGTTTGGAGGATAATAGCTTCTGATCAATTGGTTAAGTATTTGCTTGAGAACGGAAAGGTATTGGAAAAAATGACTATTACTTGTCAGAACCCAGAGAATAAAAGGTTTGTAAGGTTGCAAGAATTTGGTAGAGCATCTCCAAATGTTGCTATACCATTTACCACTTTTATGGAGAGAAAACCATTATGGTTTGAAGTTGATGATGGTTCCAGTGATAGAATTGATGGAACTATGTGATTTTGAAGATAGAAGGAGGTACTAGCAATAATTTATTGAAGAAGTAAAGAACCCGTGTCAATAATTTGACATGAATTCCAGTATCATAGATCAAGAGTTTGATGTTGAATTTAGTTTTCTAAATTATCAATTTACATTTTTATTTTAAAAATAAGTAATTAATTTTTATAATTTGAAATTTTACATTTATCTTTTATGATCTTCCAATACATACACGATCACAAAAGTCTTTCAACTGAACCAATATTGAGAATTAAAATTTTAATTGGTTTTCATTAATCTTCTTTGGTTGCAATCTAAATTAATTATTTTTTAGTCCAAAAAAACTTTCATGCTCACTTTGAACTCATTTTGAACCAATGAAAATTATTCTTTCATAATTTATTATTATATACAAGTCAAATTTAAATAGTGAAAAACTTCATCTTTATTGCAAAGATGCATTAATCAAGTAACCTAAACAAATCATTTTCATTACTTATCTAAAAAATAAATTACCAAATTCTATACATACAATTTAGAACGTGAAAATTGTGTGAGCAAAATACTATGTATTGTTTTATACTCTAGGTGAAAAATGTAAGGTTTAAATGTTAGGTAATGTTTTATATTAGATCCCGAAATTTGAAAAGTTACATTTTAGTTCTCAAAAAATAGTACATCCGAATTAGTTCTTCCGTAGCTTTGTCTTTACAATTCTGCATACATGGAAAAATTCAACAAATTCATGGGATACTCAAGTTATGTAAGGCTAAAGATGAATACAGTTGGTATGACTACAATATTTTGCAACTAAAACTAATTTTTGATCCTATCAAAAAAAAAAAAAAAAAAAAAAAACTAATTTTTGAAATAGAACCTCAATAAAACTACTTTAGAATTAATAGTGTGTGGGGACAAAAACAAACGCAAAGGCCCAAATGGAAAAAAAAGCAGGCTTTGGGGACAAGCCCACTACAATTAATTTGAAGAGATGGATATAGCAAAGTAACACGTGGGTTTCTGTTCAAAAGGGCCGAAGTCAAAGAAAAATATCCAAATAGAAAGAAAATAAAACTAACAAGAAAGATGGAAGTAACAAGATTGTATTAATGTCTCCTCATTCAACCAAAGGAGCTTGTTACACTTCAGGGTTACAAGTTCCAATTATTTCTCTCTCAAATCTCCAAATTCTTATTTGTGTTTGATAGTTTTTAGACCCCTTAAAACACAATTGAATTAACCTAGTTAATTAACCAAGTTGTTACTTAGTCCAAATTCAAGTCTAAGTTATCACAATCAAACAATCATATCATGCATAGCAGCGGAAAATAAATAAGACAATGATATGATCATCTAGGAAACCAAATCAGTAAAAACCTAGGGAGGATTTAACCTAGCTATCCTCAAGGTAAACCTGAATCCACTATCTTGAAAGAATCGAAGTTCATACAATAAGACTTACAAGCCCCCACGCTCGACTTCTTATTGCTACCTACCAGTGGAACTTATTGACACGATCACATGCAAGCTCCGAATCCACGGACTCCTTCTTTCTTGGATTCTCCACTAGATACAAGCACACCCCCTTGTGCTTTCTTTAAGCTTCAATGACAGCAACTGAGTTGATCATCAAGGTGTAGAAAATATCTCTTCCTTGAAAACCCTAAGTTTGTGTAAAGGAAAACTCTTTTAGATCTCACAAGAGATTTACACAAACAACAATATGAGCAACACTAAAACGTGGCTAGGGTTTGCCTTTTATACTTAGGACAAATTAGAAAACCCTAAACGTTTTAAACAAACTAGGGCTGAGTTGGAAATCTGCAGAAAAACGCATTCTGCCCGAGATTCGATCGATCGAGCCTAATCTTTAATCGATTGAGCCAGGCCGAAATGCACAATAACTTCTGCATTAGCTCGATTCCAACTTTACATAAAATATACAACTTTGAGAAGACTAAAACACTTCTAAACACATTGTTTTTATCATGGTTTGCCAACAATACATATTAGAGTTCTAAATACATAAAAATCTAAGTCTTTAAAACCTAACAAACTCCCACTTTGGCAATCCGTGACAAAACACACTAGAAGCTCAAAGTTTACAAAGAAAAAGCCCTTTACAAAAATAATGCTCATAAAAACAAATTCAATCCTAACTACTATCCATCAGTTGCAAGTGTAGACAGCAGCTCAATTGAATCAGCCTGTATATTTCCTGAAACACTAAAACAAAATGCATAACCGCATGTGTGGAAAACACAAGTAAACAAAATAAATTCTTGATTTCAAACAACACACAATAAAGACATATATCAATGAATAACTCATAAATATAAATCAATAAGCAGTTGAAAATAAGAAACATATAAACCAATAAAAGTAACTCCCCCTAACATGAACATCCCAACAAAAATATGGCAAGAGCTAGAAAGATAAAATACAATGTGAAGCACCTAGATACAATCTAAAGTTCACAAGCTCCAACCAACAAAGAAAATACTCTCCCCCTAAAACAAAACTCTACAAAGTGCTTAAAATGTACTCCCCCTTTTTGTGACGGAATGCCAAAAGGCAATCAAAAGCCATCATCAAAAGGGAGGTGGCAGTGAAGATTGTCGAAATTGTGCCAATTCCACACGTAAAGCACGGATCTCATCGAGCATGTCCACCAAAATCTGTCCATGAGCCGCCTGAACGGTCAAGACATAATCCAACGTACGTCGAATATCTGAATCATCCGAAGTAGTCGGTGGAGGAACATCAGCATTAGCAGCAGCAGCAGCAGCAGACGTCTCAGTAGCATCAGCACCTCCAGAAGATGGAGGAGGGGGAATAGCACCAGAAGGCACACCTCTAGGACTCGAAGGAGCAACTCTCAAGTGAACAGCCCTCTACCTAAGGAAGGTGGCACCTATGGGAGCTACAACATGAATAGGCTCACCAAAAGGGAACCATCTAGACCAAGAAACAACAAAATCCTATGAATGAAAATAGGACGAATAAGCGCATGCCCTACAGCAGAACTCTTATGAACCTCGTTCAAAGAATGAAAGAGCAGATAAGGGAAGCTGATAGACACACCAGAAACAAAAGCATACAAAAACACACATCGCTCTAGAGGGATGGTGTGGAGATGAGAAATAGGCCACAAAGAATGACACGCTATTCTAAAGAAAAGATAGGCAGTTTCGGTAAGCTCAACAGACGTGATCCAAGGATCAGAACCCCATTGGATAGAAGAACCAATGATGTATGACATGACAATATCTAAGGGTGGAGACTCATCATAGGGATAGTCAGGCTCCCGAATAACCGGAACCCTAAGAGCTTCAGCCGCTATCCGAGGAGTAATGGTGAACTCAACACCTTGTATCCAACTCCTAACAAGAGTGTTGGAATCATAGACGTGGCAAGAGAGATTTGAGAAGAACTCTCTAATCAAGGCAGTCGGGAATGGATGATCTATCTCTAAGAGGAACAACCAACCTCTAGACTCAAAGTTAGCCCTAATGGCCGAATCAATCTCATCTAAAACCACAGAATGCTTAGCCCAAATCTTACGCTTACTGTTCAGTTTCTCAAAGGCCTCTTAGATTTTATCATTCCTAAACAACTCACTCCTAGAGGGAGACTCAGAGGAAGTGGAGGGGGTCCTATGGGCTCTAGTCTTCCTAGGCATGGTGCTAGGATAAGGACCAAGACACAAAGCAAGAGAAAAGAAAAAAAAAAACCAAGGGCAAACTGCAAGTTAGCGCAAAAAAAATATAGAACAAAAATCTATATGATGCATGAACAAATTAAATGTAGTGATGCATGACCTAATGCAGTGCAATTAAGTTCAAGTTCACAAATTTGGCTTGAGCATAGAGTTTTCAACAAAAAACCCCAAAATTTTAAAAAACCACTTGATCAATTTGAAAGAAATTGACTAATTGATCATTATACAAGATAGAGTTCAGAAGATAATGACCAATTACATCAATTCAATAAGCCAATTTCATCAATTGAACTAATTTAAACAAAAAGCCCCAATTCAGGTTCAATTACAAACCCTAGAATTTCCAATTAATCACAAACCACAAAATTGATCAAATTAGACCACAAGGATCATGATTATAACATCCTAAGACAAAAACCCAATGATCAATTTCACAAAAAATGGTTTGAATCATCAAAAACCCCAAAAATATGCTAAGTCTAAAAATAACCCTTCAATGCATGAAAAATGCATGTAAAACAGAAAATAATTGAAAAAGAGAGGGTACAATGGACATACCGGCTTAGGGAGAGAGATTCCTTGCAAGAAAAATGGAGGAAAACGACAAAATAATCTTAGTGGAGCCTTGCCTAGTTGGAGAGAGAGAAAAGAGTTTGAAAAATTTTTGAAAAAGTGATTTGAACAAGTCAAATCTGAGTTTTTTTAAAACCTGATTCACAAGTTTTGATTGATCGAAAAACAGTTTCGATCGATTGAAACAGACAGAGGCTCATTAAAAACATTTTTAAAAAATTTCGATTGATCGAAAAATAGAATGGATCAATCGAAACTGGCAGAGGCTCACTAAATTTGAGGAAAACAACACAGTTTTTGAAAAAACATTTAGAAACAACTCAAAGCATTGAAATTGAGGAACAAAAGGCATGAGTATGTGATAATATGATTTTCAAAAACAAGAATTTAAGCCCAAAATTCCCAAAATTAAAATTTCTTGCATTCTCCATAAATTTTCAAGCATTAAATCAATTTTGCACAAAATTCAAAGTATTTGCAAAACTTGGTTGGTCAGACCATAAACACACATAATAACATGTACAATGTTTAGCATGGAGTAACTCATGTAGTGTGTGCAACTAGCAAAAATTTGAGATACATGTGAGGTGATATGTAAATAGCAATTAATCACAAGGTCTAAAAAATTCATCACATAGAATTTAAAAGAGACTATCACCTAAAGAGTTACATCATATAACTCCCACATCTCCTAGATCATAAGCTTGCAATCATGTAAGTTTCTTGAATTTTGCCTCATAATATACACACCAATTTTAATTCATTTAGAAACTTATTAAAGAGCCAGGATAATGTACACACCAATTTTAATTATGTGATTTTGGCATCAAGCCTAATAGTACATACCAATTTTAAGTATTAAGCAATTAAACCGAGGCTACACCTTATGTTCTTTTTGTGCATGTGCTACACTTTCTCGAGCACAAAATCTTACGATATGCACTAAGGTGTTCATGATTAGCTAATAAATAGTGGTGAGATGGTTATTTATGCCTTTCTCTAAACGTTCAAGTCCAACAATAAAAAACATGTGACTTCAAGATCATGACAAAGTGATCAAAAACCATAAACATCTTTCCTACACAACATGCACTGCAAAGTTTCAACTAGTCAAGTGCAATAAATAAGCTCATCAAAGCTAAACAAGGTACAAAAACCATGTTACATGTAAATAAATTGACCAACCTTTTTCTCAAAAACCAAAAAATATAGTGCAAAACACAATATGCTTCCTTTTTCTTTCTTCCCTTTTTCCCTTTTTTTTTTATATATATTTTTTTATTTTTTTTATTAAAAAATATCTAGAATGAAATGCATGAATGTTATGCAATGCAAATCCTAGAAACAAAACAAAAAAAGAACAATGGTCACAAAGGGTATAGCAATGAAGCACAAGGACCATGTCAAAAAGACTCAATTAGTTCGAGTCTTTTGCATCCAAAATCTTTTAGATGCACCACGAGCATTGGAGTTCGTATTCACATTAGAGTGATTTCCAACTCCAGGATTTGAATAAAGGTTTAAAGCCTTTACCAATTCACCAATGAGTACCATAGGATCTTGTGCTTAAGGCACAGGTACTTTTGGTTTGTTTGTTATCTTTGCAGCTTGCAGCTTGTAACAGTTTGGACATATGTGTCCAGACTTTCCACAAAAATGACAAACCCAAGTAGGTTTATTATGTGTCTTGTCCTTAGATAGGGTAGGCTTCTTAGGTTTAGACTCTTTCAGATCAACCCTAATCTTCCTAGATGGTGAAACTTCAATGGGATTGACAACCTTACTCACAGGGGGTTTGACAGTTTCACTCACAATCTCACTCACAGAAGGTTCAGAAGAAGATGAAGGGACAAAATTTGTGGAATGGGGAGCAGACACAAAGATGCTTTCAACAAAACCTAATCCAGATTTGTCAGAAAGAGACTTTTGAACACTCAGCATATGATCAAGTTTAGAACTAGTAGATCTAGCAACAGATAAATCAAGTTCCAAAGATTTAACTTTATCAAGCAAAAGCATATTCTCAATTTTCACATTGTTCAAAAATTCATTAGCATCAAACAGTTTTACAAGCAAATTCTTCTTGTCAAGCTCAAGAGATTCAATTTTCTTCAGGCCAAGTTCAACACTCATAGCATCCTTTGCAGCAACTTTGCAAAGTTTATTGTAGGCCTCTTGGAGATTTGCATCCTCAGAGAGTTCCCAATCAGAAGGGTTCTCTTCAGTAGATATGCGCTCATTGACTACAGCAGTAGCAGTGAAAGAAATGAAGTTTCCATCCTCGTCACAATCAGACTCATCATTAGAAACTTCACCATCACTGAGGGTTACAGCCATAGCCTTACCCTTAGATTTCAAATAGGTAGGACATTCAGATTTCATGTGACCAAACCCTTGACATCCAAAACACTGAGGACCCATAGAATTATTAGGAGATTGACCTACTTTTTCTCTAGGTTTATCATTGTTGTTAACCTTAGTGGGATCATACTTCCTGAAGTTTCTAGGTTCAGCAGTGTTCGTACCTCTTGCTTTTCTATCACTATTCCTGAGAAAGTTCTAAAGTTCTTGGCAAGGTAAGCAATCTCTGTAGCAGAGAGCTCATCATCAAATCCACCAACCTCAACATCATCAACTGACTTAAGAGCCATTGTTTTGGATTTACTAGTTTTGGGTAGGTTCAACTTATAAGATTGAAGAGATCCTACAAGTTCATCAACAGGGATGGAGTCCACATCCTTACTTTTAGTAATGGTAGTCACCTTGGGTCTAAAGTCTTCAGTTAAAGATCTAAGAATCTTCCTAACAATTTTAGGTTGATCAAAGATTTCACCCAAGTTAAAAGCAGAATTAACAATATTATTCAATTTAGTCTAGAATTCATCAAAAGATTCTTCATCAGACATCATAATGCTTTCAAATTTTGAAGTCAATTGCTGCAATTTATTGATTTTGACAGCCTTTGTACCTTCATGCATAGTCTGGAGGATATTCCAAGCAGTATGAGCAACTTCAACATTAGAGATTCTCTTAAATTCCTCCATAGAAACAGCGTTAAAGATAGCATTCATAGCCTTGCTATTGAACGCAGCTGCTTCTTTTTGAGAAGTTTCCCACTCACTAACAAGAGTAGTGGGTTTCTCCCATCCGTATTCAATGAAGTTCCAGACTCTCTCATCAATAGATTTCAGGAATGTTTTCATCCTTACTTTCCAATAAGCATAATTATTCCCATTAAAGTGAGGAGGAATAACTAGAGAGTGTCCGTGTTCCATGACAACAGGGGTTAAGGATCAGCTCAGGGATCAAGAGATCAACAGCAAGAGAGCTACCCGCTCTGATACCACTTGATAGTTTTTAGACCCCTTAAAACACAATTGAATTAACCTAGTTAATTAACCAAGTTGTTACTTAGTCCAAATTCAAGTCTACGTTATCACAATCAAACAATCATATCATGCATAACAGTGGAAAATAAATAAGACAATGATATGATCACCCAAGAAATCAAACCGGTAAAAACCTGGGGAGGATTTAACCTAGCTATCCTCAAGGTAAACCTGAATCCACTATCTTGAAAGAATCGAAATTCATACAATAAGACTTACAAGCCCTCACGCTCGACTTTTTATTTCTACCCACCAGTAGAACTTACTGACACGACCACGTGTACGCTCCGAATCCACGGACTCCTTCTTTCTTGGATTCTCCACTAGATACAAGCACACCCGCTTGTGTTTTCTTTAAACTTCAATAACAGCAACTGAGTTGATCATCAAGGTGTAGAATATATTTCCTCCTTGAAAACCCTAAGTTTGTGTAAAGGAAAGCTCCTCTAGATCTCACAAGAGATTTACACAAACAACAATATGAGCAACACTAAAACGTGGCTAGGGTTTGCCTTTTATACTTAGGACAATTAGAAAACCCTAAACGTTTTAAACAAACTAGGACTGAGTTGGAAATCTATAGAAAAACACATTCTGCCCGAGATTCGATCGATCGAGCCTAATCTTCGATCGATCGAGCCAGGCCGAAATGCACAGTAACTTCTGCATTAGCTTGATTCCAACTTTACATAAAAGATACAACTTTGAGAAGACTAAAACACTTCTAAACACATTGTTTTTATCATGGTTTGACAACAATATATATTAGAGTTCTAAATACATAAAAACCTAAGTCTTTAGAACCTAACAGTGTTCATTGGAATCTCTCCCCCTCTTATAGTAACTACCCTTTCATCCTGACCCTCCATCTAGAGAGTGGTTGGTTTCCCTCAAATACATGTCTCATCCCACCTTTGGAGGAAGTGCTAAGTGAGCTACAAGTTATTATGGCACTATTAAGTGTCATTTAACCATTAATGTGGCTAACCTGGTTGGTGCAGAGCATTCAATAAGAAGATAATGATTGCTTCCTTAACAAGTTTTCCCACTCTCTCTCCTTCCATACTAGCCACGGTGGCATCCCTCAACTCATGCCTCCAAGCCAGGGATAGGGCTCCTCTCGCTTATTTCGAGACAACCACATTTGAGGTAGTTGCCTTCCTTAGGCTATTTAAGGGCCCTTGTTCAAACCCTTCTTTCAAGCTATACCAAGTTTTCCTTCGTAGGATCTACCTACTTGGCTCATAGGTTCCTCGGGCATGGTCTCGTAGGGATGGTTGTCCTCGGACCCCCCACAAATAGCATATTTTCATCTATGTTCTAAAATAAAAGTTGAATAAATTAAGTAAAAATGAAAAACAAAAAATTATTTTAATTTCTAATTGAAATAATAAAAAAATAATTAAGAAAAGGTAATAATAAAAAATATTATTTTTGGTTATGTGAAAAGTTAGAAAAATAAAATTATTTTTTGATAAATTTCTTTTTTCACAAAATATTCTTATTAAATATAATTTGTTCTAAAAGAGAGAATTCTAATACATTAATAAATTTATTATTTATTGCTTCCTTTTGCCTCCTTAGATTAATCAAGATTCTTTCTTTTTTAAGTTCTCTCCAAATAATTAAATATAAAGAAATAAAATTCAAATATTTTATAGATTAAAATTCAATTTAGTCTATTGATTAAATTGGTCCTTAAAATTTAGTTTTTAATAATTGAGTCTCTCATTTTATAGAATTAAGTCAATTTGGTCTATTTGCCCAAATCCAAATGAAATCATTTAAATAGGTTTTTATTAAACTGTGAGAGGACGAAAACCAAGGATAAGAATAAACGGGAAGAGGTCAAGACAAAATGGGCACACCTTGGAAGGTTTTGTCAAGGAAGCCTTAAAGCAAACATGATAATGAAATCACAAAACCTGAGAAGTTCGGTGTGCCTGAGGATACAAGTACATTCCTAGAAGGGCTAAGGTCTGGCCATGAAGACCACTAGAAATGTGACCGAGGAAAGGAAGGAAGGTTTGTCATTAAGTGGGTAAAGGAAGGGTACATATAAAGCATCTATCACCTCCGCATTCAATACTTTGCACCCACTTAATTGGCCGTATTAATGGTGGAATGACCCCTGAATAGTGTCATTACAGCTCACAATCTAATAGAGAAACTTTCTAGTAAGGCCCTGATAGGACAAGTATCTGAAAAAAAAGCCTTGGGCATCCAAGTGGAAGGCTAGGGTGCAATCTGGATGACTATATAAAGAAAAAGGATCCCTACAAGAAGGGGGATCAAGAAAAAAAGCAAAAGAGAGAGAGAGTGAGAACATTGTAGTTCAAGAACAAGTATTAACTTACACCTTGGCCTAAACTGAGGAGCATTGTTTTATTAATCCCAGACATAAGTTGTTTTACTTTGTGTGGCTTATATATATTAAACATACATTCCAATATCACTTCATAGAGTTGTCAAAGAGTAAACAAGGTTGATTGGCATCTTATCTCTATAAATTAATTGTGCCAAGTTGGAATCTTACTTATCCAATTTCGGCCCACCACAATAACCATCCTAAATAGTACTCATTACACAGCAAGATCTATTAAATGAGTCTTTTAAAAAAATTAGAAAATCATTTTCTTAAAAAATGTTTAAATAATGTCATTTGCTTATAGATTTGGATGAGGTAAAAATTGACTCATTTTAGAAAGTGAGGGAGTGTCTAAGAGACTGGTTGACCCAACCCACCCGAAGGATCTTGTAATGGCCCAGCCCAATACAAAAAAAAAAAAAAAAAAAAAAAAAAAAAAAAAAAAAAAAAAAAAAAAAAAGAAAAGGAGAGGATCAGATTTCGGAGAGCCACACGTGTGACCCCACCTACCCATTTGCTCCCCACCACTCATTTTCAAAATATCTCTTTTCTCTCTTGGCTGGCCACACACATTCTTGATTCTTCTTCTCTTTTCATTTTCTCTCAACCAACACACACACTCCTCTCCCTTACTCTCCCACCGGTACACTCCACACCACCGTATACTTCATGTTTTAGGCAAGGATCACCGGAAAACTTTATAGGAAGAGGTAAGGCTCACTCACCTCTACTATTTGAAGTAAAAATTTCTAATCCTTTTGTGGGTTTATATGCTTTGGTAGATGCTTTCTTTATCTAAGCTTTAATAATAATGCCCATGTGATTTATGAGCATTAGAAGTGTTATTTATGTATTTTTATGTATGGGTTTTGGTCTTGGTGGATGTATTTGATGAGTGGGTTTATGATTTTTACAATGGTGGTTAGCTAAGTGCTGAAAATTTAGGGGTTTTGGCTCTTTAATGTGAAATAGTTGATGAATCTAATTTTTATTGTTTATTTGGAGCTAGTGGAGGATTTACATTTGGGGTTTGTAATGGTGCATATTGCTATATATGTTGTTGTTTTGTGGGTCTCTTGAAAATGACATGTATATTGAGGAAGAAATTCATAAAGTGTTAGGATCTCTTATGGTAAATGTGAAGCTTGGAATGACATGATGATAAGTTGGAGTCTATGCCTTGTAATGAAATTATTGAGAAACTTTGGAAGTGGAATACATTATTTGTGAGGTTAAATGCTAGACTTGCCTAATTAATTTCTTAGTTAGCAATTTCTAATTCATTGCTAGATGCAATGTCAAGCTTTATGCCTATTGTGATAAGTTTGCTTGATATTGTTTAGATTCTAGTTAATCTTATTTGGAGATTGGAAAATTAGGCCTTTTTGCGGGTTGCAAGGTAAGCAGCTTTTTAATGAGATTTTTTGGAAAATAATCATGTTGCATAAATGTTGTTTTTGGATCAAACACATTTTGGGAAATTATATATATGGATCTATGTTTTCTTAAAAGTGTTGTGTTGTGACCCTATTATATATTATTATATAAAAAAATGCATCATATTTGGTATTGCATTTGGGGAAATGCATGGATTGTTGACATGGAAAATAGGAGCAACTTTGACTTAATCCGATGATAAGGAATTCATGGACTTTATGGTATATTGGAAACTTAAAGGTGCTTATTTATCGTGTCTTGTATTATTTGGGAAATATTGATGCAAAACATTTTTGACAAGAAATACTTTTGAGAATATTGTGGATATTTGGTTGTTGTAATACCTTATGAAAATGCATCATATTTGGTATTGCATTTGGGGAAATGCATGGATTGTTGACTTGGAAAATATGAGCAACTTTGACTTAATCCTATGATAAGGAATTCATGGACTTTATGGTATATTGGAAACTTAAAGGTGCTTATTTATCTTGTCTTGTATTATTTGGGAAATATTGATGCAAAACATTTTTGACAAGAAATACTTTTAAGAATATTGTGGATATTTGGTTGTTGTAATACCTTATGAAACTAGTTAGAAGTAAACGATGTATTTTGAATACATTGAACTTGTGAGCTTTTGATGTGGCTTTGCCCTTGTGCTATGATGCTGGTGATTACCTTGTCTTGGTGACAACAAGCCAAGTTGGAGACTCACACTTTGTATGACACGAGTAAATCCTTGAGTGTGTGGCTGAGGTATAGGGCCAAAAGACCACATGCAAAAGGGGTAATGTGCAACACGTCATTCCCTACTGCCCATGGCTGGGGGGGGGGGGGGGGGAGTTAAATCCTTGAAGGTGTGGGTGAGGCTTGGCAGGGTCAATAGACCACATGCCAAAAGAGGTACATATCATGCTAGTGTGTTTGGGCTCTAACTTGTTTGTGGCGGTATGATGTCTGGGTGATCTCCGTCCTTGTTGATCCTTGTTGCATCTTGGGTGAGGTTTTCTAGTTTTGAAAAGGTATTGGATATTTTTATGGCTCAAAGTGAATGGAACATAGTTTCATAGTTATTTTTGAAAGTTTAGTACTAAACTATTCCTATCATTCTTGTCATGTGGTTAATGAAATTGTTTTTGCATAAATTAAATGGAAATTCCCAAATTATGACATGTTTTGTAAAATGTTCATTATCATGAAACTTGCAATTTCCCCACCCCCATTAGTTATGCTGCTTAGTGGGCTCTGTCTCATTCCATTATTTTACAAACTTTTTTAGAATAGGTAACTATTGTTTTGAGATAGCTTTTTGGTGGCTAGCTGTAGTTAGACTAATTGCTGATAGAGGCTGACTTTTATAATGGAGATAATTGATGATGTGTAACTTAGAGCATATTCAATAGAGGTTTGAATAAATAATTACATATCAACTTGTCCCATTAGTGGAAATAAGGGCATAACCACTATTAGATACAAAAGAATTGGGTCATGCCTACTCTAAGTTATACATCATCAACCGGCATAACAGGAACCAGACTTTAATCTGGTCTGGTTATTAGTTAAAACCAAAAATGAAGGAAAAACCGGGCAAACAGTGCAAACCGTCAGTTCAACCGGCATAATCGGAAACTGGTGCGGTTAAACTGGTTTTAGCTCTTCTTCATAAATACTACAGCTGTTGTGTTTTTAACCCAAAAAAAAAATTAAAAATTAAAAATTAAAAAGAGAGATCTTGTTTTAGATTTAAGAAGAGAGGTTTTGATTTTGAAAATGCTCTCTCAAGTATGAAGTGGTAAAATCTAAGACACCCATAGTGACCCAAAAACATCATATTTACTTTACTTACCTTTTGCTCTAAAGAAAAAAAAAATAGAATTCCTATATTTGTTATGCAGATTTGTAATGATCTGATGCTTTAGTTGAGGCTTTTTTTTGCTGCTATTGCCTCTTGCACATGCTCATTTCACGAGAGAGAGAGAGAGAGAGAGAGAGAGAGAGTTTTGAAGAAAGAGATATGAAAAGCAAAAAGTGATCAATGCGTAAGAACACTTCAGCAACACTGATGGAGTTTGAGATACATAAGGTCAAACTTAGTGTTGTTGGAACTTGAACCAAACATGTGGCAGTGGTTTGAAATTTGAATAGATTTCAAAATGTGTGGTAGTTTTTTTTTTTTTTTTTTTTTTGGGATATTAAGTATTAACGTGTAGAATGTGTGGAGGGGAAAAAAAAATCAAGTGGGCAATGATATTATTACCTATTGGTGCACTTACTTTTTGTTATTTGAAAGGTTAAAAAATAACTAAAATATTTTATAGTGGGTTGTGGGTGCTTGTATATCAGTATATGTTTTTTTTTTGGTTGAATTGTGTTAAGTAGTGTCTAAAAGTTGGTAAGTTAAAGTTTAATGTTTACTATTATTTAATTTTTTTAATTAAAATGACTAGGTATGAAATTATTTATTTTATTGATTTTATAATTATTAATTAAATTATCTATGATGTCACCAGTTCCACCATCGATCGGACCCCGGTCCGACCAGAAAATCGGTAATCAGTCCCTTTTCTGGTTCTTTCACCGTACCGGTTTTTAAAACCATGAATTATTACTTAGAGTTCTGACTTATTTAGAGAGTATATTCAATGGAATTATTATGATAATTCTTGATGTTGGTATTTAATATGATTTATGTGGATTGGATTATCAAAAAGGAAAAATCTACAGGTACTTTGAGATGTCTTTCTCATGCTTTGGACCCTTTGGGGTTTGGGGCATGACAGATCTAATTGAACTTGAACCATACTTTATCTGATTAAGTGGTAGTTGCAGTTAGTTGTAGGTCTCCACCTTCAAAACCTGATTTTATCAGGTTGAGTGTATGTTCTCTCCTCCAAAACCTGAGCAACTCGATCCAATCAATGACCCAAGCAGAATTCAGTAAGATCTCACTAGATTCGATGATATTCCATTATTGGTTGTGCACAAACCTAACTTGGACTGACCAATAGTGACCCTTAATAAAGACCGATTAGACAATTATAATAAAAGTAAGGAAACTAAGTGTGTGTTTGGCATAGGCTTAAAAGGCTACATTTTTTTTTTCTATTTAAATTTTTTTTGCTACTATTCATAGCCCTACTGCACTTTTTGATACTATTTATGAGTTCCACTGTACTATTTCAAATACCTTTTAGCTTTATTTATAGTACTTCCAACAAAAACTTTTAGTTTCAACTAAAGGTATGTTTGGGATCCGTTTATTTTGCTGAAACTGAAAATTTTTTGCTAAAAGTATTGTAGATAAAAGTAAATGTTAGCTGATATAGTACAGTGAGATCCATGAATAGTACTAAAAAGTATAGTGAAACCCATAAATAGTAACAAAAATAAGTTGAATAGTAAAATAAACTGGTTTTTTAATTTGTAATTAAACGCATGTAAATAAGCACATTTAATTGAATTTACCTTTTCTTATTTATCTTTTTTTTTTTGGGGGGGGAATTTTAAGCTGGTCAGATAAGCTCAGAATCACTTCATTTTCTCTCCGACTGTTGACTTATTTCTCCTTTACAATTCCACAATCAACGTACGAGCAATAGCAGAATCACAAAAACAATGTCAACCTATCTCCCTGAGGAAGTGGTGATAAACATACTTTCATGCCTACCTCCAAAATCCCTCATTCGATTTAAGTGCGTCTCCAAAACTTGGCTCTCTCTCATCGGAACCCTAGATTTGATCTCTCGAAACCTCATCAACCACTCCACTCTCATCTCTAATGACTTGTTTGGGAGTTTAAAAAAAGGAGGGGGAGGGATTTGGAGGGGTTTCAACTACCTCTAACCCCTCATTTTTAATTCCCCCAAATTGGAGAGATTTGGAGGGAGAGTAGAGTAGATAAATTATTGACCAAATGAATTTCCTAATTTAACCTTTTTAAATTAACAAAATTACAAACAGATTATATAAATAATCTTTGTTTGTTTCCCGAGAAAATATGAGAAAAAAAATTGAATCTCACTATTTACCTTTGTTACTGACTTTGCAAATAAGGCAACCTAGCAAGAAAAATTCAAGCTTGCAATGAAATACAAATTCCATTAGAAATTGAAACCCTAACAACAAAATCAAAAAAAAAAAAAAAAAACTAAACAAAAATTAAATAAAAAAAAAAAGAAGCAAAATGATTCGAATTGAACCTGCAAAAAATTCAAAGCAAAACCAAAACCCACATCCAACCTGAGAGAGAGAATTGGAGTGAAAGAAAGAGAGGATCGGAATCAGAGAGAGAGAGAGAGAGAATCCACCATTGCCGCCACTCCAAACCACCATGCCATCACCGCCGATCTCTAAACCACCACGTTGTCACCGCCGATCTTCAGTCCTTACTGTCAATTTTGATCTCCAATCCACGCCGATCTGAGAGACCCACAACAAAAATTCAAAGCAAACCAAAACCCACATCTAATCTGATAGAAAGAGAGGATCGAAATGAGAGAAAGAGAGAGAATCCACCATCGCCGCTGCTCCAAACCACCACACCATTGCTGTCGATCTCCAATGCTGTGCTTCGACATGACGGTGGCTCGTTCTGACGAGTTCTCCTTGGGGTTCGCTTTCGCTGGGAAAACCACTTTCTTCTTCTTCTTCTTTTTTTTTTTTTTTTTGGTTAAACTCTTTGTTCTTCAACACAACATAGGTATATACAATAAAGAAAATTTAATTTAATTTTTATTATAATTTTTTTTGAGGTAATAAAAATTATTTTATAACAGTTAATAGTAGTTATATATATATATATATATATATATATATATATTTATGGATAATTTTATACTTTTAGTATTGGTATTTGATGGAATGAGAATGTTAATTAAATAATTATTTAATCTAACAAATTAATCATAGACTAATGTTGCAAGTCCATTTTCAAATAGGGATAAATTTGTCTATTTAAATCATTTCTTCTCATTTCCATCCTAATTTTTAAACATCCAAAAAAGAGGAAGAGCTAATTACTCCATTCCCCCTTACTAATTTTAAAAACATCCAAATAAGGTAAAGGATAAAGATTCCACTCCACTCTCCTCTCCACTACTCTCCTCCCCTTTATTGCCCTCTACTCTCCATCCCTTCTAAACTTCCAAACAGGACATAAATCCGAAGACCCCAATAACCCTCTCTTCTTCCTCGTCAAAGTCATAGACAAAATCGCCATCTCGAAGCACACATTCTCCTTCCTATCCTATGACAACCTTAATCCAGAATACACATCTGAAGTCATCCTCAACCTCCCACAACCAAACCACAATCTCAACCTCGACATCGTTGGTTCCTCCTCCGATGGTCTCCTCTATCTCTGCTTCGCAAGCACCATCTACCTCTGGGACCCCACCATGTCATCAGTGCTTGCGCCTCTCCCTCCTATAACCCCTCGTGAAATGGTCAATGTCCATTTCTACAGTGTTGGGTTCGAATTCAATTCCATATCCAATGACTTCAAGGTCGTGAGGCTTCTCAATGTTCAGTTTAGGTCCGCGAGCAATTTGCTTCATATAAGTCAAGAAGCGGAAGTGTATAGCGTGAGCAGTGGTTCAAGTTGCGTGTGTGCCTTATGGAATTCATACACAGTCGTGGGCCACAATGTACTTGGATGGGGACTTTTTCTGGTGTGCGACGCCGCTTCCATTAGATAATAATGAGGATGAGAAGATTGTATGCTTCGACTTTGCCAGGGAGGTATTCAAGTCTACTTCATTTCCGAACGCTAGTGTTATCGGGAATTTCTACAGTTGGAAGATGACTCTCACCGCGCTGAATGGGTCTATTGCTATGCTCGTTTATCCTTTTGGGAAGGAGGTGGAGATGTTGTGTTTTGATATATGGGTTTTGTTTGAATTTGGTGTTAGGGAGTCGTGGACTAAGCTTATTAGAATTGGACCCTCTTTGGATTTGGAAAGGCCATTGGGATTTTGGGGGTTTGGAAAGATGTTTATGGAGAGCAAAGAAGGGCAGCTGGTCTTGTATGATCCTTCTACAAACACAGGCAAGATTTTTCCATTTGATGGGCTTAAGGGATCGTTACAAGTTGCTCTCTACACTGAGTTTTGGGAAACAGACGAGGAAACAAGCGAGGAAGACGGTGGTGAGGTCCAAGAGGAGGTGAATCAATGAGGTATGGTTCAATTGTGCTACCATCTTTTATAAAATTGTGGTCCTAAACATTGGTTTTGAGTGTTATCAATACATTATTGTGTTAAATTTTATTTAAGAGCCATTTTGTTGACATTAGCCGGTTTGATGTGGATCAATAAAAAATTATGATATTAAATGGCATTCATTCATATGTAATGTAAAGGTTATTAGGCAGAAATCAAATTGGTGGAATTTTATTTATTTTTATTTAAAAAATTGGTTTAAACACTATGGACTCAATCATTCATAATATAAATGATGACATGAAGTTGAATTAAATAAAACTAAGAAAATAAAGTAATTTCTTATTATTCGTTGGCTTTGGCCTTGGGAAGATTATGTTCAAGATATAGGAAATAGGAATGACTTCATTGTGTGCAACAATGTTAAACTATCTAGATGGGGAGACACTTGAATTTACTTTTTTTTTCCTTCCTTTTTCTTAATTGGGATCTGGGTTTTCAGGTGAGGAACCCTCCCTCATCCTCATGGGCCATGATAACTTGATAAGTAAAATTGAGTTCTCCATTAATCAAACATGTGTTATCATTGGCATAAGTTGGTTCTATTCTTTTTCACTGATTATATTCTTTCTCTTGATTGGCTTAAAAAATAAAAATAATTTTTTGTAGGACAATTTGGACACGAAATTTCCATATAATCTTCTTGGGAACTTATATTTTATGTTGATCATAAAACATTATTTGGCTTTGAAGGATTTTTTGATTATTTTGATGGACGCTATCTAGTACTAGTAGCTTATATATAGTTAGTGCCCTCCACTTCTTTTAGTTTTCCTTGTTTGACCATGGTACTTACCTATTAATTCATATGGGGGATAAAATTTGTTGTTAGTTGGTAGGGTTCTTTCTAAAGTATCTGCCATAGGGCTATAGAATTAATTGCTGCCTAGCATGTACAACTCAGTCGATATTCAATTTGTTAAGGGTCATGGGAGTTAGAATATGAAATCCTTGGAAGGGAGGGAGTTGGTGACTAATGCAAGGGAGTTGAAAAACTAGTTTTAGCAAGAAGCAGTTATACCAAGGAAAATAATTCTATAGAATTATTTTTTTTTTCAAGCATTAAGAGTGAAGTAAACAAAGTGGAATGCAACTCTCCTTTTATGCTTTTGCCAATTGTGTTGAGATTTCTATGCTTTGCCAATTCTTTATTTCTAGGATCCTTTTATGAGTGGATATTTTCTGTTGGCAGCATCACATCACTACTTCCTTTTCAAAGTTGTAGATCTTGATTTTGTTTTGTTTTGATGAATCAGTAAGAGTTTTATTGAAAACCTCAAGAACAAATGATACAAGAGCAGCATATTATAGATTCAGCAGATAACCTATACTGCAGAGCCAAAGCTGCGACACGGCAACAGGACAATGTTTTTCTAAGCACAAAACCACAGTAGGCTATACTCACCTAACATAGAATCAGTTAATTCTAACTCAACCAAAATAACTTCAAGGCAGGGAATGGGGGGCAGGGCATAATTGATCTCCCATTTGTAGAAAGGCACTCTGTTTAACATTGAATTACAGTTGAACTTTTTTTTTTTTTTTTTATAGGTAATAAAACCTTTATTGATAAGTAAAGTACAATGAGTTTACGATAGTAAAATCACTGCAAAAAAAGGGATACAAATAGATCAAAAGGGAAAAGCTAATAGAATTAATGAAATCAAGCAAAGAAGTAAAATGCATAAAACCCTAAATATGAGACCACTCAAACAAAGTCATACTTAGTAAAGACTTCAACAGGTCCACAGTTCTTTCAGTGTCCTCAAATGTTCAGACATTGCATTCTTTCCAAGTTAACCGCATAAGACACGCTGGTACCATATCCAACCATTGAACTTATTGCTCTTCATTCTTCCTTTAACATTCTTCTTAATAATTCCAATGAGATGTTCTTCAATATAGATCTTCCCCTCATGTAAAAAACATTTCTTTGTTCCCACAACTGGTAGATGCCCACCAAGCTAACTTACATTGCATGGTTCTAAACACCCTTCCTTTTAGTTGAGTAGTATCCCAATTTACTAATTCCTTCCTGTAAGTCTTGGCATCTGACACTAAGTAAAAAGGCCCATGATGTTATCCCAAATTCTCTTGGTGATTGAGCATTGAAAACAAGGACATAGTGCTTAATTGTTTCAAAACAAGGACATTGTGCTAGAACTTTTTTAAAAAATAAGGGCAAAAGCCCATTTTCCCCAGGAAAAAAGTACAAAAGGGGGGGGGGGGGTTGTTCGGGGTCGGGAAAGTTACACTAGCTAGGGGAGTAGGTATTTGAACCTTAGAGGTTTCCATTAGAAACAACAAGAAATATTCTTTTAGCTTGAGCTACAAGACTCTTGGCAACAAAATTTAGAAGTTTTTTATTCACTGATGATCAGTGAATATTCTTAAAGCAATTAGGCTGATTGGTTACAACCAATAATAGGATCGCTCTTATGAGTTATGAATAGATAACACTGATAGGTAGAGTATTGTCGTGTAAAGGATTTGGCATATAGAATATAGACAAAGTGAGTGAATAAATTTTCAAATTTCAAAGCTTGTGGGCAGTAATATACTCCATATAATTATGTTATTTCATTGTTTTTTTTTTTTTTTTTTTTTTTTTTTTTTTTTTAAATGATAACTAGGAGAATTTAATGAATTAGAGCTAGACATGGCAAAACGGGTCAGAATTTTCTAACCCGACCCGACCCGACTCGAACCCGATTTTTTTGACCCGAAGCAAAAACGGGTTGACCCGTAACCCGACCCATGTTTTTTGCGGGTCAACCCGACCCGACCCGCGACCCGAACCCGAACCATTTTTTTAAAACTTTTTTTTTTTGGTAAAAAAAAATAGTGAAATTAAGACAATATCGGTTTAATTGTTTATTGTGAGCTTTAAGGAAACAATTGATACATTTACATAACTGCATGCAAATTAATTGAAAAATAAATGGTTGAGCATTCTGTAATGAGTAAAGAGTTTTAGATATCAAATAGCAAAGTATATGCCAAGATAATATTGTTACAGTAAAGTTAAAAACAGATTTAAAATGGTAAATATGTGTGAAACACATTCACAAGTGTGAAAATAGTAAAACCAAAGTATCAAATTAGCATAAATTATGAATGCTTAGATCTATTTTTTAACAATTTATGTTCAAAATAAACGGCTTTTCAAAATAAATTATGATATTTCCTAGAGTGTGTGCTGCTTAACAATGATATGATCTTCATAAAAGAGACTAGGTATAAATAAGTAAGCAATCAAACTTTAATGTATATCTCAAATTGAAATAGAGTGTCAACCACAATTGATAATAGATTATAAAATTAATTTTTAAAATTGTAACTTTCTTATATGTTTTTATTCTTTATCAAATGAGTTATCCAATAAGTCATTTGTAATTTTTTTTTTTTTTTGGAATGTTGATATTGTGTAAAAATAAAACTTGTATATTTGTTTTACTTATCTTTGTGTTGTTTTGTTTTAGATAGCAATGTTAGGATTTGTATAATTTTAAAATTATTGAATAAGTATTAATAAGTTTAACTGAGTTTATTCTTAATATAAGTAGTGAATTCAAAATAATGCATTTTACATCAAGTAATATGTTGCATAACTATCCAAATGGCAAATACATATTGTTTTCTTTATAAAAAAAAATAAAAAAATAAAAAAAAGTAAAAAATTTCATGTAAAAAATTACGGGTCAACCCGACCCAACCCGACCCGACCCGCAACCCGATTGACTCGAACCCATTTTCAACCCGCTTAAAATGACCCGTTTTTGACCCGTGACCCGTTTGACTCGTGACCCGATTGACCCGACCCGAACTCGACCCGACCCGCCCGTTTTGCCATGTCTAATTAGAGCAAGCAACTTCTAACCATTATGGTTGTGTCTCACAACCTCGTATACTAATAGATATTTCTTTTGATTTAAGTGTTGGCAAATAAGATAACTGCCTATCTAAAATTCAGACACGTTTCACTTTAAAAAGCGATACATTATATTGTTTGGTAATGCTACACACGGTTTAAAAGCCTCTCACTATAAATATCAAAAAAAATTAATTGGTTAAAATTAGATGTGCACCAAGATAGAAATAGAGAGGAGCGATGAGGACAGGGAGAGTAACAGAGAAAGAGAGAGTTGATGAAATCATAAAGCTTCAAAAAACGAATATGCACACCCAAAACACCGTTTATCGCAAAACAAAACCCAGTTCTCTTCTAAAAACTGAAATTAAAACCCGTAACTCCTCTGTCTTCTCCGAAACCCAAAAATCAAAACCTTCTCCTTCCCCCAAAATCAAAATCCAAAACTTAGATGAGAAAGAAGTAAGCGATCAGAGGTGCCATTCTCACGCAATCTCCGATTCTCTCACATAATAGCCACCGATTCATTAGGCCAACTCAACCTCAACCCTACTACTACTACAAAAGAAAACCCTAAACAAACCCTAGACGACGACACTACTACTACTGCTGTCACACCTACCAGATCGCCTCGAAGAAGAAGCAGAGGAAGAACCAACCGATGAGGCTTCCGATCAGCCTTCTGTAACTGCCGTCGATTCCGATGCGAAGTACGGCGAGGATTCGAAGAGTTCGTACAACGCCAAGAGAGATATGATTTACACGGAGATAGAAATAGAGAGAGGCGATGAGGCCTGAGGCATGGAGAAAGAAACAAAGAAAGAGGCAAAATCAGACCATCGGAACCACAAGCACATAAAAAGAAAAATCTATGGCCCATCAACACTGGTAATTTTTTTTAAGATTTGGCTATGAAACGTTACTTTTATTTGAGTTTTCATGTTGGATAGGTTTAGATTTGATTTGTTTTTGTTTCAGGTTTTTAAAACACAGAATGATTGGGAATTTAGAGGAATACAGAGATAGTGTTCGTGAATGTCGCTGCCACCATCAGATTATCAAATTATCAAAACTGGCGCCGGTACATTCTTTCCCCCTTTTTAGATTTAGGTATGAATTTAAAAAAAAAAAAAAAAACATCTTTGATAGGATAGTTTTTTATTTATTTATTTATTTTTTTAATTATTGTATTGGTGTTTAGTTTCTGTTTGTTATTTAGATTTGGTTATTTTGGTTGGATTGATATTGATTTAGGTGTTTGGATTAAATTTGATTTTGATGAAGGAATCTGGGTAAAAATGCTTTAGTTTGGGCTATTCGAGTTAAATTAGGGATTGATTTTTTATGTTTTTTTCTCTTTTCTTTGCTTAAGTCTAAAACGTGGGAATCGGAGTGTGTTTTTTGGGTGGGAGTGTTTCTTTTTTATCTAAACGTGGGAGTGTAGAATTGTGGCAGTGTGGGAGTGCTTTAAAAAAAAAAAAAAAAAAAAAAAAAATCTCAATCAAGGTTTAAGGTTTGGCTACCTATTACCTTAATTTCCCATTTATTTTTTTTTCAATTTCTTGAGTTTTGTTTTGTCTATTATTGTATTGGTTAGATTTTGTTTTTGTTTGAAAGATTTTTGTTAGGTTTGTACTTTTTCGCTTGCCCCTGAAATTTGAATTGATTTTATGTTTTGTTGATTTTTGTATTTAGAACCATTTGGTTTTTATTTGGCAGTTTTTATGTTAGATTTTTTTTTTTTTTTTTTTTTTCGTTTTCCCCTGAATTTTGACTACAATTAAGGATGTTGTGACACATAGGAAAAAACACCAATCTAAAAATTTGCCACGTTCGCAGTTAGAAAGCGAAACATTATACTGTTTCAACAACACTAGAATACCGTTTAATATGAATCCAAAAAAGAAAAGAAAAAAGAACACTGTATAATAGCCTCTCAATATAAAAAGAAAACTAACCGGTTAAATCTTAAAATACGTTCGGAAGGCTTGATACGGGGATAGAGAAAGACACAAAGTTCGTCAGAACTAAATACAAACCAACCAAGAAAATAAGTTTCACTCCGATCGTTTCAATATTCGTTCTAACTGCAACAGTGCCCATCCCTTCTCTGCAATTATAGGAAGGTAAGAATGGTATACTCTTTTCCAATTCAACTACTGTGTAACCTTTTTTTTTTTTTTTTTTTTCTCTAATGGTTTCAATTGCCTGACGGTGGTGGTAGTCTGGTGGTATTTCTTTCTGTTCTCTCTGCGCCTTAAGGAATATGGAATCTTTGGTTTTCCTTTTTTTCTTTTTTTTTTTCATTTTACCCCTGCCCTTCGATCTGTCTTTTTGTTTGTTCATGCTGTTTTGTTTGTGTTTTATTAGTATGGAAATGGTTTAAAACCAAACGGTAGACCCTTTTGTTAAAACGGTATTTTAACCATGTGTTTTAATTGTTTTATGGGTATTTTTGTTGGATTTTTTTTATAAGATATTTTGGTTGGATTGTTTTAAAGGTTTGGCGGTTAGATTTTGGTTTGCATTTGGGTTAGACTTGGTTTTATTTTGTATTGACGCAATAATAAAAGAAAATTCAAAATTCGATTTTTTTTTCTTGATGAATGGCTTTGTTTATCTGTTAAAGCATAGTGGGTCACCACACTTTCAATTCCATTCTTAGGGACAGCTAATTGGTTCAACAGTACCTGGTGGTTAGTCAGCTAACTTTTTTTTGACCTGTCTATATTTGATAGATGGTGGTAACTTGGCAAAGAAGTGGTCTACTAAAGAACATCTCTACCCAATCCGCAAGCTTGATCAGTCTAAAGTAAGTATTGATAGTGTATTATTTATTTATTTATTTATTTATTATTATTATTATGAGAAAGGGACTACTCTTTATTGTTTGAAATTTCCCCTTCTCTAAAATCTTTCTCCTGTGGTTTTTTTAGCTCACTTTAAAAGAAAAGAACTATGACAAGGTTTTAGTGGTTATACGTAATGAAGATTCAAGTGATTGGATGAACTGGTCTAAAAAGTGATTTGGGTTTTGAAAGATTGGATCTTGAGGGCAAAGAGTAGCTGGAATTAGATCTTTAAGTTGCAGGACTAAATCAAATGGTTGGTGTTTGATGGTTATTTGGAGTGTGGTTCAATTATATTTTGGAGGGTTTAATTTGAGAGATTATATAAGTTTACCACAATATTTATGTTTATTGTTCGTGAGTTCATATTAGTAGGCTTCTAAAATTTTGCTCAAGTTTTATTTTCAAAAAACAGTTCTGAATTCAAAGTTATTGTTATGATCTATGTAAAGTATTAAAACTATTTATTTTCATATACATATTTTGTGGTCTTTGATGAACTTGAATTGGGTTAGTGATGTGGAATTAAGTTAATTAAGACCATTTGGTGTCAAAGCATATGAGAAAGTGGATTATTGATATATGGATGCATTTACAATTTCTTATAGCATTATTCTTGAGAAATCAAAAGGCATATATTACACCTTTATTAAAGCTTTTTTGTGCAATTGGACTTCATTGTTGATACATAGTTAATTTTTTTTTTTTTTAATTTAAAAAAAGTGTGCTAATATCTGCTTTTTTAAGTTATAAATAACAAAACAACACATAAAAACATAACTCATAATCCATGTTTGACATTTGTAGAGATTTGGAATATTGAAGTTCTTCTAAGCCACAAGATCCCATCTTTTACATTTAAACACCCCCCCCCCCCCCCCCCCCCCCCCGGCCCTCTTTTCACAGCAGTAAGAATTTTATGAAAAAAATAATAAGTGCATGGGTGTTTGCAATGTGGCCTAATTAATATATAATCAAGCCCCTTTTTTGGGTAAGAATTCAATTTATTACTCCCAAACATATACTTGCTATAGCCATGTCATATCTATGCCACGTTACACTGTGTTTGTGTTGTATGATACCATATTTATGCTGTATCCATGAAATAAAAGAGTAATTAAAATTCTTCTATATATAGGCCAAAAATAAACTAGAAGCTGGACATCATTATGAAAAAGTTAGAAGTCATAAAGGATTTTTTTGGATTAAAAAATGAAGTATAAAATAAAAAAGAAATGAGTGAAAAAAGATTTCATGAGAAGAAGTATTGATATGTTTGACTAAAGTTGACCTTTCAAAGAATTTTCTCTTTTCTATTCTCTTTTTTTTTTTTTTTTTTTTTCTTTTCTCACTACAGTCTGTATACCCAACCAAATATTTTAATATCTTGCAAGATTTAGGATATTTTTTCTTTAATGACATCATTTTTTGGGTTCCTACTACCTTAATTATATGTTTAAATTTGATGCTATATTTTATGAAAATCAATAAAGTGTTGTACTTTTCATGTTTAATTTGTGGGTATCTGTTGTATACACCCTATGTACATTAGATTCTTTTGTCCTGTTGTATACACCCTATGTACATTAGATTCTTTTGTCCTGTTGTATATTTATATACTTAAGTCAAAAACTTAGTGCTTAGAGTTGAGTATGGTGCCTTCATGTCTCATAATCCATGGTTTGGGTTTGGGAGAAGAACCATCTTCAGATTGCAATCTTAAAGATTGAGAAGTGGGTTCTGCTATTTTATATTGTGTTCTGCTGTCAGTTGGTCTCAATACTTAAGGTAGTAATAGATTTACAAGCTAGCAAAAGAAAATCTTTGTTTGGTTGTAGAAGATAGACCAACTTTAGGATGGTTGATGACTTCCTTAGCAAAGGAGCCCCTACCAATATTGGAACATTTTGTTATTAGAGGGCTTTCCCCTTTGATTACATTATATTCCATATATGATGCAATCTCATTATGAATTTACTTTATTTACATGTTTGATGTAATTTGGGATCCTATTCAAAAGGCCCAAAATTCACTATTGTAGGCCGTTGATGCTTAATGTTATTTTTCTCTTTAGTTTAACATACTCTTACAAGCAAGATAAACAAATGGACGTACCAGATTACCCTATGAATTTTAATGTATTTCATTGTATTGTTAAGTTTTATTTATTTATTTTTAATTTATTTTTATAGAAGAATAAACTAAATGTATTATTAAGTTATTGTATGTACATATTGCCATGAATTTTAGTGAAGGGTTATGAATTGGTTTAGTTTTAGAATTTGAGCTTCCCATCTACTATTGATAATGCATTTTATATGTGATAGGTGGAATTTTGTATTGATTATATATTGTGGGTTGAGGGTTGTTGTTTTGTTTTTAGATTTTATGTGTATCATTGCAGCTTTTTTGGAATTGTGGATTTGGGATGCACTATAGCTTTTTCTTTTTTCTTTTATGATTAAGAAGTTGGATTCAATGTCCCTTTTAAGGGTTATGTATTGTTATGGCTTTAGAATTTGAAATTCCCATGTACTATTAATTATGCATTATTATTTGACTAATATTTTCTTGACTTGCTATTTGAAATTGTCATGTAAGTTTTAATTGTTTAAAGTCAGATTCACAATGGGTTCATGTCTCGCCACAATTGGCATAGTGCTAAGTTACACACCTTTATTCTCCATTGGTGTTTTGAACTACTACTTGCAAACAAGGCAAACAGAGTCGACACATGGTTGTCCCATACAGTAAATTCAAGCATACAAAGAAATCAACCCAAACTCTTTGGAACTGAACACTTTGCCTTGCCACAATTTATTCTTAGTTGTAAATCCATGAGTTTTCTCTCGGTCAAGATCAACAACCGCATTCTCAAATTACCCCCTACGTCATCAGCTGGTTGTGGCATCAATACTACTCTACACAATTGAATCTTACAAGAATAAGTAGAATAAAGAGAGTATCATTAGTTGGTTAGCCATTATTTTCTGTTAAACATTTTGGTTGTAAAATTGAAATTGTCTTGCAAGTTTTAGTTTGGTGATTCATTGTGGTTCCTAGGAATAGCAGATTTGCTATTTGAAATTGTCATGTAAGTTTTAATTGTTTAAAGTCATATATATTTTTTGTCTCATAGCAGCGAAGTACACAAAAAGTGATTTGAAGAAACTAATTTTTAAATTCTTTAGGGGATATTGGACACTATATGCTTAAATATACTACGTTATTAAAGCAAAGTTCATTAATATGTAAAACAATCCCACGCATTGCGCGGGTTAAACACTAGTGAAAATAATGGAGAAGGAATTTTGAATAGGGATCCAAAAGGACAACAAAATCCCATAATCATTTGGCAAGAAGAAATTTTTAAGAGCTATATGATACTATAGTCTCAAGATCTGGCTATTCATGAAAAAACACATCAGACATTTAATAATTGCAAATAATTCTCAATGCAAATTTACCTTGAAGAAAGAAAAGCAAGATCAACAAGGACCAGCAAGACCAACAAGAAGGACCACAAAACTGCAAATAAAATCTCAAAAAGAAAACTGAAGATTTCAGAAAAGAACCTGCTAATGCTTTTACAAAATCCTCATCAAACTTTGATATCATAGCAAACCCATCCCTGCAGTCTTCAACCTTGATTCCATTTCCTGAGTCAAGCGATCCTTCTCTATTATTGATCTTCTTTTTTTAGATCTTATAAGCTGCTTTTGTTTATCTTTGAGTACCTTTAATTCAGTTGGTAGGTCCTCAATCTTGATTTGAGAATTTAAAAGGTCCGGCTCAGCTTCAAATTCATGCTTCATACGAAACTGTGCTTGCGCAAGTCTATACAAATGGTCAAAGGCAAACTGAACGTTGAACCCAACATGCTGCGCAAGTTTAAAGTTTTTCCACCAAATGAAAAGTAAATTAGCAGTGATGTCCTTTACTTTGGTGTTGCACATGCTTTGTGCAACCCCACCAACAATGTTAAGGACACAAACTTTGTCCTTGGATTTGAAGTGGAGCATGCACTAATATCCCTGTATTTGTCAAATAAGGACTCTAGAATAGGGGCACAGTTCCGAGAGACCATGCAGTCCCTGACTTCTACAACTTCTGATTCCAATTCCAAAAATGTCATATTCAAAATATCCTCATCTGAATGTACTAAATCTTCAAGATTCTTTAAAATCAGTATGAATGTCTCATCTGAATTTACCAAATCTTGAAGAATACTATCCCTATTCCCAGAGTCAGCTTTAGACATCAGTATGAATGACTCATCTGAATTTACCAAATCTTCAAGAATACTATCCCTATTCCCAGAGTCAGCTTTAGACATTATCTCTCCAACCAAATTTACAATAGCAGCTTCTGCATCTTCGAATTCCCTTTTCTCATCTTCATTAAAAGAGTTAATTTTTTCTTTCAAGGTCAAGCCTTATTCTGATATCTTCTCAACAATATTGTCCTTATCCACAATTCCCAACTCCACATCTACACGCTTCCCGCTTAGCGAAAGTAACACCTGGTAAAATTAAGCCAAGTCAATGAATTGGTGTACAAAGAAACATATTAAGGTAAAGCAAGACGATGAAATAAGTAATAGAACTGTGCTTGTTGGGGACTAGACTCAAGTGACCGGTTATCTTGTCGTACTAATCATCTATGTTTTATTTGTTTTAACCATTCTTTCCAATTTCTTCTTATGGCTATTGAGGTATCTACTTCCTAAGCAAGAACACACCAAAAAGCCCATGGTGCCTGTGTCAAACTGGATAGGCCTAGGGCACGGTTGCTTGAGTGTCTGTTGTGATAAATCTTAATTTGAGATCTATATGTTCTAAAAGCTCTAATACCCCTTGAAAAACTCTAATTTAGGCCCCAAGCAATTAATGCAATGAAATTAATGAATTTATTGCACAATTTAACTAGATTTTCCACTCATAAATAAATATTATTATATTCATCACAAATATCAAATACTGAATCTAAAGTAGTAAACAATCAGCACAAAGATTTTAGTAAAGAAATGGAAAACCAATGAAGAACCTCTTCAATTTTAAAAACTATTTTGGGGGATCCAATCATGTTAGAAATCCACTATAAGGAAACAGTCACAACAGTCTTACCATATGGATAGGGAGGCTCTTGCATGGTCTCAAGATGTTAAAGAATAAGGCCTATTCACCAGTTGGGACTTAGGAGGCCTTTGTTAGGGCATTGCAAATAAGCTATGGAAGTACAGCCTATGATGATCCAATGGAAGCCCTTACAAAGCTTAGGCAGACCAGCTTTTAATGGGCAATTTGAAGCACTATCAAATAGGATTAAGGGGCTGTTAGAAAAGCACAAGTTGTTTTCCCATTGGATTAAAGGATGAGATAAGACTTCTTGTGAGAATGCTAAACCCACTGAATCTTAATGCTGCTTTAGATTAGTAAAAACTCAAGAGTACCTCTTAAGTCTTAACTGGTTGGAAAACTTTCAAAAATTCTCAAGATTCAAGTAGGCCTTCCATCTTGGGATCATTTGAGGTTGTACAAGATTGGACCAACTTAAGCCTAAACTTCTTGTCCACACGATCCCTCCAGCTCAAATGGATGAAATAAGGAAGAAAGGGCTCTGTTATCATTGTGATAAGAAGTGGCAGCCTGAACATAAGTAATGGAAGGGCTACAAACTCACTCAAAACATTTGCAAGGGTTTCACCTTGAGGAAATTATTGATGCATACCTAGTAGAGACCGCAGTTACTACTGCAGAGTAAGAGGTAACAGCGGATGCAATTGAAATCAAATTATATGCAGTAATTGGAAACCCATCTTCAAGTACCAAGAGAATGTTAGAAAAGATTAAAGGCCAGTGTGCTATTATCCTCATTGACATTGGTAGCACTCATAACTTCCTAGAGTCATCAATCTTGGAAGCATTGAGGCTGTTGGTAACATCCAAGAAAGGGCCTGAAGTTAAGTTGGCTAATATGGTTGTGATCATGACAAAGGGAGCTTGTGTTGATGTTTAAGTCACAATGCAAGGCGATTTTCCTCCATTAGAAGGATGTGCGGTAGTGCTACGAAAACAATGACTTAGCACTCTTGGCATTATCCAATGGGACTTCAAGCAATTGACCATGAAGTTCTTGCATATAGGAAACTAGGTTCTATTACAAGGTCTGAAATTCCCCAATTCCCCTCAGCACGATGGAGATAAGTTCTTCAAGTCTTTAACAAGGAAGGCAATTGTGTTGCAAATTACTATGATGGGTACAAGCAGGTTAGAAACAACAATTGGAAGAGACTAACAGGCTTTTGGATGATATTGCCAAGTCTTTGACACTCCTTCGGGGTTGCCACTGTCCAGGGGACATAAGCATTAAATCACCTTGAAGAATGGCACTCAACCCATTTGTGAAAAGCCTTATAGGTACAGTTACTATTAATAAACTGAAATAGAAAAGATAGATAAGGAATTGCTAGATGCAGGGTCCATTAGGGCCAGTCAAAGGCTCAAAGCCCATTTTCTTTGATAATTTCAATAGGTACAATGGGAGCGGTGTGATTTGAACTCTGGGCGTCTTCATTGGAAATACTAAGATGTGCCAATTGAGCTATGAGGCCCTTAGCAAGCCCATTTCCCTTCTTCTATGTTCAGCAGTAACTTGGCAATAACTTGAAAGGGATTACGCTACAAAATGTTCTCCTACTTTACAAGGAAGAGTGCACCTTAGTCCTAATTCATCTTTCAAAACCAATTTTGGCTCGTCATTTTAGTTACCTTAAGTCCTTACACAAAGCGAGGCAGGATTTCTATTGTAAAAGGATGAAAATCAAACTCAAGATGTATATCAAGGAGTGTAAGGTCTGTCAAAGTTCAAAATTGAAACCTCAGCCCTTGATGGACTTAAGTCAAAGCACAAATTTTAACAAAAATCTAGTTTAAACTCACACGTCTATGTATCATCCGATATGTATGATTAATACGATAACATATAATTCATATGATACACATTTATGTGTCATATGATTCATGAACATGATCAATATGTACCTACAATATGGTACTTTTTTCATTCGATACAATACATATCACATGAAAGAGTAAGGGAAGAGAGATGCAAACACAAGATAAAACCAAGAAGTGTTATCAAAGAGGAAACTGAAGAACTAGGCAAAAAACCTCTTCGTAACCTTCCAAGTTGAAATCAATTCACTAGTGAATAAGTTGGAGTACATGAATAACAAAAAACCCTCCAAGCCTAGTCTACTCAATGTACTTGAGCCCTCCAAACTCCTTCTACCAACGGACTTCTTGGAGTCTTGTCTTCATTAGTTTTTTGGATCCTGCAATACCGCTTGATTGCATCCACCACTTAATGGCTTCTTTCAATACTTCCCAATAGCACCAAAACTTGACTTAACACTTAGATTAGGTGTGGTAAGTATTTGGGCTAAGAACCTCTCAAGGATGTAGAGATGGAGAGGTAGGAGTAGAGAAAAACCAAGAAAAAATGTGTAGATGATTGTGGGTATAACAGTCTCTAACTCTCAAGTGTTTTTGCTAGGACTTTCTCTTTGAAAAACACTCCTTACATTTCTTGGATAATGAGGGTATTTATAATGTGGGTAAATAATTTTGTAAAACACTTTATATTTTTGCCAAACAGAATGTTTTGCAGGTACTTCGTGAGATGGCCTTTCTCGCGAAGTACTCGCAAACTTGATAGCCTGGCGTGACTCTTCAGCTTCCAGTCATGTGCTTCACACGTGGCCTTTCGTGGGTTACCCTTCTCGCGAGTTAGTCGTGAACTGCGCTGATCCATCTTTGAAGCTTGATTCTTCACCAATCTCTCACACTCATCTCTTACAAATAAACTCACATAAATACAGGGAAATGATTGAAGAGATTAGAATCAAATTTGGCACAGAATTAAAACAAAGGGTAGTTGGAAATCACAACATTACAATATATATATATATATATATATATATAGGCAAGGCAATGTTATAGCACATGCCTTAGTTAAAAGAGCAAAGTTTTCATTTTCGCTTTTAGTTTGGATGGAGTTTGTTCCTTTTGACATTGATAATCTTGTAATTACTGATTTACTAGCAAGTTGATTAATGCAATGCAAATACCATTTCTATAAAAAAGAAAAAAAGTTAAGTTCATTATAGAACCGTTACGTGCCTTATTACTATCATTAAAAAATTAAAAAAAATATCAAAATATGAAAAGGAAATTTTTAAAATTGTGTAGGTTGTTTATGCTTAAACTCAAGATTCAAGAACGCTGTACTTCTCAATAAAAGAGTCATATATCCCACTAAAATTTTAGACAACAAACACAGTCCATAAAATAAATAAATACATACACACATATATAACGGTAACATAATTTTTCAAGTTTTATTGATGTCTTCTTTAATCTTTATTGCATAAACTTCACTAAAAAAATTAAGTAAAAATTCTCTATTTATAAAAATACATATTAAATTTGACAAAGTTTATTTTTAAATAAAATATGTATAATATGTTTTTAGTGAAAATAATGTTCCATAATAAGATATTATTGTCTTTACAGAACTCTTTTATTTTTTTTAATTTTAATTATTTGAGCTGAACAAATATCGTCCCACACCACACATATCATGATTATGACTTTCTTAACAAAATTTTAAATACTGGTTTTTATTTTGTTAGCACTAAAGCTAGATAGATTTTTCTTTTTTTTTTAAAAAGATAAAATTTATTTATTATTTAGCTTGTATATTTTGGTAATTTTCATTTCTTGATTCTTTTATTTGTACTAAAAGGAAGATAAAAAAAATACTCAAGTTTTTATTATTATCATTATTTATAAAGTTCTTTTTGTAGGTAAAAAAGAAAAAAGAAAAAAAAGTACAGAATCATAGGAGTATTCCCATCAGTGAGTATATAATAAAAAAAGATGTCAAATTTACATATTTTTGCCTAAAAACTAGTGGGTGCATAATTGTGCATAACAATTTTGCAACAATGCAAATGACTATTTTATTCTCTCTTTTTTCTCTCCCTCCGTATTCAACCTTTCACAACCTCTCTCTTCCCCTCTGTTTCTTTTTTCCTCATTTTTCATTCCTCTGAAAATTGCTCACTCTCAGTGACTATGTCTCTCTTATATTATCCTAGATCGATGTCAGTGATAGTTTTGGTGTCATGTGGGTCATAGATTTGCAAAATAGATTTCCTTAACATTCATATATTTGCTTGAAATAATAGGTCTTTTTAGTTAACCGCATATAGTTCTCATAACAAAGTAAGAGAAGCAAGATCAACAACATCAGATCAAAAGGACCACGAAGGCACGAACAAAGTCAGACTCTCAAGAAGAAAACTGGAGACTACATAAACAAACTCGCTAACACCATCACACTCAACGCATCCAACTTCGATATCACAGAAAAAAAGTCCTTGGTGTGTTTGATATCAGCTCAATGTCAACAAACAAGCATTCCTTCTGGTCCTATACAAAAAAAAAAAAAAAAAAAAAAAAAAAAAAAAAGCATTCCCTCTGAGATTTATTTTATTTTTATTTTTATTTTTATGTAGATGCTACATGCTTCAGTTTAATTTTATACGTGTTCCTCCGAGTCAGTCATTAGATTATGAATCTTGAGCTGATAATTGTAAAAGGGTTTTATCTTTTTCTAAATTCATGCTGAAGATGAATCCACGATTGTGCGAGTCTATACAAATGATCAAATGCAAACTGAAAATCGAACCCGCCATGCTGCAAAATCTTAAAGTTCTTCCACCAATTGAAAAGTAAATTTGGAATGACCTCTGCATTGTACATGTTGTGTGCAACTCCACAGAATATGTTAAGGAAACGTGTCATTGTCCTTGGCAGTGGCACTATATAAATATAACATGTATGTTGCTGTGATAAGGGAAGCTTCTAATAAAATAGAAGCTCCGTACTTCACTAGATCAAATAGAAGGAAGGAATTTTGAGAAAAAGATCCCAAAGGACAGCCAAAGCCCATAAATTTTTTGAAGGAAAAAATTAACAAGAACCATATGATAATTTGTCTCAAATTCTATCCATTAATGAATAAATACATGAAGTATTTAACTGCAGATAGTTCTCATAAAAATTTACCTCGGGGAAAGAAGAGTAAGAACAACGTCACAAGATCAAAAGAAAGGACCATGCACAAAGGCCTAAATAAATTCCCAGGAAGAAGCCCGGAGACTACATAAATGAACTCAGTAACACTATCACACTCCACTCATCCAGCTTTGATATCACAGAAAACAAGTCCTTGGTGTTTTCGAAATCAGCTCAATATCAGCAATCCAGCGCTCCATCTCCGGTAGTGATTCTCTTTTTGTAGAAGCTACACATTGCTTCTGTTTGACTTTGAGTTCCTCAAACTTAGTTGTTAGATCACGAATCTGGACATGATAACTAAGAAGGGTCTCATTAGTTAGAAATTCACGATGAAGACAAAACCAGGATTGTGCAAGTTTATACAACTTATCCAAGGCAAACTCAATATTGAATCCGGCGTGCTGCACAAGCTTAAAGTACTTCCACCAATTGAAAAGTAAATCCGTAGTGACCTCTGTGTTGCACATGCTGTGTGCAACTCCACCAAATATGTTGATGAGACGCATCTTTGTCCTTGGATTTAAAGTGGGGTCAGCGCTAAAATCCCCGAATTTTTTAAATAAGCTCTTTAGAATTTGATGATGCCGAAAAAATCACCAGTAAGTCACACAGTGCTCGCACGTTTGAAACAGCACCTATACAACGAAAAGAGAAGAACTAACAGAGAGTACCAGTGTGGTGCCGGTCAAATACCCTCCGAAGGTCAAGTTAAAATTATTCTCACAACTCTAGAGTGGTAGAGAGGGTAAATTAGGCGTACCTTGAATAGCAAGGGTATTGGGGCTTTTATAGTAGTGGAGGGTTGACCTCTTTCCCTTTGAATAGAAGTCTTTTCTTTATAGGAGTCTTCTTGGGCGTATTTCGTGATATCCTTTCCATATAGGAATTCCTTTGGGTATCACTAAGCGTGGAGAGCAAGACATTTCCTTATATACGCAATCGTGGACGGCAAGCAATCCTAAGGTCGTCAGCTTATGCTACGCCTTCGGCCTTAATCCCGTCAGCTTCATGATCCCGTTAGCCCTTAGGTATGCCTTACTGGTGCCTCTCTCTAAATATCCCTTTCGTCAATACCTTCAAGCGAAAGCTGACGGGCTTACTTCTATCCGTCCGCTTTTAACTATCGGTTTATCTTATTGTGAGTGATCTCTATTTTTATCCATATCAGTTGCCCCCTACTCTATATCCTCGTCACCTTTTATACTGACGGGTTATGGAGTTTAGTTTTTGTTAACTAATTATTATTATATTCTTTATAGGAGCGGGAAAATCATTCACAGGGAACTCCTCAAGCCACCGTACATTTAATGCTCTGGATAAATGGCGCATTCTCATTGGCTCCGCTTCTTACGAAGGCGTCGCTTCGTCTTCCGTGCATTTCTTTTCTATATATAAATGGTGCCTCCTCCTCATTCTCTCTATTTCATCCTTGTTGATCTTCGAGAGAGAAAGCCCGTCACCCTCAACTCATTCCTTACTTCTGTCAGTTTGTCTGTTGCTACCCTTAAGGCTATTCTTCTTAAAAAAGCTAACTTATCAGTAAGTTCCGTTTCCTCTTCTTCTTTTTTTTGTATTTTTGCTTATAGATGAATAATTCCTTTAGTGAGGACGTTAGCTTAGGTACTTAGATTGGATTCGTCACTTGTAGGTAGTCAGATGTCAAGTGACGCGTCGTGTGAGGAGTCGTTAGTCCACGAAGGAGCGAGCTACGACAAGGCCTTTGGTTTAGGTGATGAGTCAGAGGACTTCTCACTTTCGTCAGAGAAAGAGACGTCGACCCAATCTCCCGATGGTAACGTTGAGAGTTATGCTGAAGGGGGTGAGGAGGCGGAAGACGAAGGGGAGGACGAAGTAAAAGAGGGAAAAAAGAGAAGTGGAACTGACGTTGATGATGTTGATGGTGACAGGGATTATGATGACGGTGACGAGGAATCTAGTGAAGGGACGTCAGAGGGTCTCGGGGATAACCGTCATTTCATTCTTCCTGAGGATTAGGCCATCAACAAGTTTTTACCTATGATGAGTGATAAGGTTTTTAAGGAGTTGCGAACCCGTTATCAAATTCCAGACAGTATCCCAATCCATTTACCCAGAGAGAACGAGAGATGTTACTCGGGGAGAACTGCTGACGTTGGCATGTATGATGCCATGTTTCCTGCGGGGCTTAGATTGCCACTGACGGCCTTGCACCGTCAGCTGACTGATTTTCTAGGTCTGTTCGTTAGTCAAATTGCTTCGAATGCCTGGAGAATTTTTATAAGTGCTGAAATCCTATGGAGTCGTCTTAGTGGAGGAAACCGTCAGCTTACCTTAGACGAGTTCTTTTATTGCTATAGACCCCATCGCATCGCATCTTCTAAGGGGACATACCATTTTAATGCCCGGGAGAAAGGTTTGAGGCTAGTATCGGATATGCCGGATTCCAATAGGAACTGGAAAAGTAGGTATTTCTTTGTTAAGGGGACGGATTGGGTATGCCGTCAGGAGGAGTGGAAAACGATGCCTTATGGTTACTTTGACAATACTTGGGCTTTTGTCAGGGATTCAAGTTAATCCCGTCAACCATTTTTCCCTTGTTTTGTGGTGACGCTTCAACGTTGTCTTTCCCTTGGTTTCAGCTAATACCCGTCCCCATATAATTGATGAACAGGAGGAGTTCATTCGTCGAGTTCTTGACATTCCATTAAAGCAGCGAAAGTGCAGGGACTTAATCACCCTTGACACTCTTCATTTATACTGTGGAGGCCTGGAATCGTCAGTGAAGCTAGGAGACTAGACGATTTCTCTCGCCGACGTGAGTAAACTCTTGGTTGCCTCCGTCGATCTTACCCCTCCCGTTTGTTGTAATAATTGCTAATTACTTTGTGTAGAGATGGAGTCTGCTAGGCAAAGGGTGAGGGCTGCTGCAACCTGTAAAAAGGAGGAAAAGAAAGCAAAGGAGGCAGAGAGGGAACCTCGTTAACCCCCAAGACCGTCACTAAAGTCTCAAAAAGAAAGCCCGATGGGAGTGACCGTCGTCCATCCAAGAAGGCTGCCGTCACTCCTGGGAACATTTCTTTGAAGGAAAAATCTCCCCTTAAACCAAGCTACGGTGCAGGCAAGGGGGTAATGACTTCCTCAGGTCCCGTCATCGAGGGCCCTTGCTGCCTCTTGACCCACAAGGACTATGTCGTCGGGGAGGTTGGGTCCTTTATAAAGCCGATGGATATAGAGCCTTGCGACTTGTTGGGGATGGAGGACTTAGGGACGTTGGCTCTCTTTGATCTTACTAGGGTATGCTTGCTGCCTTTCAATTAAGTTGGTTTCATTTCGTTTTACTTTACTTTGATTGACGCCTGTGTTCTTTTCTCAGGCATTGGTGCGTGTCAAGGCCTTTTAGGATCGTTGTGTTGCCAAGGAGGGGGTCGTCACCCGGGTCCGGAAACATAACGCAAATTTGATGAATGAACAGGGGCAATACGAGGATGCTGTCCGCATGCTAAACGGTGAGCTGAAGGAAGTGAGGGAGAAACTGGAAGAGGCTGACCGTCAGAAGGAAAAGCTTCAGCAAGATGTGACAGATCTGAGCAAAAGGGTGGAGATGGCTGGGACTGACGCCGTTCGAGAATTTAAAACGTCGCAATCATTCATTGACTCTTGTGCTGAGTATTATGGCACTGGGTTTGAAGATTGCCTCAAACAAGTTGCGTCAGTTTTCCCGGAGCTGGACCTATCTGGGATTACCCTTGATGATCTTGTACCGACGTCACCTGCTGCTAATGACGTTGTTGATGAAGGTGACGGCTCTCTTGAGTCCAATCTTCCTCCCAGGAATGACGGTGTAGTCGTTCTCGCCCAACCTATTGCCAATCCTCCTCATACCCCTACTTCTAATTCTCAGAAGGTGTTTGTAGATGTTGAAAATCAGTCTCAGAAAGATGACGGGAACCCTGCTGACGCTCCTACTGCCTAAAATTTTCTTTTTGTATTTCAATCATTTTGTAAATAATTAATTGTTAAAGTGCCCTTTTGGTTTTTTTTCTTTTGTTTGTAGACAATTTATTTTGTTATGTGGCATGTTATCTTCGTCGCTTCTTACTTTTTAAATCATTGATTGTGTTGGATGAATTCGTTGGTCCTGTAATCCTGTCTGTTTTGGGGCACCCGTCAGCTTTTGAGAGTGGACTTGTTCAATGAGAAAATCTGTTGATACGGGCTTCGTGAAACTTATGTTCCTTTTTGATCCCGTCCGTCTCATCCTTTTGAGTTTGGTAGGCTCATCAGTTTCATGAGCTTTACCTCTGGGCATTTGATGGTGTAGCTAACCTTATGACCTCATCCATTTTGTATGGAACGTTATTTTTTCTAGGCCTGTTAGCTTTGTAGTTTATTCATGTTAAAGTGTCTAATGATCCCATCGCCTTTTTAAAAGCCTGTCGGCTTAGTAGCCTCGTCCATTAATCGATCATGTTATTTTTATAACTTCACTTACTTTGATAGGACCGTCGGCTTTCAGCCATGTTATGGACTTAATGACGTTGTCATGTAAGCCCGTCGGTTTTATAACTTGTCCATGTTATGATAGTCTCATCTGTTTGGTGAGACCGTCGGCTTTTTAACTCCTGGCCATTTTATGAACCTAATGACCTTGTCGTGTAAGGCCTTCGGCTTCATGACCTTGCTCAGGTGATAACAGTTTCATCTACTTGGCAAGACCGTCAGCTTTTTAGCCTTCGTCTATATATTATGGGCTTGATGACCTTGGCATTTTTGTAAGCCGTTTGGTTTTATTACCTTGTCTATGTGATAGTCTCACCCATTTGGTGAGACCGTCAGCTTTTTAGCTTTCGTCCATTTTATGGACTTAATGACCACATTTTAGTCTCATTTGTTTGGTGAGATCGTTGGCTTTTCAGCTTCTGTTCATTCTTGTGGACTTTGTCGTTTACTTGAGTCGTCCACTTGAACTACTTTTGTGAACTTAGTCGTCCATTTTTGTGAACTTAATCGTCCACTTTTGTGAACTTAATCGTCCACTTTTGTGAACATTAGACTGTAGATTTGTAAAATAGAAACTTCAGCAATTTTTGAATAAACTCCTCTTATTGCCATGCATTCGTAAAGAAAAGTAGTTCGAAAATCAAATCCTGCCCTTTGAGCCTAAAATGAAAAAGAGGTATTGCTACGAAAACTAAAGTAAATGATAGAACTGAGGAGTATAACTAAAATTTGAACTGTAAATAAAAAAGGGGGTGTTGGTCTCCATGCCGTCATCTCTATTGGTAATACTTCCGTAGGTACTCGGTGTTCCATGGATGCGGTAGCTTCTGTCCATCTAACATCTCCAGGTGGTAAGTGCCTTTCCTCTGCCATGATGTGACTTGGTAAGGTCCTCCCCAATTGGGGCCGAGCTTCCCTTGGGTAGGGTCTTTAGCGGCGCCCATGACTTTTCTGAGAACGAGATCTCCAACCTGGAAGTCTCTATGTCGGACTCGAGAGTTGTAATGCTTGACCATGCGGTCTTGATATCTAGCGAGCCTTTGTTCTGCTGTCGCCCTGATCTCGTCTACTAGGTCAAGCTGTAGTCGCATTGCCTCGTCATTCTTGCCCTCGTCATGGTTGTGCATCCTGTAGCTTGTGAGTCCAACTTCGGCTGGGATGACTACTTCACTCCCGTATGTTAGTCGGAACGGCGTCTCTCCTGTGGGTGTCCTTGTCGTCGTCCTGTATGCCCATAGTATGCTTGGCAACTCTTCAGGCCATATACCCTTTGCCTCCTCGAGCCGAGTCTTGATAATCTTCAGCAAGGATCGGTTTGTGACTTCGACCTGTCCGTTAGCCTGAGGGTGGGTGGGGGAGGAGTAGTGATTTCTTATCCCTAACTGAGAGTAAAAGTCCCAGAAGGGCTCGTTGTCGAATTGCTTTCCGTTATCCGAGACTAAGACTCTAGGGATGCCAAACCTGCATACGATGCATCTCCAGACGAAACTCCTTACGTTCTTCTTCGTGATGGTGGCCAAGGCTTCAGCTTCCACCTACTTTGTAAAGTAGTCAATGCCCACTACCAAGAACTTCAGCTGTCGTACTGCTGTAGGGAATGACCCCATAATATCTAACCCCTATTAAGCAAACGGCCATGGGGCCATTATTGGGGTCAACTCTTTGGTTGGTTGTCTAACAATATTTCTGAACCTTTGGCATTTTTTGCAGGTCTTTACATAAGCCTCGACATCCTTCTGCATGGTGGGCCAATAGCACCCAGCTCGTACAAGCTTGTGTACCAATGATCTTGACCCTGAATGGTTTCCGCAAATCCCCTCGTGTATCTCCCTCATGACGTAGTCCACCTCTTCCGTACCCAAGCATCTCAGATACGGATGGAAGAAACCTCTTTTGTACAGGACATCTTTTATCAAGACGAATCTCACCGCTTGGACCTTCAGCTTTCTTGCAACCTCCTTCCCATTTGGTAAGACCCCGTTTTTTAAGTATGAAACTAATGGTGTGGTCCAATTACTTTTAGAGCCTATCTCCTGTATGTCATCGGAATCTATTAGTGGAGAAAACTGAACAAAAGAGAGTACATTACCAGGGATGATCATATGCTCTGCTGAAGCGGCTTTGGCAAGACGGTCGGCTTGCTCATTTTCTCCTCTGGGGATTTGGATGATTTTGGCCTCTAGGTCGTCTACTCTTGTCCTTGCTTGATCAAGGTATCTCTTCATCCTTTCGCCCTTGCACTCATAGTCTCCATTTACTTGGTTAGCCACGACTTGAGAGTCGCAGTAAATGACTACGCTCGCGGCTCCTGCTGCTTTGGTGAGGTCGAGGCCTACTACTAATGCTTCGTACTCTGCTTCATTGTTGGTGGTGGGGAAGTCGAGACGGACCATACATTCTAACCTTGTCTCCTTCGGGTGGCAGTAGTACAATGCCAGCCCCCCTGGCTCGTTTATTAGATGATCCGTTTGTATATATGCTCCAATGAGGGGACTCTTCTACCCCCTTGTCTATGTCGTGAGTGAATTCTACTATGAAGTTTGCGACGACCTGTCCTTTGATGGAGGTTCATGGGCGGTACTGGATATCAAACGCGCTCAACTCTATAGCCCATAACGCCAGTCAACCCGCAGCTTCAGGATTGCTCATCGCCCGTCGCAAGGGCTTGTCAGTCAGGATGTTCACCGTATGGGCTTGAAAGCATGGCTTGAGCTTGCGAGCCGCCGTAAATAACGCAAAGGCAAGTTTCTCCATAGGTGGATATCTTTCTTCGGCACTGCGAAGCGCCCAGCTCGCGTAGTATATGGGCTTTTGTACTCTTTCTTCTTCTCTGACTAAGGCAGCGCTAATGGCTGCTGGGGAGACGGCTAGATAGAGGAAAAGCTCTTCTCCTGGCTACGATGGACTTAGCAGTGGCGGGGAGGAGAGATAAGCCTTCAACTCCTCGAATGCCTGTTGACATTCGGTAGTCCACTCAAATGATCTCTTTAGCGTGTGGAAGAAGGGCAAACACTTGTTCGTTGCCCTTGACACGAACCTATTTAGTGCTACTATTTTTTCATTGAGGCTTTGTACCTCCTTTACATTTCTTGGCGGTGCCATCTCCATAATGGCCCGGATCTTGTCTGGGTTGGCCTCGATTCCCCTTTGGGACACCATAAATCCCAGAAATTTTCCCGCCGTCACTTCGAAGGCGCACTTTCCCTGATTGAGCTTTATGTTGTAAGAACAAATGGTGTTAAATGTTTCTTTGAGGTCTTCTAAGTGATCTTCCTCCCGTTGGCTTTTTACTAGCATGTCGTTAACGTAGACTTGGACATTCCTCCCAATTTTCTGCGCGAACATTTTATTCATAAGCCTCTGGTACGTTACGCCCACATTCTTCAGGCCGAAGGGCATTACTTTATAACAGAAGAGGCTTTGACTAGTCACGAATGAAGTTTTCTCCTGATCAGCTTTGTGCATTCGGATTTGGTTGTAACCCGAGAAAGCGTCCATAAAGCTTAACAGTTGGTGCCGAGCCGTTGAGTCTATTAGGACGTCGACCCTTGAGAGGGGATAGCTATCTTTGGGGCAGGCTTTGTTAAGGTCGGTGAAGTCCACGCACATCCACCACTTCCTGCTAGCTTTCTTAACCATCACTACGTTCGCTAGCCAATCGGGGTAGTAAACTTCTCTAATGAAACTTGCCTCTTGTAGTTTGCGTACTTCTTCCGCTATGGCCTGATCTCGCTCCGAGGCGAACACCCTCTTCTTCTGCAGAATGGGTAGGAAGGAAGGCGACACATTCAGCCTATGTACCATGACTGAAGGGTCTATTCATGGCATGTCCTCGTGGCTCTAGGCGAATACATCCTGATTGCTTCTGAGAAAGATCATGAATGCCTGACGGAGTGTGGGACTAGCGAGGGTTCCAATTTTGGTTGTTCGGTCAAGATTGGAATCGTCGAGAAGTATTTCTTCAAGCTTCTCTACCGGCTCCACTGTCGTGTGGTGTTCTTCTATGTTCATAACTTGGAGGTGCTCATCCATTTCCATTGTGGCTACGTAGCATTCGCGTGTAGCCACCTGATTTCTGCGTAGCTCTCCTACTCCATACTCGGTAGGAAACTTAATCATTAAGTGGTAGGTTGAGGTTGTAGCCTTCCACGAGTTGAGGGTAGGTCGTTTAATGATGGCGTTGTAGGCGGACGAGCAGTCGACCACTAAGAATGTTACATCTTTGGTGATTTGCTGAGGGTAGTCACCTACTGTGACGGTTAATCTAACCATGCCCAAGGGGAATACCCTTGTTCCTCCAAAACCGACGAGCGGGGCATTTGTCGAAATGAATCGCTCTCTGTCGATCCCCATTTGCTGGAATGCTGGGTAGTACAGGATATCTGCCGAGCTGCCATTGTCGACCAGTACCCGGTGCATGTTGTAGTCCTCTACCCAAATGCTTACAACAAGTGCGTCATCATGTGGGTGGTGAAGACGTCGCGCGTCTTCTTCTGAGAATCCGATAACGGGGCCTTCTCTCCGTGCTATCTTTGGTACAGCTCCCGTCAGCTGCACATTTTGTACCATCCTAAGGTAGGTTTTGCGGGCCTTTTTGGATGACCCAGCGGCAGCTGTTCCTCCCACGATTATCCTTATATCCCCTATGGGGGGTCTTAGTCACTCATTATCCCACCGGGGGTGCTGGTTTTATGGGGGTGGATCTGTTCTCTCCTTGCTGACGAAGTTCTGCAGTTTTCCTTGTCTGATAAGGGCCTCAATCTGCTGCTTTAGGTCATAGCAATCGGCCATGTCATGACCATGGTCACAGTGAAAACGACAATATTTATCCCTAGATTGTCTGTTGGGATCACTCTTCAGCTTTCTAGGGAACATCAGAGCCTCCTCGTCCTTGATTTGCATTAGGACTTGATCTATTGGGGTGGTCAATGGAGTGAAGTTTGTGAATCTTCCTCCCAGGGGCTTAGGGCGTCTTTCATCCCTTCGATCTCCTGTACTGGCCTTCTTCCGGCTTTGATCCTGCCATGTGTCTTCTTGCCTCTCTCTTTTCTTGGGTATTTCTTCTCTGGCCAACAACGCATCTTCAGCGTTCATATATTTGATGGTCTTGTAAAGTACCTCTGACATGGTCTTCAGGTCGTTTTTGTACAGGGAGAATAAAAACTTACCCTTCTTCAGGCCATTAGTGAATGCCGCTACAAGTATCTTGTCGTCGACTTTGTTGATCGAGAGTGCCTCCTTATTGAAGCGGGATATGTAGGATCTCAGTGTCTCCTCCTCTTGCTGCTTGATGCTCATCAAGCAAGCCGTAGACTTCTTGTACCTATGTCCCCCAATGAATTGCGCAGTAAATTGAGCGCTTAGCTCCTTGAAGGTGCTGATGGAGTTGGGTATCAACCGGCTGAACCAAATTCTTGCCGCACCTTTCAGCGTTGTAGGGAAGGCCCTGCACATGATCGCATCTACTACTCTTTGAAGGTGCATCAAGGTCTTAAAGGTCTCTAGGTGATCTAGAGGGTCCTTGACCTCGTCATAACTATCTATCTGTGGCATGCGGAACTTACTCGGCAGGGGGAAGGAGTTGACGGAGGTGGTGAATGACGAATCAATTCGGTTAACAAGGTTATCAAGATCGCTGGACACTCGTCCCTTGAGAGCGTTCATCATAACTTCCATCTATTCCTTCATTGCCTGCATCTTCGCGATAATGGGTGGCGGAGCCGTATCCACGAGGGAGGGGAGGCTCATGTTTTGTTGCTCCGGTCTGCTTGGGGCGTTGTTGGCCTATAGTCCCTCTTGATTCATTCTTTCAGCGTTGGTTCCTTCTTGATCTACTCTTTGGTTATACGGAGCGGCGTTTTTCTGGCCCAACTGCTCTTCTAGGTCGCGATTTTGTTTGGTGAGGCGTTCCACGGTAGCGGTGAGAGTTTTAACCTACCTCTCGAGGGCGGTTGTGGGTGGTTCTTCTTCTTGAACGTCGTTAGTGGTTGCCATTGAGCGAGTGAGCACCATGCAGCTCTTTTGTCTGGGAAGCGATAATATAGCTTACAATCTGCGAAACGCTTCCCACAGATGGCGCCAATTGATGATGCCGAAAAAATCACCAGTAAGCCACATAGTGCTCGCACGTTCGAAATAGCACCTGCACAATGAAAAGAGAAGAATTAACAAAGAGCACCGGTGTGGTGCCGGCCAAATACCCTTCGAAGGTCAAGTTAGAATTATTCTCACAACTCTAGAGTGCTAGAGAGGGTAAATTATGCGTACCTTGGCTAGAGAGGGTATTGGGGCTTTTATAGTAGTGGAGGGTTGACCTCTTTCCCTTGGAATAGAAGTCTTTTCCTTATAGAAGTCTTCTTGGGCGTATTTCGCGGGATCCTTTCCATATAAGAATTCCTTTGGGTATCACTAAGCGTGGAGAGCAAGACATTTCCTTATATACGCAATCGTGGATGGCAAGCAATCCTATGGTCGTTAGCTTACGTTACGCCTTCAGCCTTAATCCCGTCAGCTTCATGATCCCGTCAGCCCTTGGGTATGCCTTGCTGGTGCCTCTCTCTAAATATCCCTTTCGTCGATACCTTTAAGTGAAAGCTGACGAGCTTAATTCTATCTGTCCGCTTTTAACCGTCGGTTTATCTTAGTGTGAGTGATCTCTATTTTTATCCACATCAGAATTAGTTCAAAGTTTCGAGAGACCATGTAGCCCCTTACCTTTACAACTTCAGACTCCAAATCCCAAAAAGTCATTCCTGAATCTCTCACATCAAGCTTGGCATTCTCCAACTCGTAAATGTAGTCCTTGACAGATGCAGTATTTGTATATTGCTTAACCGTCATTTGCAAATCTTTCGCATAAACATTAACATACTTCAAGAGCAATATGAATATCTCGTCTGAATATGAATTTTCTAGAATATCTTCCATATTGCTAAACTCAGCTCTAGACATTATCTTTCCAATCAAATCACCTACTTCTGCTTCAAACCTCACGAATCCCTTTTTCTCATCTTCATTAAAAAAGCTAAACATGTATTCTGAAGTGAAGCGTATTTTTAATAGCTTTTCAGCCTTCTGTCTATCCACACTTCTCAATTCTACATTTCCACGCCTTCCGCTAAGTGAAAGTAACACCTGCTAAACAACCGGAAATTAAAACCAAGGTAATGAACAATATAGGTCTGCAAACTGCGAAGTCAAGACAACAGCTAAGGAAGTGGATAAATAAAAATTATAATTACGTTCTTTGGTGATAAGATTTGCTATTTTTAATTTTTCTGGCTTAATTTTTGGTGACTACACTTGAAAGATCAGTTATGTTGCCATACTAACGTTCAATGTTTATTGATTATCAAAAAAAAAAAAAAAAAACCTTCAATGTTTATTTGTTTTAACTTTTTCTTTTTTCTAAAGAGGTACGTGCTATGAGAGGGTGGATTTATACACCCAATTTATGGTATACCTTTTCCTACTGAAGGGGTGGAACCATGTTCACAATGGGAACCCCAAAAATGTATAAAATATTTTGGGTAAATTTCACAAATCTACCATAAGGTTTGTGATAATACCAATTAAGTTCAAAACATTCTAAAATTCACCAATTTGGTCATCAAAAGACAACTTTGTCCCTGAAAGCCACACACCATTAATTCATTTTCTCATCTTCCTCTCTCTCTTTTTTGTCTTGTTCCTTTCTCAAAACTCTCTCTAACTGAACCTTAGCCCCGCTAAAACTCATGGCTTGGTCATCGGCATTAGCAACACCATCATGCAAGGATCTTCTCGATTCCCACCGCAATCAACACCGTCAACGGACTCTCGTCCCTTTCTCTCTCAAATCGAAACCTACGTAGTAGTGGTGGTGGTGCTTCAATCTAGATCTCGCCTTCAACAGACTCTCGCGGCGGCGTCGTGGATCGCGGCATGCCCAATCTTGTGACATGGTGTTCTTTTTTTTGTTTCTCTTATGAAAATAGTTGGAATTGTGCTGGTTTTCTGTGTTGTTTGGCTAGGATTTTTGTTGTTTTTTTGGGTTTTTGTTGGGATTTTTAGGAGATTTCATTAGGAATTTACAAAGGCATTTGTGTGTTATTGGGTTATAAATTGTAGATGTTTTCCCATGAATTATTCACATTTTAAAACATTAATTTTGATTTTTATAAACTAATTATTTAGTTAATTTAGAAAGAAAGAAAAAATGTATGAACAATAAGTTTAAACTACTGAGCAAATATAGTGAGATAAAAAATAAAATGAGAATTTTTTTAAAGAGAGTTTCAACCTATGGTTTGCTCCTGATGATATAACTCTTTATCATCAGACCAAAATATCAGTCAGTTTTAGGTGTAGGTGGGAATTGAACTACTGATCTCTTATTCAATCACTAGAGACTTTACTAGTTCAACTAACTGAAACCTACTAAATTAAAACAACAATTAAGCAAATCTCAAATCTCGAAACCAAAACCAAAGACAAATAAATTAATTTATAATAAGCAACACTATCATATATATATATATATATATATATATATGTATATATCAGAGAGAGATTAATCCATATATATATTAAACTATATCTAAACAAAGTAAACAAAAACAGTAAACTACTAAACTTCTTTAATCTAGTTTAGTCTTCACACAGTCACTCTTCAGCAATACACTACCGTTTACAGATTAGAGAGAGAGAGATACCAGTGGTAATGCGAGGCATAGAAGCATGGAGTCGACAAACAACCATGGATTCAAGGTGAGGTGACTAGCGGCATGTTAGAATGGGTACACAGCACACTACTACTTAGATTTGTTTTGGGTTTTTTGTAAAAATAATTTTAGATCATTTATCTTTGGTGATTTGTATCTATTAAAAAAGAAAATTTGGTTTCTTTTTTCCTTTTAAATCTAATTTTTGAAGGGCTGTGGGCTGAGAAATGGGGCATTTTTTGGGAGCTAATTATTTGTACCAATTTAATTTTTTGTTTGCAATTAAACTAATATGTAACCTGTGCTTACGTACGGAAATGATAAATTAAAGTGGTGCTATTGATGTTAACTTGGGTTATTAAACATATAGAACGTTAGTTTGACTAGGACATTTGAAGGTACTAAAATGGTTTTTCCTTGCAATTTTCATAATATAGTTACATCAAGTTTCTCATTATATTGTTATTATGTATATAATTTTAAAAATCACTATTATTAAATACGACATATATAATATCAATTCATAATCATTGTACGTGAAATTCTACTAAATACAACACAAAATAAATAAAATAAATTGGTCCAGTATTATCTTATAAATTGAATGTGGATAGGTGCATAGGATCGTTCAACTCAATTACAAATTTTTTTGTTCAAGTTCTTCGCATACAAAATATCTTAATGGAAATAGTATAAAAACATGCTCATTAGTTTAGAGGAAAAAAAAATAGAATAGAAAATATGTGAATAAAAACAGTATAAAAAATATGCTCATTAGTTTAGAGAAAAAAAAAATAACAAAAAAACTCTAAACAATTTATTTTTTTATGGAAAGCTAACAAAATCAAAATCCAATTTTGATTCTAATTTAATTTTCTTTTAAGCATTGGTTACGTATATATATATATATAGATATATTTATATATATTACCTAGTTTGTAATGGATCGTACGTAATCATTGTATATTACATAAATAAATTATAAATTTGAATTATTTTTGGTTACACAAAAAAATAGCTCATAAATATAAAACCATTCAAACTTTCTTTTCCTCTAATTTTATATATATAGTTAGATATATGTTTAGGTTTCTTTATGGTTTATTTATATTGGACCCCTCATTTTCTACAGTGAATTAACTCAATTGACACAAAAATTAAAAAACTTAGATTAGATGGGACACGTGGTGCAAAATTAAACTCTAATTGAAATCTAAATTTTATACTGAATTAATCACTTAGCACAAAAATTTAAAAGTTTAGATTAGGTGAGATACATGGCACAAAATTAAACTCTAATTGAATTTCAATTTGAAATCTAATTGGATTTTCTCTTAGTTTTGACTATATATATATATATATATATATATATATATAGATTATTTGGGTTTTGTTGGATACTTCAAAATTTTGAGTGGCAATGTTTGAGATCTAAATTTTAGATTTTGAGGGATTAAATTTCTGAAATTTGAAGGGACCAATGAGTAATTTTCTGTATAAATTCTAATTTATCATCTACCCTTAATGGAAAATTGAAAAAGTTAGGAGGGTCATGGCTTCCCTAGCTTCGCCACTGCCCTTTATTATAATTATCTTTTTTTTTTTTTTTTTTTTGGTTAACTGGGAGTTTATTAATGCCTAATATGGTTATTACAACTATCTTATGTGATAAGTTGTGACTAGGCATGTCCAGCGACCCGTGTAATCTGACCCGCCCGACCATATCCGCTCGACCCGAAGGTCCACGGGTGAATCCGAGTGCATATACGGGTCGGATACGGTTGTTGTTTTAAGAGGAACTGAATAATCGGTTCGGGTTTCGGGTTACACAATAAAAAATCCAAATAACCCGACTCGACCGAATATTTGGTAAAATAAAATAATAAACAACTCTCCACCAGTCTGATATGAGTCATGTCATCTGATTAGTGGGTAGAACTGTTGATCAACCATTTTGGGCACAACTTCCCAATTTCAAATCCAACCATTTAAATTTTTTATTTTTATTTTTAAGAAATAGCTGTTTAAGATCAACGGTTATAAATATACTACTCAGTCTACTCTACAACAGTACAGCTCCTAGCACAGCACAGAGAGTCAGAGATATCAAAATCAATGGTTAAAATTAAACTAAAATCAAAATCTAACGGTCACAATTAAAGATGAAATATTTGATTAGATCTCTCAATCTTAATCTTATATCCCAACACTCTCTCTCACTCTTCAAAGTTCAGTCTTCACCGAATCAAGATCAAGTGATCAACATGTCATCAACGGCGGCAATCTCTCTTCATACTTCACCTAATCACTCTCTCACCATATCCACGGCCTCAGACCTCACTCACTCTCTCTCTCTCTAATCGTAATCTCATATCTCTCACTCTCAAAGTAACGTTCTCTCATCTCTGTATCTCTCTCTCTCTCTCTCTCTCTCTCTCTCTCTCTCTCTATCTTAATCTCAAATCCTCAAAACTTGGAATCTCTTCACCAAATCCTCTAGTCTCACACAAATGCTCTCTGTCTCTCACTCTCTAATCTCTACAGTCCCTTCACCAATTTCATACGAAATCTCAAATCTTCATTAGTCTTCAATCTTCACTCTTTAAAAGCTTGCATCTTCGGTCTTCTCACCAATGAATAGACCACACTCTCAAACTCTCAGTTCTCACTTTGCCTCTCTCTACTCCAAGATCCAAACCCTAGCTTCTCACTACAAGTTCTTCACACCTAGCCGCCACCGCTGCCGCCGCCACCACCAGCAGCCACTCCTCTCCTTGCCGCCGATCATATGGGTTGAACCTAGGGTATGTGTTCTCCTTTTCTCATCTCTCTTTTTTTCAGTCTCTCATTGATTATATATGTTATGAAAATCTACTGTTAAAATCAAATAAACCCTAAGTTTTATAATTTGAAACCCTAACTAGAAATAGTTGAAACCTTAACCATTTACTTTTGTTCTTTGTTCTTTGTTCAGTAACTTCAGTTGTTTGATTAATTTTGTTCCTATTTAAATTTTATTCAGGAATTGAAAGTTGTACATGTGGGGTTTTCAGTCTTCAAACTTGAAATTAACACCCACGGTTTTTTAAGGTATGATTTTTGTTTCCCTTTGTTTTTTGTGTTCAAAGTTGGGATTTTGTTCTTTTTTTGTTAGAGACGTAGAGTTGATGCATGTAACTTAAGCTGTTGTGGATGTGTTCAATGTTTCAGCTTTTATTATTTAGTAAAATTTATACTGTTAAAAATCAAATAAACTCTCAAGTTTTTTGTTCTTTGTTTATTTGTTTAATTAATTCTGTTCCTGTTTTAATTTTACTCAGGAATTGAAAGTTGTCCAAGTGGGGTTTTCAGTCTTCAAATTCATAACTCCAACACCCCTAGTTTCTTTAAGGTATGATTTTTGTTTCCCTTTGTGTTTTGTGTTAAAAGTTGGGATTTTGTTTTTTTTTTTTTGTTAGGTGACAACGGCCCAGGAGAGAGTCCCTACAATTGAATCTGGGCTTCTAAGTCCAGCTCAGATTTCTGATAAAATTTGTTTCTGTCCAACTTTTTATTTCATTGCAGACACCTGAAATATACCTTAAAGGCTTAAACAATCACAAATCCAGCAAAAAGAAAAAGAAAAAGCACTTTTTTTTTGGGGGGGTAGAATATTATTTTACTTGTAAGTTGATAAATGGTAACTGGAATAGAAGATAACTTTGTCTAAAGTTACTGATAATAGGTGTATGTGCTGTCCTTCTAGTTCTAAGTTCAAACCATGTTGCTTGGAGCTTGTATGGAATTTGTCTTTTACTCTCATTTAGGGAAGGATGTAAGATTTATGGAAAGTTTGGAATTTCTTTTGTCTAGTGTTCTGTCAAACTTTTTTTTTCTTTCTTTTTTAATAAAGTTACATTCAAATTTACTACTGCATTGCCGTCACAACTTTAAATTGTATCAAGATTTTGTTGTTAAAGAGACTTGTCTTCCATATCTAAATTATGAACCAAATTTCCTATAAATGAGATGTCATTTAATGTTTGGCCCATAAATATACGCATTTTAAATATTGTTTTCTTTAAAAAGAACTAAATTTTGAAGAATTTATATATGAGATGTTTTATTAATTTCCAATCATCATTTTAATGTTTGACACTATGATGGGCGTAAAACATGCAATTAGCTGTGGGTTTAATGAACTCTAAAGAATAAAAATGTTGAGAACTTTGAAGTTTAGTTGGTATACTTCGTGATATTTTAAAGTGAGACATCTAGAGTTCAAATCATTCTTCCTAAACTATCAAATTATATATATAAAAAAGATATAAAGATGTTCAGATTAATTAAATATTATAATTTATATTAAGTATAACTTGAACTGATTTAGCAAAGAATATATATATATATATATATATATATATAAGAGTTTTATGTAGAATGCTGTTATCTAGATTGAAGCATCAAAGATTTTCCTTTTTGGTTTGTTTGATTATTATTATTATTTGTTAGTTTGCTAATTTCTATGTTTGATTTTTTAGGTCATCGATTCCTCCACTAATGCTCCCTTTGTTTCTACACAAGGGGGTGGTGCTACTGCCACCCAAGCGGATGGTGCTACTGCCACTGCCACCCAAGAGGCTGCTACTGCAACCCAAGTTGAAGCTACTGATGGTGAGTTGCCCCTAGTTCCACCTAGTGTAGTGAGTAAGACTGGTACTGGTAGTGGTAGGAAAAAGTCTTTAGCTTGGAATCATTTTGAAAAAGTAAAGGTAGACGAGGGTGTCTCTATGGCTGTATGTAATTATTGTAAAAAATCATATCTGGTTGATAGTAAGAGTTGTGGTACTAGTAATTTGTTAGCTCATGTGACAATCTGTCCTAAGAACCCTAATAAAGAAGATAAAGGGCAGAAAACCTTAGCTTTTGAACCCAAAAATGATGGAGATGAAGGGTTCAACTTGTGTCTACAACTTTTTCTGTTGAGGCTTCTAGAAAGGCACTAACTGAAATGATAATAATTGATGAGTTGCCTTTTAGGTGTGTTGAGGGTTATGGGTTTAAGAAATATGTGACTACCTTACAACCTAAGCTTCGTCTAAAAGATATTTCATCTCGACAAACTGTGGCTAGAGATGTGATTGGAATTTATAATTGTGAGAGAGAGAAGCTAAGGAAATCCTTAAAGGGTTGTAGGGTGTGTCTTACTACGGACACATGGACTTCTCTACAAAATTTGAATTATATGTGTCTTACATGTCACTTTATTGATGATGCTTGGAAGTTGCATAAGAGAATTTTAAATTTTTGTCAAGTTGAAGATCATAAGGGGGAGACTATAGGTAGGAAGATTGAGATGTATTTGCGTGAGTGGGGTATTGATGACATATTCACTTTGACAGTGGATGATGCTAGTTCCAATTTAACCACAATTAAATTTTTACAAAGGGTAACAAAAGATTGGAATGGGACAGTTTTAGGAAATGAGTTAATGCAAATGAGGTGTTGTGCCCATATCCTAAATCTCATTGTTGGGGAGGGTTTGAAAGAAATTGATGCATCTGTTGCTAGGGTGCGTGAAGCTGTGAGGTATGTGAAGTCCTCACCCAATAAAAATCAAACCTTTAGGAATTTTATGGAGAGGTTAGGTATGGAGTCCAAGAGTCTTCTTTGTTTAGATGTACCTACTAGGTGGAACTCAACATACCTTATGTTAGAAACTGCTGAAAAATTTGAGAAAGTATTCCTTAGGATGGACTTTGAAGATGATGGTTATTCATCATATTTTAGGAGCAAGGAAGATAGTGGTGGTTTGGGATCTCCTTGTATGAGTGATTTCCAAAATTGTAGGGCATTTGTGACTTTCTTGAGGCTTTTTTACAATGCAACAAAGAAGTTCTCTGGCTCTTTGTATGTGACCTCAAATGCCTTTTTTGATGAGATCTTTGTTATTCAAGAGAGTATTTCTCATTTAGTTAAATCCCAAAACACCCTCTTGAAAAACACAGCCACAAACATGCAAACTAAATTTGAGAAGTACTGGGGGGAAGGTGATAAAATTAATCCTCTTTTGTATGTGGCTGTTGTTCTTGATCCACGAAAAAAATTGAGGTTTTTGAAGTTCTCTTTTTCTGAAATTTATGGGAATGAAGTGGGGAATGTGATGGTTGATAAGGTGAAAGCTCTTTTGATGAAGTCGTATACTTTTTTCTGTTCTGTTAATTCCCCAAATGTGCAAGAACCAAGTGGGGGTGAGAGGACACCAATGGTAGGTGATGCAAGTGATCCATATGTGATGGTTCACTCTCGATATGAGCTTTTCTTAGAAGCTGAGCAATCTGTTAGGTTCTAAAGTGTAGGACTCTATGTATTTAGAACTCTAATTTGTATTGTTGACAAACCATGATCAAAACAATGTGTTTAGAAGTGTTTAAAGCTAGCTCAAAGTTGTATGTCAATATAAAGTTGGAATCGAGTGTAAAGTAAAAAGCAGTGTGGCTTTCGGCCTGGCTCGATCGATCGAAGCTTAGGCTCGACTGATCGAACGTCGGGCAGATTGCTTTTCTGCAGAATTTTCCAACTCAGCCCTAGTTGTTTTAAAACGTTTTTAGGGTTTCTTATTTGTCCTAAGTATAAAAGGCGAACCCTAGCCACGTTTTAGTGTTGCTCATATTGCGGTTTATGTAAATCTCTTGTGAGATCTAGAGGAACTTTCCTTTACACAAACTTAGGGTTTTCAAAGAGGAGATATTCTCTAAACCTTGATGATCAAAACAGTTGCTGCCATTAAAGCTTAAAGAATACACAAGTGGGGGTGCTTGTAGCTGGTGGGAATCCAAGAAAGAAGGAGTCCGTGGATTCGGAGCTTGCACGTGGTTGTGTCAGTAAGTTCTATTGGTTGGTAGCATTAGGAAGTCGAGCGGGGGTGCTTGTAAGTCCTTTTGTATGAACTTCGATTCTTTCTGATAGTGGATTCAAGTTTACCTTGAGGATAGTTAGGTCAAATCCTCCCCAGGTTTTTACCGGTTTGGTTTCCTGGGTGATCATATCATTGTCTTATTTATTTTCCGCTGCTATGCATGATATGATATATTTGTGTTAACCTAGACATGTTAATTTGACTAAAGTAACAACTTGGCTAATTTCCTAGGGAAAATTCAATTGTTTTAAGGGGTCTAAAAACTGTCAAGTGGTATCAGAGCGGGTAGCTCTTTTGTTTTTGATCCTTTGATCTTTGAGCTGATCCTTGACCCCTGTTGTCATGGAACACGGACACTCTCTAGTTATTCCTCCTCACTTTGATGGGAATAATTATGCTTACTGGAAAGTAAGGATGAAAGCCTTCCTGAAATCCATTGATGAGAGGGTGTGGAACTCCGTTGAATATGGATGGGAGAAGCCCACTACTCCTATTAGTGGGTGGCAAACTTCTCAGAAAGAAGTAGCTTCGTTTAATAGCAAGGCTATGAATGCAATCTTTAATGCTGTTTCTATGGAGGAATTTAAGAGAATCTCAAATGTTGAGATCGCTCATACTGCTTGGAATATCCTCCAGACTGTGCATGAAGGCACAAAGGCTGTCAAAATAAATAAATTGCAGCAATTGACTTCTAAATTTGAATGCATTAGGATGTCTGATGATGAATCTTTTGATGAATTCTATGCAAAACTGAATGATATTGTTAATTCTGCTTTTAACTTGGGTGAAATCTATGATCAACCTAAAATTGTTAGGAAGATTCTTAGATCTTTGATTGAGGACTTTAGACCCAAGGTGACTGCCATTACTGAAAGCAAGGATGTGGACTCCATCCCTGTTGATGAGCTTGTAGGATTTCTTCAATCCTATGAGTTGGATCTACCCAAAACTTCCAAATCCAAATCAATGGCTCTTAAGTCAGTTGATGATGTTGATAGTGGTGGATTTGATGATGAGCTCTCTGCTACAGAGATTGCCTATCTTGCCAAGAATTTTAGAAATTTTCTCAGGAATAACAATAGAAAGGCAAGAGGCACAAACACTGCTGAATCTAGAAATTTTAGGAAGTATGATCCCACTAAGGTTAATAACAATGATAAACCTAGAGAAAGAGTAGGTCAATCTTCCAATAATTCTTTGGGCTCTCAATGTTTTGGATGTCAAGGGTATGGACACTTGAAATCTGAATGTCCAACCTATTTGAAGTCTATGGGTAAGGCTATGGCTGTAACCCTTAGTGATGGTGAAGTTTCTGATCATGATTCTGATTGTGATGAGGATGGAAACTTCATTGCTTTCACTGCTACTGCTGTAGTTGATGAGAGCATATCTATTGAAGAGAACCCTTCTGATGGGGAACTCTCTGAAGATGCAGATCTTCAAGAGGCCTATAACAAACTTTGCAAAGTTGCTGCAAAGGATGCTATGAATGTTGAACTTGGCCTAAAGAAAATTGAATCTCTTGAGCTTGAAAAGAAAAATTTGCTTGTTAAATTGTTTGATGCTAATGACCTTTTGAACAATGTGAAAACTGAAAACATGCTGTTGCTTGATAAAGTTATATCTTTAGAACTTGATTTATCTGTTGCTAGATCTGCTAGTTCTAAACTTGATCAATTGCTAAGTGTTCAAAAGTCATCTTCTGACAAAACTGGTTTAGGTTATGTTGATAGCATCTGTGTGTCCGCTCCCCATTGCACTAAGTTTGTTCCTTCATCTTCTTCTTCTGAACCTTCAGTGAGTGAGATAGTGAGTGAAACTGTCAAACCCCCTGTGAGTGAGATTGCTAAACCCTTAGAAGGTTCATCATCTAGGAAGATTAGAGTTGATTTGAAAGAATCTAAGCCTAAGAAGCCTACCCTATCTAAGGACAAGACACATGATAAACCTGCTTGGGTTTGTCATTTTTATGAAAAGACTGGACACATACGTCCAAATTGCTACAAGCTGCAAGCTGTAAAGAGAGCAAACAAACCAAAAATACCTGTGCCTCAAGCACTTGATCCTATGGTACTTATTGGTGATTTGGTAAAGGTTTTAAACCTTTATTCTAATCCTGGAGTTGGAAATCATTCTCAAGTGAATAAGAACTCCAATGCTCGTGGTGCATCTAAAAAGTTTTGGATGCAAAAGACTCGTCCTAACTGAGTCTTTCTGACATGGTTCTTGTGCTTTATTACTCTACCCTTTGTGACCATTGTTCTTTGGTTGGTTTTTTTTTTTTTTTTTTTTTTTTTTTGTCTCTAGGATTTGCATAGCATAACATTCATGCATTTCATTCTAGGTGTTTTTATTTTTATTAAAAAAAAAAAAAGGGGGGGGGGGGGAAAAAGGAAGCACATTTTGTTTTTGCACTATTCTTCTTGGTTTTTGAGAACAAGGTTGGTCAATTTATTTTCACATAACATGTTTTTTTGTACCTTGTTTAGCTTTAATGAACTTATATTATTGCACTCTACTAGTTGAAGATTTGTAGTGCATGTTGTGTGGGAAAGATGTGTATGGTTTTTGATTACTATGTTTTAATCGTGAAGTCACATGTTTTTAAATGTTGGACTTGAACTTTTAGAGAAAGGCATAAATAACCATCTCACCACTGTTCACTAGCCAATCATGAACACCTTAGTGCATATCATAAGATTTTGTGCTCGAGAAAGTGTAGCACATGCACAAAAAGAACATAAGGTAAAGCCTCGGTAAAAGTGCTTAATTCTTAAAATCTAATTGGTGTGTACTATTAGGCTTGATGCCAAACTCACATAAACTTAAAATTGGAATGTATATTATGAGGTATAAATACAAGAAACTTACATGATTGCAAGCTTATGATCTAGGAGATGTGGGGGTTATATGATGTAACTCTTTAGGTGATAGTCTCTTTTAAATTCTTTGTGATGAATTTTGTAGACTTTGTGATTGATTGCTATTCACATATCACCTCACATGTATCTCATGTCTTTGCTAGTCGCACACACTACATGAGTTACTCGTTGCTAAACATTGTACATGTTATTGTGTGTGTTTATGGTCTGACCAACCAAGTTTTTGCAATCACCTTGAAGTATGTGCAAACTAAATTTGTTGCTTGAAAATTTGTGGAGAATGCAAAATTTTGTTTTTGGGAATATTGGGCTTAAAATTCTTGTTTGGAAAATCATATCATCTCATACTCATGCATTTTTTGTCTTAAATTTTAATGCTTTGAGTCAAATCAATTTGTTTTTCAAAAATTATGTTTTTCCATAAAAATTTGGTGAGCCTCTGCCTGATTCGATCGGTCCATTCTGTTTTTCGACCGATCGAAAATTTTAAAATTTTAAATTTTTTGAGAGAGGGAGCCTCTGTCTGTTTCGACCGGTCGAGGTTGATTTTCGACCGATCGAAACTCGTGTATCTGGTTTTTTAAAAAGGCAGAATAGGACTTTTTCAAAGTCACTATTCAAACTTTTTCAAGTTCCTCTCTCTCTCCGCGTTGGCTCTTGGCTCCACCATCAATTTTTGTCGTTTTCCTTCAAGATTTTTGCAAGGTTTTTGTCCCTAGAAGCCGGTAAGACCCTTTTGCCCTTCTTTTTCAAGTTTATTTCTTGTTTTCATGCATTCTCATGGGTATTTTCGCCATCTTCAAAATTATTGGGGTTTTTGATGATTCAAGCCAATTCTTGTGTAATTGATCAATGGGTTTTTGTGCCATGATGTTATATTGATGTTCCCTATAGTTTAATTTGATCAATTTGGTGGTTTTTGAAAAATTGAAAATTCTAGGGTTTTGAATTTGATCCGAATTGGGGATTTTGTCAAATTGGCTTAAATTGATGAAATTGGCTTCTCCAATTGATGTAATTGGTAATTATTGTTGTTATTCTATCATGTGTAATGATCAATTCATCAATTTTTTTTTAAAATTGATCAAGTGGTTTCTTTAATTTGGGGTTTTTGTGTTAAAAACCTTTATGTGCAAGCCAATTTTGTAATTTGAATCTTTTTGACTCAATTCACTGCACTAGCACATGCATCATGACATTTAAAATTGTTCATGCATCATATAGATTTTGTTTCTATTTTTTTTGTTTTTGTGCTAACTTGCAGTCTGACTTTGGTTTTGGTTTTGTGGTTTCTGTTCTTTTGCTCTGTGTTTTGATCCTTATCTTAGCACCATGCCTAGGAAAACTAGAGCTAATAGGACCACTTCCACTTCCTCTGAGTCTCCACCTAGAGTAGAGCTGTTTAAGAATGATAAGTGTAGAGAAGCCTATGACACCTTGAACTGTAGGCGTAAGATCTGGTCTGAGCGAGCTGTTGTGTTAGATGCGCTTGATTCGGCCATTAGGGTTAATTTTGAGTCTAGGGGTTGGTTGCCTCTCGTACAGATAGATCATCCATCTCCGACCGCCCTGATTAGAGAGTTCTATTCGAATCTCTCTTGCCACATCTATGATTCCAACACCCTTGTTAGGAGTTGGATACGAGGTGTAGAGTTCACCATTACCCCTCGGGTGGTGGCTGAGGCTCTTGGGGTGCCGGTAGTTCGGGATGCTGTCTATCCCTATGATGAGTCACCCTCTTTAGATGTAGTCATGTCTTACATCACTGGGTCATCTATCCAGTGGGGTTTTAATCCTCGGATCACGTCCGCTGAGCTTACCAAGACTGCCTATCTCTTCTTTAAGATTGTGTGTCATTCCTTGTGGCCTATCTCTCACTTCCACACCATCCCTTTAGAGCGATGTGTGTTTTTGTACGCCTTTGCTTCTGGAGCGTCTATCAGTTTTCCTCACTTGTTCCTTCGTTCTTTGAACGAGGTTCATATGAGTTCTGCCGTAGGGCATGCCCTGATTCATCCTATTTTCATTCATAGGATTCTGCTCTATTTGGGTCTAGATGGTTTTCCGTCAGGTGAGCTTGTTCATGTGATAGCTCCTATAGGTGCCACCTTTCTTCGTCAGAGGGCTGCTCAGTTGAGAGTTCCTCCTTCTCGTCCTAAAGGTGGGTCATCTAGTAGTGTTCCCCCTCCTCCCTCTTCTACAGGTATAGTTGCTGCTAAGCCTTCAGGTGCTGCTGCTGATGCTGATGCTGCTGTTCCTCCACCAACTGCTACGGATGATTCCGACATTCGTCGCACGTTGGATCATGTCTTGACCATTCAGGCGGCTCAAGGACAGATTTTGGTGGACGTACTTGATGAGATCCGTGCTTTGCGTGCGGAGTTGGCGCAGTTTAGACCACCTCCCTTTTGATGATGGATTTCTTGTTTGCCCTTTGGCATTCCGTCACAAAAAGGGGGAGTACTTGTAGAGTTTTTACTTTCAGGGGGAGATTTTTTGTTTTTGGTTGGAGCTTGTGGAGTTTTAGATTGTATCTAGGTGCTTCATTGTGTACTTAACATTTTTAGCTCTTACCTTGTTTTTGATGGGATATTCATGTTAGGGGGAGTTTTTATGTTTTTGTTGGTACTTTATTTATTTCTTGTTTCAAATTGCTTATTGATTTATATTTATGAGTTATTCATTGATATATGTCTTTATTTGTGTGTTGTTTGAAATCAAGAAGTTATTTTGTTTACTTGTATTATTTCCACACATGCGGTTATGCTTTTTGTTTAGTGTTTCAGGAAATATACAGGTTGATTCAATTGAGCTGCTGTCTACATTTGCAACTGATGGATAGTAGTTAGGATTGAATTTTTTGTTTATGAGCATTATTTTGTAAAGGGCTTTTCATGTTGTAAACTTTGAGCTTATATGTTGTGTTTTGTCACAGATTACCAAAGGAGGAGTTTGTTAGGTTCTAAAGTGTAGGACTCTATGTATTTAGAACTCTAATTTGTATTGTTGGCAAACCATGATCAAAACAATGTGTTTAGAAGTGTTTAAAGCTAGCTCAAAGTTGTATGTCAATGTAAAGTTGGAATAGAGTGTAAAGCAGAAAGCAGTGTGGCTTTCGGCCTGGCTTGATTGATCGAAGCTTAGGCTCGACCGATCGAACGTCGGGCAGATTGCTTTTCTGCAGAATTTTTCAACTCAGCCCTAGTTGTTTTAAAACATTTTTAGGGTTTCTTATTTGTCCTAAGTATAAAAGGCAAACCCTAGCCACATTTTAGTGTTGCTCATATTGCGGTTTGTGTAAATCTCTTGTGAGATCTAGAGGAGCTTTCCTTTACACAAACTTAGGGTTTTCAAGGAGGAGTTATTCTCTAAACCTTGATGATCAAAACAGTTGCTGCCATTAAAGCTTAAAGAATACACAAGCGGGGGTGCTTGTAGCTGGTGGGAATCCAAGAAAGAAGGAGTCCGTGGATTCGGAGCTTGCACGTGGTCGTGTCAGTAAGTTCTACTGGTTGGTAGCATTAGGAAGTCGAGCGGGGGTGCTTGTAAGTCCTTTTGTATGAACTTCGATTCTTTCTGATAGTGGATTCAAGTTTACCTTGAGGATAGCTAGGTCAAATCCTCCCTAGGTTTTTACCGATTTGGTTTCCTGGGTGATCATATCATTGTCTTATTTATTTTCCGCTGCTATGCATGATATGATATATTTGTGTTAACCTAGACGTGTTAATTTGACTAAAGTAACAACTTGGCTAATTTCCTAGGGTTAATTCAATTGTTTTAAGGGGTCTAAAAACTGTCACAATCTATAGGTTGTAGTAATGAGGTTGACAAGTATTTAGCTGAAAATTGTGATGGTAGAAGGGATGTGAATTTTGAGGTGTTGGGGTGGTGGAAGGACAATTCTAGTAGGTACCCAATGTTGTCCAAAGTGGCTAAGGATGTGCTGGCTGTACCAGTTTCGACTATTGCATCTGAGTCAGCATTCAGCACCGGAGGCCGCATTGTTGATCCATTTCGAAGTTCTCTCTCCCCTCTCATGGTTCAAAACCTTGTATGTGCACAAAATTGGCTTCAAGCCACAGTACCAATTTCTCATCGCCAATCAAGGGATGAGGTTGAGGCATTGGAGGAGGAATTTCATGATTTAGGTAATATGTTTAAATTCTAGAACCTATAGTCTATGTCTTATGTTCAAACAAAATTTAATATGTTGTATTTATTTCCTTTTCTTTTCTAGTTTTAAATCAACAGTCATCATCAAGTGCATCAGCAAGTACCAGCTCCAAATTGGGTTCTAGCTTAGGCAAACGACCCATAATTAGTGTTGAAGATTGATAACTGACTTGGTATGTTACTGCCTTTGGCCTCTTACTGTTATAAGCTTGCTGGCTTGCTGCCCTTTATATTTGGTCTTGTATTTGGTAGTAATGTATTATTTGTTAAATATTTTTTTGTCTTTTGTAGGTGGAATCACTTATTTTGTAAAGGAGGCAGAACCTTTTGGGAACATTTTGGAAGCTTTTTTGTAAATTGCTTTTCTAACAATACTAGTCTTAATGCTTATAGGAAAGAAATCATAGGAATCATATAGGTTTTCTTTTCTATTAGTTATAAGCTTGAGAATTTGTCATTTAATGTTTGGGAAAAGATATTTTTTTTTTTGAAATACCTGTGGTATTTTATAATTTGTAATTAATTATATTGCTGGAAACATTGTATAGCCAGCAAGGTTGTTGCCTTATGATTTACTGCATTGTGGAAACATTGATTTTATTGCCTTATAATTAATCACTTGTTGTGTGGTTGTTGGAATGGAAATACACGTTTTGTGTATTGTTTTGCTATTTTGTCCAGGTTATTTGTTGTGGTAATTTTTAGGTAGTCAATGTGGCTGTTTAACAAGTCACAGGTGGTGAAAATAGGATTTTGTGTGTTACTTGTGTTGTGCTCTTTGTATATATTGATGAGTTTAGTTTTTGTGGTCCATGTGTGGAGGCTGAACGGATGTTGTAAAAATAGGTTTATTTTGTGTTGTTGTGGGGTATTTTGTTTAGGATATTTAATGCTTAACAGGTGGTAGAAATTGGCTTATTTTGTGACCTTTGGTGAGGTTATTTTTCCAGGAAGTTTTTGTTCTGAAGGCCCAATATATATGGAAGTGAAGTTGCTTAATTTTAGTTTAGTTGAAAGCCCCATTTTTTTTAAAAAAAAAATAGGGAAAACGGAGGCCCAATCTGTTTTATATGGAAAGTTTAAAAATTATGACACCCAAATAATTTTTAAAACTGCCAATCCTTAATTTGGGCTAAAAGTGGGCTAAAAGGGCTGATAAAATTTTACCAACAAAAATTTCATAAAAGTTCAAAAACTGGGCCCATATTAATGGCCCAACCCGCCTAACCGACAACTCCGACCCGCCCATCCGGTGACCCGAAGCGCCGGATCCAACCCGACTATTCGGTCGGATATGGGTCTAAGATTCATCCACCCGATTCAAACGGGTCGAGTTCAGTTCAGGCCCAAACCCGAACCGACCCGACCCGTGGACAGGCCTAGTTGTGACTAACTACTTGTAACTTTCACAGTAACCTACCACTTATAATCAACCATATAGGATATTTGTAGGAAAAAGTGTGATAAAAATTGTGGTCCTAGATTTTTTTTTATTTTTTATTTATTTTTTTTATAACATATAAATTAAAAGATGGACCCAATGCTATTTTTGTAAGGGTTAGTTCCCTAGGGCTTCGTTTGGGTGATCATAATAAGGGAATGAAATGGTATGTAATGTAATGGAATGATCATAAAAGAATGGAAATGAATGGAATGAAATGAAATGTATTTAAGTAAGGGAAATGAATGGAATGTAATCATTTTATGATAATATTATTATTAGACCCCTATTCTAAAATAAATGGCTAAATATATAGGGGTATTTTGTGAGTTTTAGTAAAAAAAAATTCATTAAATCTGATTCCATTACCACCAATTTTTCACAAATTTTGGAAGAATGAAAATTTGAGGTTTTAAGATAAAAAAGAACAATAAGTATTCCTCCTACCCTTTCCATTCTCTCCTTCCTAAACTCTTAAACAAGTGAATGAACTTTTCATTCCCACCATTAAAAGTCTCAAACAAGGGAAGAATATTCTAAAATTATTATTTTCATTCATTTTTATTCCATTCATTTCCCTCCTCCCAAATGAAGGCTAAAGGAAACTGATTGACCTCCTCATCACTTTTGGTTTGGTAGGTTACGAAAATGGAAAAGTGGGAGGATGAAATATGTTAGGAGGATAAAAAAATTTAGTTTTTCATCATGTATTTTTGGTTGAGAAGATGGAAAAGTAGAATAATTGAACATTTTTGTTTGGTTGAAAAGAAAAATAAGATGATGAAAAAGTTTGTTTGTCTGAATTTTCTATTATGTCCCAACTAAGAAGACCCATTCTTTTACAATAAAATAATAAGAACTAATTTTTTAACAGTTTATTAAAAATAGCTTTTTGAATTATTATAAACTTACAAACTAACACAGATATAAAAAAGCATCTAACAAACAAAGGGAAAGAAAAAAAAAACTATTGTTTGATTTTTTTAATTATATATATATATATATATATTGTTTGATTTTTTTTTAATATTATATATATATTAACATGTACATGGTAAGGATGGAAAAGAGGTAGATGAGTGATTTCCCATCTACACCCTTTCCTCCCACATTTTCTCCCTAAATCGGGGAGATTCATTTTTTGTGAGCACAAGGAGAAACTAAGACTCCACTAAAATCCACCCCCTTTTTCCTTGGTTACCAAACACAACCAAACACATGCTTAGTGCAGGTGTTCTCATAGTCTCACAATAACTATCTTCAATCTCTCTACACTTCCATCCGGTACTCTCAATCTCTTACATAGTCCATTCTCATTAGGGCAATCCAATAAGCAGGGGGGAGCTAATAGGACTTGTTCCTAGACCACAAAGAAGCAATGACTCACAAGTACAGGAGAGATTATTAGGTACATATGTGTGAGTGAAATCCCACATTAGATAATAATGATAAGTGTGAGTGATTAAAATAATACAATTTAGCCAAAACCTATACACTTAAGCTTTTGAGTTAAGTGATGCCTCAATATATTTTATTAGCTACTTAATTGAAGTCTCTCCAATGTGTCATCTCCTCAACATCCTCTCTAACGGTAGAGTTACATAATTCGTCTCCTTCTTTTTCGTTTATATTTTACTTTAATTTATATTTATTCATCTAATGGTTTATGATTTTTCCCCTTTTATTTATTAAACCAACTGAGAGCCTTTATTCATTATTTTTATCTAGTATTAGTATTCTTTGATGATACTGATCCAAAAAAAAAAAAAGTATTCTTTGATGATATATTAGTTTTTAGCAAGTCTCTTGAGGATCATTTGCAGCACTTAAGAGCTATGCTAGAGGTACTGCAGAAACATCAGTTGTATGCAAAAAAGTCAAAATGCAAATTTTCCGTTTAGAGGGTTGTACTTAGGTCATTTGATCTAGGGTCAATGGGTTAAAACTGACCCTAAGAAGATTGCAGCTATGCTGCAAAGGCCAATTCAAAATATCTGTTGACACATTGAGGGGTTTCTTAAGCCTCAAGGCTATTGTAGGGAATTTATTAAAGGGTATGGCCATATTGCACCCCCTTATTTGCATTAGAAAGATGCCTTCCTTTGAAATGAAAAGGCTCAGGAAGCCTTCATCAAACTCAAACACAGCAGTAGCCAAGAGCCAACCCACCAATTTCGGCTTAACTTGATCTTTTCAAAGCCTTTGACCATAGAGTGTGATTCATTAGGTATGGGGCTGGAAGCTATCTTGATGAAAGAACATAAATCAGTTGCCTCCCACAACTATTCATTTGTCTACTATGAGAAGGAATTATTGGCTCTAATAGCTATTGTGAATGGGCATTCTGTAGTTATGAGATGGATGACAATATCCAGGCGATTCTTGGCATTTTGTAGAAAGGTGGCAATAACTCGATGTGGTTTACACTGCAGAATGGTCTCATACTCTACAAGGGTAGAGTGTATCTTGTGCTAATTTATCTTTCAAAACTATGTTCACAATATGATGGAGTCATGGAAGATAAAAATATGGTATTACTTTGCAAGTTCACCATTAGGTCCTCATGTGAAGTCCAATTGAACCTTTTAATGGTTTAAGTATGAGTCTTTTAGGATTAAAACAATTTTTAATTTGGGTTTTTATTTTATTAGTTATGGTCAGTTTTATATTAAGGGGAAAATCTATAATTTTTGTAGTTCCTGTGAATTAAGAGTATTTTAGAAATTTAGTTGAGTCTAGAATCTTCTAAAGTATTCTAAGTATCTTAGGTTTATTTACTTTTGGTCCAAGTTAGTATTTATTAGGTTTTATTAATAGTCCTAATACTAGTAGGAATCCTATTACTACTAGTACAAGTAAGAGTATATATATATATATATATATATATTGTGCCCTATGTATTCAAAGAAAATAGAATGCATTGATTAATAAGAATTAAGTGTTTTGAGCGACAGGCACGTTGACCTTTGTTGTTTTTTTCTCCTTTTCTCTTCTCTTTATTTTCTCTTCATTCTTTCTTTCTAAGGTTACTGTTCATGGATACTGTTCACACAGACATTAAACAACCCTAACGTCTCCTCTAATTCTTCTTCTTCTCACATAGCCCTTAAACAGCCCTAGCTTCTCTCTAATTCTTCTTCTTTCCTAACCCTAAAATCACAAGTCCTTTGCCAAAATCTTCTTCAGCCACTTGACAAAACTTATCATCTAGGATCATGTTGATGCACGAAGATGGTGATCTCGAAGAAGAAGAAGATACATCTCTTCTTTTAGTTGTTGGGCATATTCGAGCTATTCCCAAGCAAGAGGAGGATTGGAAGCAAACTTCAACATTTAGGACCATAGTGCGTTGTGAAGCTAAGAGTCGAATGCTTATTATTGATGGTGGTAGTGAGATGAATGTTCTTTCTGAAGCTACTGTTGAAATGTTGAAGCTACCAATAGAACCACATCTTAGACCATACAAGGTAGCGTGGATAAATAGCACCTTTATTCTAGTAAGGAAATGATGCTTGGTTTCTATTTCTTGTGGGTAATATAATTAATGATTATATATGGTGTGATGTTATTCCTATGAAAGTGACTCATATTTTATTAGGTCGCCCTTGGCTTTTATGACCGAGATGTGTATCATATTGAAAAGGTCAATGAATATAAATTTATGTTCAATAATTCACAAATTGTGTTAAAGCCCATGAGTGTAGAACAACTAGAACAGTAAAGGCAAAAACAAAAGGTCAAGCTTAAGGATGCTGTTGAAACTCCAAAACAAAGAGCTATAGTTTCACAAAAGGGAGTTGAAGAGATGGAGCGAGATGAGAATAAGTTTGATCATGGGAAAGTTGATACCAAGAAAGATATTGGTGTTCTTGCAGAAGATCACAAAGGAGCAAGACAAGCATAAGATTGATCATGGAAAATTCAAGATGAAGGAAGATGTTGATGTTACTACCATAGATCAATTCAAGAAGGGTTTCAAGTTGGATATTCCTTTGGTTATTGATTTCATCATTCCAAATGAATTTATGATACGATGCGAAGGAAAGATTCTTTTTTTTTCCTGGTGATTCCAAAGGTGATTGAAGAGTTGGTGCAAATTTCAAGTTTGAAGGTTCTTATACTTCAACACTTTAAAACTCGAGGTTGAGTTTCTTCTAACCGGAGGAGTATGATGAAGTCATGGAAGATTAATATGCTATTACTTTGCAAATTCGCTATTGGGTCCTTGTGTGAAGTCCAATTGAAGTGAAAGTCATGCCCTTTTAATGGTCGAAGTATGAGTCTTTTAGGGTTAAAATAGTTTTTAATTTGGGTTTTTATTTTATTAGTTATGGTTAGTTTTATATTGAGGGGCAAATCTGTAATTTTTGCAATTCCTGCTAATTAAAGGTATTTTGGTTATTTAGTTGAGTCTAGAATCTTCTAAGGTATTCGAAGTATCTTTGGTTTATTCACTTTGATCGAAGTTAGTATTTATTAGGTTTTATTAGTAGTCCTAATACTAGTAGGAATCTTATTACTACTAGTACAAGTAAGAGTCTTTATATGCTGTTCACGAGGACTGTTCACATAGCCCTAAATAGCCCTAACTTCTCTTTAATTCTTCTTCTTTCCTAATCCTAAACCCACCACAACTAAACGCTAGAAAAATCTCTAATTTGTCCTACATCACAATAGCTTTTTGGCTTGTCATTCTAGTTACCTAAAATACTTGGAGAAAGCCAAGCAGGATTCACTACAACAAAATGTATTTTCAGTGACGAAAAAATTTGTCACTAAAAGTCCAGTTTTTCGTCACTAAGGACCTTTAGTGAAGAAATTGGACTTTTAGTGACGAAACTCATTTCATCACTGTAGCCCCATCACTAAAAGTCCTGGTGACGAAAAATTTCGTCACTAAAAGTCTGATTTGATTTTTATTTTAAAAACTTTTAGTGATGAAAACGTTTCGTCACTAAATGTTTTCCTCACTAAAAACACTATTCAGTGACAAAAATTTTCGTCACTAAAACCATTTCTTACAAAATTTTGCTATATTTAGTGACAAAATTTTTGTCACTAAAACAATTTTTTGTTGCTATATTTGTGACGAAAAAATTCATCACGAAAACTTATTTTCTGTTTTTATTTTTTTCATGGCTTTGATATTAACCTGTAACCTGTTATTACATTATTAAAACCTCACATTTGAATGACACATTTATTTCAACACATTTATAAAAAAAGATCCATACATTCCACAAGTAAAAAATAAAAAAAAGTATCCAATTCAAACTCCTTCCATACAATAATTGTTTGCAATACATACAATAACTCTACCTAAACCCTATTTTAGAAGTAACGGAAGATGTCCTCATATGTCTTCAAGTAATACCAAAAGTAAATCCCCTAAAAGCCACCAATAAGAAATCTGGACAAATAGAAAAACAATAATTCATTAAAATCATAAAGTAAAAACATTAACTATGTTATAAGAAACATTTCTAACAATGCATTAAGAGTAACCACACCAATAAATTAAAATCACAACTCCTAAAGTATAAGTTGTAGAAAGCAAATAAAGTACTAACCAAAAAATTTTATGAACCAAGCTAAGTTTACAACTTTCAGAAAAAGTCCAAAGTTAACTTGTGTTCTTCACCTTGTTTCTCACAATTTCTTTAGCCACAAAAGAGAAAGAGAGTTGAAGATAAAAGAAAGATAACTTTTAGTTAGCTTTAGCCCACATACAAAAGAGGAAAAAAAAAAAAAACTTTTAGTTTGCTAAGAAATGGATAACCCATCAATATATATATATATATATATATCGCAACCAAAATTAGCTCAGTACTTAAGCTTAAGCACAAACAAAACCAATAACAAATACATAACAACCAAAGGGAGTACAGAAAAGCAAAACATAAAAAGACCCATGAATAATCTTACCTTTATGATTATGAACTTGTACTCCCACAAATGATAGTAACAGAATAGTAACAAAAATTAAATAAAAAATCTAAAACAAAACAAAATTAGAAGAGCGCAAGAAACCATATAAGAAATGAACAATGTTACTATTCTGAATAAGATAAATGGATTAGACAAGTAAAACTCATGGAATGACATTTAAAGATTTCTTTTGCCAATCTTTTAGCATTAAAATCTTCTGACACGCATACCCATACTTTGTGATGAAAATTGCTTTTGACCATTTGATCATTATACAATATCTGGGCAAGTGTGGTCTTGTCCATACCTCTAATTCCAACTATTGGAATCACAGAAACATTACCATCATCATGAAGTAAGCATGTCAATGAGTAAGGTTCAAATTATGCCTTTTGCTCCACAAACTAACTAGGCAAACAAAAGCTATGGAGTGCTAAAGGGGGCAAATTCCTTCCTCTCTATGGAAAAATTCTCCAGTTACCTCTTTTTTTTTTTCCAGTTAGATATACTTTTTTTGGAGGTTATCTAAATCAAGTTATATATATGTCCTAAGCTGGAAATTTAATAGCTCATCAACTTATAACAAGGAATCTAGATGACTGATAAAAGAAGTCAATGATATTTTGGCAAGAAATAACTACTCACTTGGGTATCCACCACATTGTTCAACATGATGCCAAATTGAAAATACAAAGCCTACAAAATAAGAATAAATTAAGGAATGAAAATAATATCTTTAATGAGAGGTTTATTGACACATGCTCAGATGCAAGTATGCAAATCAATTAGAGACCTCACTATCTCGTTTGCAATCGGGAACAACTTTTGTGATGTAAGTAGACTCAAGTGCAGGCTTACAGGCTCTCATAAGCATCTCTCCACCCTGACTGGCATCAACCAGATATATAGCATCCAAAAATGCAAGCTGTTAATAGAACTTCTAATGATTAATTAACAATAAGGAAAATTAAGGATATAAAGGTAAATTGAGAAATTTAAAATTCAAATTCCATAAAATTAGAACCCACGCACATATAGACACATATATAAAGAGAAAAACCAACATCTAAACACACACATAATGCATGTCAAGAGACTACTAGTAGCAATCTCAATGTGAACGATATATATGCACATATAATTCATTATACAGAGTATGATAATACCATCTGAATTAAACAGTAAAACAAATTCATTTTACCTGCATGATACAGAGAGTTCCATTACGACAAAGGTCGACACCGTCACAATCAAAACCAATGACTAACTGATTTTTGAGTGATGGCTCCAAAAATTCAGCAAGAAGTTGAGATGCATCGGTGACAATATGGATAGGAACTAATTTTAAGTTGGCTTCATGATCCAAGGGCTTGTCACCTATTGTACACAAAATAAGTAATTCAATCATAAGAAAAAAAAAAATCAGCATTGGTATTTAAATTCTTCACTTATTGAGATCCATGTCCGCGCACAAAACACACACACACATGAAAACAAAAACACAAAAACAAAATATTAAAAATAGTCTCTATTACTCAGCTTGCTAACGTTATAATTTGATTTACAAGATCAAAGCACTAATAGCACTACCTGATGATTGTGCCTGTGTGAAAACAAAAACATAAAAAAAAAAAAAAAAAAAAAAAAAAAAAATTGGTATTCAAATTCTTCAGTTGTTGAGATCTATCTTTGCGCACAAAACATGCACACACATACAACAAACACACAAATCACAAACACAAAAACAAAAACAAACGTTATAATTCAGCATTGGTATTCAAATTCTTCACTTATTGAGATCTATCATTGCGAACAAAACGTGCATACACATACACACACAAAAACATAAAACCAAAAACAAAAACAAAAACAAAAACAAAAACAAAACAATAAAAATATTCTCTATGACTTAGCTTGCTAACGTTATAATTTGATTTCTAAGACCAAAGCACTGATAGTACTATTTGATGAGTGTGTGATAACAACAATATGAAATGTAAAATGCAAAACCTACAACATAGAATAGGATTATGTGAGAGTTACAGAAAGAAATGGGGAATTGCAGTGGAAAATCAAATCAACAATGAGCAAAATCAAAACAATTACTTAACCTATTGTGAAAACATAAGCTACGCACACAAAATTTTCAGCTAACCTAAAGTAAATTTAAGTTAGAAATTCATTTCTGATGCATAAAGACACTGTCTTTGGTTACCTAGAAAATGACTGATGAGAAATGAGACGTACGGTCACTGGAGCAAGGGGGAGGCAAAGTGTTGCCGGTGCAAAGGAAGGCGAAGCGTCGCCAATGTGGAGGAATCGAAGCGTCACCAGCGCGGAGGAAGGCAAAGCGTCGCCGATGCGGAGAAATCGAAGCGTCGCTGATTCGGAGAAATCAAAGCATTGTCGATGCTCAGTTCGTTGCGAATCGTTCGTATGGGCGACAGTTCAGGTTTTATCAGTGATGGTTATCGACGACATCATCGATTCAGAGAAATTGAAGCGTCGTCGATGCTCAAATCGTTGTGAATCATTCGTATCGACGACGGTTCAGGTTTTATCGACGACGATTATCGGTGACGTCACTGATTCGGAGAAATTGAAGTGTCGTTGATGCTTAGATCGTTGCGAATCATTCGTATTGGGGACGGTTCAGGTTTTATCGGTGACGGTTATCGATGACGTCACCAATTCGAAGAAATTGAAGCGTCGCCTATGCTCAGATCGTTGCGAATCGTTCATATCGGCAACGGTTCAGGTTTTATCGATGACGGTTATTAGTGATGTCACCGATTCAAAGAAATCGAAGCGTCGTCGATGCTCAGATCGTTGTGAATTATTCGTATCGGCGATGGTTCAAGTGGGTTATTGACGACGAAACAGGTTTTATTGGCGACGATTATCGGTGATGGATTGGGTTCTTAAGAACCGTCGCTTGGTTTCTTTTGGGATTGGGGTGGGTTTGGTTCTTTTGGGAACGAAGGACTAAAGGCTTATGAGAAAATAGGAAGTAAATAAAACACTCCCAAAATTTATACTGGCTTTAGCGAGGAATTGGTTCGTCGCTATTTCTTCGTTTTCGTCACAAAAGGTAGTGGCCTGTTAAGGTTTTAGCGACGAATTTCTGTTTCGTCACTAAAGACCTAGGCTTTGTTAAGATTTTTAGAGACCAAATTCATATTTCATCGCTAAAGCATACTTTTAGTGAGAATTGTGATTTCGCCTCTAAAAACATGGAAGTGCAATACTATTATTATTTTTAGTGACGAATATTTTTTGTCGCTAATTCTTCCTTATAGTGACGAAATGATTTTCGTCACTAATACTATCCACAGCAATACCTACAGTGACGAAATATTTCGTCACTAAAAATTTCAACTTTTAGCGACGAAATATTTCGTCACTATAGATTAATTAAACTCGCGCCAAAGTTTCCCTTTGCTTGTGTCCATTTTTCCAATCACAATAGCAACGAAGTTTATTTTTCGTCACTAAATGTTATAATTTTTTTCATTATTATTGACAAAATTCATATTTCGTCACTAAAGCTGTATTTTTAGTGACGAAAAATATTTCCTCACTAATTTTCATCACTAAAAATACATTTTGTTGTAGTGATTTCTGCTAGAAAGAGATGAAAAATGAGCTCAAGATGCATATCAAGGAATGTAAGGTCTATCAAAGGGTCAAAATTGAAACCTTTAACCCTTGATGTATGTGTCATATGATTCATAAGCATAATAGATATGTGTCTATGATGCAATACATTTTTTTCATTTGACGCTATAAATGTCATACAATAGGTACTGTGGATCATACATTCATACTATACTCACAACTATGCCCACTACAAAAAAACATCATTAACAATTATTTATTGCCCTTTATGGAAATCATTGTTTTCATAAATACTTCTGACTCTTGTTAATTGGTTAGTGATGAAATAGTAAGAGTATGATTGGTTAGTGATGAAATAGTAAGAGCATGTTAAAGTAGGTTTTATGTTCATATCTACCTATTAGAAGAAAGAAAGGTTCTTTTTTGGCTTAGTTCATCTTTAATGGATTTCTTTTGTGTACTTCAATGGTAGACCTTAATTTTAATATGCACAACCTGTCAATATCTATCTTTTAAAATGAATTTTGCGAAAATTGGTAAAGAATGTTGTAACTTTCATAATTCAGTATCAAAACAACAGAAGTCGCACCCTTCCATTAAAAAAAAAAAAAAAAAACAGAAGCCGCACCCAAGGTAAATTACACACTATCCAATATTGAATGGTATGAATCTATAGGCTGTTTTCATTTTATATCAGGTTAAAAAGACCCAAAAAAAATAAAACCCCAAAAATAATGAATTATATTAAAGAAAAATGAATTCATATAATAAGATAGTGAATTTGGACGTACCTCATCAATCACACAATTCATATGTGCCACGTAGTTATCGCACCCTGCACAGCGATAAACACATTCCCACGGAGTTCTCCTGTTCTCACAAGCATCACAATAGTACTCACCTGAATCATCTTCCACAAAATAATCTCTAAGGTAAAGGGGATCGATATGACATTTATGCTTAATGGTACTCGGCAGTGGAGTACACAAGAGATGGACATTGAAGTCACACTCTACACATCGCAAATACGAGACATCAGGAGAGCAAGATTTGCAAACTTCACACTGAGGGTCATGATACACTTTCTCGAAGAAAGTAAGGAGATGCTTGTGATCTTTATACTTTATCGAAGGCTTTAATGAGGCGCAATTAGCATCCAACTTAAAGCTGCATTTTTCACAACGATAGGAAAAACCAAAGCAACTCTTGCAAGAACAAGCACCACATGTAAATTTTTTTTTATGAAGAGTTTTTCTTGATACGCCAATTGGACTATCATTATCATGCGGTTTTAAAGGATGTTGCAACTCTTCTACAGGTCCAATACAATCTTGATGGATGAAGAATTTGCATCTAATGCACTCATATGATTGACCACAAACTTGTTTCTCACAAACACCACAGCGAACTTCTTCCCCTATGTAATCAGCGATTGAGAAATGCTTGTACCTCAAATATTTCACTTCCCCCTTCTTATCCAGATATTTTAAAATTGAGACTCTGCTCTGCACAACAACTTGTCATCAAAAAACAAACCGAGAGTGTGCTTTGGGTGAAGAGGATGTTCAATCTGACGTGGGAGTGCAGCACATGATCTGTGGAGATAGAAATCACATTGGATGCAACCGTATATTTCACTAGAGAGGACTTGATTGCATCCATCGCAGGAAACTACATGATCATTACTTTCCTTGTTACAGAGGATCAAGGGGTGATGGTGGTAGTAACTTAGAATGTAGTTTTGGGAACATTCAACATCAAGGAAAAAGTGGCATCTATTACAACAGTATGCAAACTGGGAGCGACTTTTTTCACAGGCTCTGCATGTAAAGTTAGCAGTCTCCTGTTGTAGAGATAGTGGGCATGGGTGGAAGAAATGCTGAATCTCATGGGGCAGTTGAAGACACAATTCGTGGATTAAGAACTTGCATTTCAAGCAAGCAAAGGATTTTTCAAAGCAAGGTTCACCGCAAGCAGAGCAACTAAAAAATCATTAATCATAGAGAAATAACTAGTAAAATCATTATTTTCAACGATTATCAGTGGATGCTTATGGAAGGAATTTTGACTGATTGTATTTGTTCCCAGGAGCTCTAGACAGGACTCGTGCAGGAAGAACTTGCTCAGGAAGCAAACGTAGGTAGGCCCGAAGCAACATTCACGGCATAAAGTACAACAAACAACACCAGGGATTTCTCTTCCATAGTAAACGATTTCTAATGGATGGTTGTGAAAGTTTGGAATGTGCTTGTAATCTCTATAATGTTTGATTAGATCTACAGTGCATGATTCCTGGAGATAGAAAGCACAACCAGAGCAAGTGTAGAATGGAAAATGGGAGAATACTTCCCTGCACGCATAGCAGGTAGCATTATCAAACATACAATCAGTCTTGAAACTGACTATGGGAAAGCGAAAGCCTTTGCGGAAGTTCAAGGAATGGGGGTGGCTGAAATGATCAATCTCTTCAAGTTCAGGGAGTTCAATGAGCATAAGGGCGCATAAATAATCAATCTTGAAATTGCACAAGTCACAGCGGAAGGTTAAGGCTTGGCATGTAAGGTTGCAGAAATCGCAGCGTTCCCTCTCTTTCCTAGTGCTTAGCATAAGAGGATGATCTGAATGCAAGGAAAGATTGATTTCTGTCGGATACTTGGCGCATGATTTGTGAAGGAAGAAATAACATGGCTTGCAACAATAGGTAGCACCGTGGCACACTTTTCTGCACGCTGCACAATACTTTCTTTCCCTAGCTTTTATACAATAATCATATATCAACCAATGTTCGTGGCTGGCATGTTGAATGGGCTTGGACGAGTTCATAAACATTCGAGCACAGTCAAGATCGATCTTGAAATTACAATCCTCTTCACAATGTAAGCTCCGTCCTCGATGACTGTAACATCTAGTATGACAGAAATCGCAAAAAAAGGATGGTTCAGTGTCAGTATCACCAATCTGTAGCTTTAGCTTGTGGTCGAGAATTGGTAACTGAGTCTCTGATTCGAGTGAACATAAAAGATCCATTTCGAAATCACAGTCGGTGCAACGGTAGCTGAAGCCCCGACAATACTTATGTCACGCCCCAAACCCCAAAGGGTCCAAAGCATGAGAGAGACGTCTCAAGTACCTGTAAATTTTTCCTTTTGGACAATTCAATCCACCAAATTTTTATCAAGTGCCAACAACAAGAATTATCATAATAATCCCATAGAATATACTTTCAAAGTAAGTCAGAGCTCTAAGCATTAATTACAAGGACCATAGGCCACAAAAGAATAGAGGTTTGAATAAAACTATTACATAACAACAGCTTGTCCCATCAGTGGAAATACAGTCATAACCACTATAATATACAAAAGAATGAGTCAAACCTAGTCTAAGATGTACAACATCTAATATATCCATTACAAAAATTCAGCCTCCATCAGTAGTTAGTCTAACTACTATTAGCCACTAAAAAAAGCTGTCTCAAAAGATTGTTGCCTACTCTGAAAAGTTTATAAAAATAATAGAATGAGACAAAGCCTAGTAAGTAGCACAATAATGGGGGTGGGGGAAATGTAAGTTTCATCTTCAATAATAATAATATAACAAGAATGATTACATAATGAAGCACAAAGTTTTTCAAAGTAAATACCTTGAAACTATATACCATAATCTGTGAGTATCAACAATATAATTTCTAAAACCATAATATCTAACATAAGATAAATTATCACAAATCTACCACACTACCATATAGACCGGTCAGGGGATCCACCCATTCACAACTGGCATGATATTATCCTCTCTGGTATGCAGACTCTTGGCTCCATGGACAGCAGCCTCACCCATACCCTCAAGGTTTTTCTCTCCCCCCATGGGCAGCAGAGAGAGCGCGTTAAATAGGACCTCTCTTGCATGTGGTCTTTTGGCCCCATGGACAGCAGCCTCACCCACACACAATCAAGGAACCTCTTCCCCCCATGGACAACAGGGAAGAACGCGTCATCCAAAGTGAAAGGGCACTGACCTAGATTTGATTCCATTGTCACAAAGACTACGGAAACCAAATCGGGTGATCACCGGGAAATCACACATGGCATAGGGCTAAAATCACATAAACTCACAGGTTACCTTACTTTGAAACACATAGTTCATATCCAAATAGTTTCAGAAAACCTTAAATAATCTAACTTCTACAAAGTTTGTAAGGTTTTCAAACTTCATTCTTGTCAAAAGATTTTCTAACAATTTCTCAAATAATACAAGACAAGATAAACATCTTTAACTTTTCAATACACCATAAAATCAATGATTTTCTTATCAAAAATTAAATAAAAGATGCTCATTTTTCCATATCAACAATTCATGCATTTCCCCAAATGTAATATCAAATATGATGCATTTTTCATATATAGTAAGGGTCACAACACAATACTTTTAAGAAAGCATATATCCATATATATCATTTTCCAAAATGTGTTTGACTCAAAAACAATATTTATAAGATATGGTTATTTTCCAAAAATACCCATTAAAAAGCTACTTACCTCGTAACCGCAAAATCCTAATTCTCCAAGCTCCAAGAGGAGATTAGCTAGAACCTAAACAATGTCAAGCAAATCTATCACAATGAGCACAAAGCTTGAAATTGTATCTAACTACAAATTAGGAATTGCCAAGTAAGAACTCAATTAGGCAAGCCTAGTATTCAACCTCACATGTAATGTATTCTACTTCCAAAATTTCTCAAAACACTTTAATTTGCAAGGCATAGACTCCCATTTATACTCATAAATCTTTCAAGGTGTCATATCTAACATCAAAACCTCCACACTTTACAAGTGCTTCCCACAAGATTTTTATAACATCATCAAGTGACCCATGACACCAAAATCATAATTTTCTCCAAGACAAACAATTTAAATCTTTAACTAGCTCCAAATAATCAATAAAAATTATATTCATCATCTATCACATATTATAACTCAAAACCTCTAAATTTTCACCACAACAAGCCTTAGATAACCATCATTTTAAAAGTCATGAACTCACTCATCAAATACATCCACCAAGACCAAAATCCATACATATAAACACATGAATATCATTTCCAAAGCTCTTAAATCACATGAATAACATTATTAAACCTTGAGTAAAATAACCTCAAACAAGAACATAATACTCATAAAAAAAAAAAGATTTGAACTTTTACCTCAAATAAAATAATGAAGATGCTTTGGAGTTCCTAAGTATTTTTCCAGTGATCTTGCTGGAAAAATGATGGTGAGATAGTATATTTTGGAGTAGAGGTTGGCGGGTGAGTGTGTATGTGTTTCAGCAAAATGAAAAGAAAAGAGAGAAAATGAAAGAAAGAAAGAAAGAAAGGAGAGAGCCAGCCAAAAGAGAGAGGAGATGTGGGTGAAATTGAGTGGATGAGAATGATGGGTAGTGGGGTTAGGTGGGGGCATTTGTGGTCCACAAAATTCTGACTTTTTTTTTTTTTTTTTTTTTAAACTCACGGAATGCTACAACTTATGACACACATTGCAATAGAAATCCCCATCATCTACAATAGCCTGCAGCTTTAGAGATTGAAATGGATGGTGCGAGTGTTCGATCTCACCCTCCAACTTGGCACATTCTGTATGAAGATAATACCGACAATCGTTGCAAGAATAGAAGACGCCAGAGAGATAACCCGAACATGCAGCGCAATGTGCATTAAATCCATAGGACTTTCTTATTCTTTAGTCGTAAATGATGCTTATGGCTAAAGTGTTCGATCTCATCCTCCATCTCTCCTTCTGTTTTTAGTTTTTTCTCTTTTTCAATGCTCGTGGCTGAAGTGAGGTTCTACGGTTCACTTTCCCGCTTTACCCATTACCCACGGCTTTTAAAGACAGGATTGATGGAATCTCACTAAAGGCTAGGATTTAAATAAGAAATGAAGGGATTGGAATGAAGTGAATAAACCACCTCATTTTAAAATGAAAAAAAAAAAAAAAAAATTGAAGGTTTACCACAACCTATTTAAAGTACTCTTAACTTTATTCAGCCAAAAAAAAGTAGTCTTAACTTCCTTTTCTTCAATTAAGGACTCTACGGTTTAAGTTTATTCTATCAATTTTCCTGAATTAAAAAAAATATATATATATATTTTTTCAAAATAATTTCTAATAATTAATTAATTTTTTTTACTTTTAAAAATTTGAAAATAAAATTGTACACTCAAAATTTAGTAGAAAGACCTTAATTGATTGAACTTGAAACTTAGAAGACTTAATTGAACAAAAGTAAATTTTAAAGGTTAAAATGAATTTTGGTTCATTTTTTTTTTAAAAAAAATTGGGTCTAGTTAACAAGTATTCTTAGGGTATTTGTTAATGAATTATTTTAGAAAAATTTTGATACCACTTTTATGGAAAATTGAAAAAATTGTCTAAAAATTAGTTTTTTTTTTTTTTCTCATAAAATTTTTTCTAAAATGATTTACTAACAAATGTCTCTAAGGCATCTAATAATAAAATCCATTTTCTTAAAACAAGTGAGTATTATATAGGTGCTTGGGTGATGAAGTCCGAATCGTCAGTCAAGTGTGATCGTCCAGATTGGAGTCGCCCTCAGCCGATCCGACCCGGAAAAATGAATAGTGAAAAGAAGAAATGTGGGTCATTGGTGTAGTGCCTGCCACAGAGCCTCCGATGCCAATGTCAGAAAAATCGGCCAAAGAATGTTACGAAATCAATATGAAAGAGCTAGAGTAGTTCTTTGTATATGTACCTCTCTTTTGGATTTCATGGCTATATATACATGTACACAGGTGCCTCCTTCTAGCTGTTGGTGGAGCCTTAATGGTGACTTTATTCTCCCCTAGTAACGCCTCTGCAAGGTGTTAATGGTGGGTTATCCTCCCAACGGTATAGAGGCTAATTATTACTTTGCAACGTTCATTAATGAGCGAGGATGGATTAGTTTGTCCTTGTTTGGCGGCCATTACTGGCTGGACGAATCTGGGAATCCTCTTCGTCCTTGCCCATGATTATGGACAACGATGGTATGATCGGGTCTATCAGCTGCTCCCCTATTCCAAGGTCATCCACACTTTGGACGGTCACAGGAATATGAAAGGATTTGTTTTTGTTTTTTTTTTGGTTTTTGGCGGTTGTGGCGCTTGGGGTTCTGCTCCTGCATTGATTGCTTTGTGGCGGCATGGCACACACCGTGGCCAGGTGTCTGATTTTGATTGGCCGAGGGGTCTTGTTTCCGGTGAAAACCTTTTCAGGTTTCTTGCACTTTTCAAGGCAAAACCTTTTGATTTTTTCCTTCCTTTTCTCACTTCTTCATCTTCTCTCTGTGATTGGTTTTTCTAACTTCCTTAGTTGCACATTTTGCTCTTAGTCTTCTCAGTTTCCTCCCTAAATTCCAAATATGCCCTTTATTTACACTATTTTCTTTTCTGAATTTTACTTGTATTCCTATCTTTTGAGTTCCTTTTTTCTTTTTGTGCTTCTCTTTCCCCTTTTCGAGTTGTGTTGTTTCCTTTAATGGTGACTTACTCTGAAATTAAGCGCACCTCTCCCTCCGTCGCATTTCCTTTTGCTTGCTTAGGGGCGTTAGTAGAATCTTCTAGTGACCCATTAGGTGCGTTTTCATCTAGTGATTTATACCCACAGATTGGGGGTTCTGTTTTTGGTGGTAGTGGCTTAGGTTTGGTTTTGGGTGATTTATACCCTTTATTGCATAAATCTCAGGTTTGGTTTAAATCTGTTCGAGGGGTCATAAGGAGAGAAAATATGGGGTCCGAGGTGAGGTCAGGTGACTTGGAGAGAGGTTCGTCTTCTAATGTCGGCGGGGAAGGGGCTTGGGTAGACACAGCCACCTCTGCGCCTTCTCATGTGCCTTCGTCTTCTCATCCTCCTGCTCCGGCCGTTCCCCGTTCTTTCCATGCCCTTAAGGAAAAATGTTCTTTGAAAATAGAGGTCTTTACCAAGTTCAGGGATAGTTCCAGTTTCCCGAGGGGACTAGGGCTCGTCTTCCTAGAAAAGGTGAGAAGGCTTATGTTTTTGCTCACGGGGAAGTTTGTTTTTACAAGGCTGCGTTTTCGTGCAGCCTCAGATTCCCTGTCCATCCCTTTATGCCTAATTCAAGGAGAATCGTCATAAGCTGTATGGTGATTTGGAAGACCATTGTCGACGGGGACATGATCACGCTGAATGAGTTCGTTCATCTCCATCATTTGAAAGAATCCAAGGAGTTTGGGTATTATGAGTTTGTACCTTGGTATAGAAAGTCGCGTCTTATCGTTGATCTTCCGTCGTCCTTCCATTACTGGAAATCTAGGTATTTCTTCGTGTCGGGCGACGGTTGGGAGACTCTTTCTGATGATTTTTAGGGGGACGTTCCTAGGTTGCTGCGCTGGTGGGAGACCCCTTTGCTTGGTGCGTTTGCCCCTCATGAGATGCTTTTTCTTTTCTAACTTCTTGTTCATAATGGTCATTACTTCTGATCTTTTCTTGTTTTTGTATTTTGCAGTAAAGGAGCGTCCTGAGCTCGAGAGTAAGTTTGAGGAGCGGGTTCAAGCAGCAATTAAGTACGCAAGAACTATTGATGATTTTGACGAGTTAATTGATCCACGCACGTTAGCTCGTCATTGCTTAGGGCCGGAGCCTTCTCTTTACGTCCTCAGTACGCTTGATCAGGAAGAGAGAAAATGTGAGTTGCCTTGGCATATGGGATTGTCTTTTCCACTTTTTCCTCGTTTTAATTCTCTATTTTCTTTGGTGTAGAGATGACGACCAAGTTTAACAATGAGATGTACAAGAAGATCAAGGAGAAGAAGAACGAGCCCTTTTCCAACATTGGCCAAAGAAGGTTAAGGATTACAGATAAGGAAAAGGAGAAAGAAATGGTGGAGAAAGGTTAATCCACCCCTGCCATGGATTTAGAGGAGGGTCAGGCAGCTTCTCCTAGTGTTTTTATTGAGGAGGTTGTCCATCCTTTGAAGAAGCAGAAGATAGGGAACAAAGGAAAAGAAAAGATGGGCTCTAGTGTTTGGTCTGATGTTGAGGCGGCCATGGACCGTGCCAATGAGCTCCTTACTCTTGGGGAGATGAAAGAGATTTCAACCGTACCCTCCCACGAGATGGTGAGTTGTCACGTTCATAAGCTCGTGCAGGTAATCTTTCTTATCCTCGTCCTTTTTTGCTTCGTCCTTAAGCGTTTAATTGCCTTTACTGACTTTGATGAAACTTTTCATTGTAAGGTGTTGGGAGAAACAATGCATATCACTACCCAGTATTTGGCAAATAAGGAGAAGGCCATCATGGCCAATTCAAAGTTGAAGGCATTGGAGGCTGAAGCTTCGGGGCTATGGAAAGACTTGATCACTGCTATGGATGCTCTTAACACTTCCAAGGAACAAATCAAAGTTTTGACTGAGCATTTGGAGTCCGAAAAGCAGTTAGTAAAGCAAAAGGACGAACTCCTTGCAGCAGCTGCTCAAAGGATGAAGGTTACTGTAGCTAAGGCCGTCACCGCCTTCCAGACCACAAACGAATATAACACTATACTGTTTTAGTGGTATTTCAAAGGCTTCGAACTTCTAAGGAGATACCTAATTAAGCATGGCCTTGGCACGGATCTCGAGGAGTTGGATTTCGAAGCTATTAATAAAGAAATCGAGGAGGACGAGGCAACCCAGGCATCAGCCCAAACCGCGGCGTCTACTGGTGTAGAACCTTCCCAGGCTAACAAGGACAATGACGATGCCCCTCAAGCTTGAACCTGTTGCAACTTATAAAAGTTTATTATTATTATTATTATTATGCCCTATATGTTTTGGGGCAACTGGACACCTAATATTTGGATGCCTTACCTGTCTTTAGGGCTTTTTGAACAGTTTAATTTTATATAATATGTCTATGCATTTACCTTTACCTTCCTGGTTGGTTGATATCTCCTGCTTGTATTTTGCTAGAATTTACTTCTGGATGTTCTTCTTCTCCCTTTGGGGATTTCGAAGAATTTTGTTGGCATATTTGTTTATCCTCGTCCTTTTATGGATTTACAAGATTTTGCCCAATTCTTGCCTGAATGTAAGGTTTGTTAGAGGACGATGCCTTGTAAAAAATCTTTCATTTGGGCAATGTTTATGTAGCTAAGAAATTTGACCGGCTTTCATTTGGACGATGTACCTCCGTTCAAGGAATTTTACCGTCTTTTCATTTGGACGATGTACTTCCTTTCAAGGAATCTTATCGTCTTTTTGATCTGGACGATGTACATCCCTTATCGTCTTTTTGATTTGGATGATGTACTTCCTTTTAAGGAATCTTATCGTCTTTTCGATTTGGACGATGTACATCCATCTAAGGAATCTTATCGTCTTTTCGATTTGGACAATGTACATCCATCTAAGGAATTTTATCGTCTTTTTTATCGGGACGATGTACATCCTTTATCGTCTTTTTGTTTTGGACGATGTACATCCTTTTAAGGAATCTTATCGTCTTTCTAGTTTGGACGACCATTTTGGTCTTTTAAGAAGGAAATAATTAGAACGCATGAATTGCTGGATAATACTTGTGAAATGCTAAATAACAACTTACGAAATTCTAAATAATCACTTATTACATGAAAAAGAACGAAATCAAATTATGTTAACTGCTTACAATCAGGTTATGTCTCCATTTCGTAATACCTCTTTAGATGTTTGACATTCCATGGACGAGGTAGCCTTTTTCATTCTGAGTCTTTTAGATGGTAACTTCCCTGGCGCGAATAGTGGACGACTCTATAGGGCCCTTCCCAAGTTGGACCTAGTTTGCCTTGTGTTGGATCTTTTGTTGCATGAGTCACTTTCCGAAGGACGAGATCTCCGATGCTGAATCTTTTTGGCTTCACTCTCTGATTGTAGTATTCGGCTATCTTTTGCTAGTACTTGGCCATTCTTTGAGAGGCTTGGTCTCTGACTTTGTCCAGACAATCCAGGTTCTACTTCAGTTGATCGTCATTACTTTGCTCGTCAAAGAACTCCCTCCTGAGGCTAATGAGCTCCACTTCAACCGGAATGATTGCTTCTGTGTCGTACGTTAGGTTGAATCGTGTTTCTCCTGTTGGTGTTCGTGCTATTGTCTTGTAAGCCCATAGGACACTTGATGATTCCTCGAGTCATACTCCCTTTGCCCCCACTAATCGGGACTTGATAATCCTGAGCAAGGTTCGGTTGGTTACTTCCATCTGTCCATTAGCCTAAGGATGTCCTAGTGATAAGTACTTGTTTTTTATGCCTAGGCTCGAGCAAAATGACCTGAACCCATGACTGTCGAACTGAAGACCATTGTCTAAAATGATCGTCCTTGGTATCTCGAACCTGCAAACAATATTTTTACATACAAAATTTTGTACCTTTGCCTCTATGATCGTTGCAAGAGCTTCCGCTTCGACCCACTTCTTGAAGTAGTCAATTGTGACGAGTAGGAACTTCATTTTTCTCTTTCCCTGTGGTAGGGGGCCCATAATGTTGATCCCCCACTGCACGAACAGCCAAGGCGAGGAAATGGTCGTCATTTTTTCTCCTGAGACTCTATGAACATTCCCATACCTTTGGCAACTGTCACACCTTTTCACGAAATCTGCTGCATCTTGCTGCATCATGGGCCAGAAGTAACCTGCCCTCATGATCTTCCTGACAAGGGATTTTGACCCCATTTGATCTCTGCAAACCCCCCTGTGTACTTCCTCCAGGACATATCTGGCCTCTTCCTCTTCTATACATCTCAAGTAAGGCTGGGAGAAGCCTCTTTTGTAAAGCCCGTCATTTAGTATTGTAAACGGGGCAGCACGCTTCTAGATTTTCTTGGCTTCTTTAGGGTTTGGTGGTAATCGTCCATCTCAGAGGAACGACAAAATTGGACTCGTCCATCCTAAGCGGGTGTGCATAGGGAAAATTTGAAGCTCCTTGATGCTAGGGGAGTTTTGTTCTTCCAGCCTCCAATCATTCATCTTATCCCGGTCATCTGCTGAGGCACTCCGTGCTACCTCGTCAGCTTCTACATTCTGATCCCGTGGGATCTAAACAAAATCTGCACGATGAAAGGTACTCACCAGCTGGTTCATCAATTTGAGGTGTTTCTGCATTCTTGTCTCTTTTGCTTCAAAATCTCCTTTGACTTGCCTTATGACGAGCTGTGAGTCGCTTTTAAGCACGATATTTTTAGCTCCAAGTGCCCAAGCTATTCTTAGCCCTATCAACAAGGCCTCATACTCCGCTTTGTTATTAGTTATAGGGAATTTGAGCTGGACCCCGTACTTGAGAACATCCTTTTTAGGGGAGGTGACAACAACACTCGCTCCGCCTCCTTTCTGAGTGGACGATCCTTCAGTGTTTATCGTCCAAAGGTCTTCTTGGTCACCTGCCTTCTCGAGGGTGGTGAATTCTGCTATGAAATCGGCCAAGGCCTAAGCTTTTATAGCTGTTTGTGGATGGTATTATATATCAAACTGGTTGAGCTCGATGGCCCATTGTACCATTCGTCCTGCGGCCTCAGGTTTGTTCATCGCTTTTTTGATGGGCTAGTCTGTCATTACTATGATAGGGTTAGCTTGGAAGTATGGACAAAGCTTTCTTGAAGCCACTATTAAGGCGAAGGTGATCTTCTCTATGCTCGGAAATCGCGCCTCAGCACCCTAGAAAGCCTGGCTGACATAGTACACAGGGAGTTGTACCTTGTTTTCTTCTCTGATCAAAGTTGCACTGACTGTCGTGACAGATACCGCCAAGTACAAGAATAAGTCTTCGCCTTCTTTGGATGGACTTAAGAGTGGGGGGTTGCTCAGGTAGCGCTTCAACTCTTGAAACGCTGTTTCACATTCCTCCGTCCAAGCAAACGCTTTCTTCAAGGTCTTGAAGAAAGGAAGGCATTTGTCTGTTGCCTTAGAGACAAACCTGTTGAGGGCTACCACTCTTCTTGTGAGGGATTGTACTTCTTTGATCGTCTTTGGTGAGGACATCTCAAGGATAGCTCTCACTTTTTCGGGATTTGCTTCAATTCCTCTTCGCAACATAATAAACCCAAGGAATTTCCCTGAGGAAACCCCAAAAGCACATTTGGACTGGTTTAACTTCATGATGTACTGTCTGAGTGTGTCGAATGTGTCCTTGAGATTGTCCAAGTGATCCTCCTCCTCTTTGCTCTTGACAAGCATATCATCAATGTATACCTCCACATTTCTCCCAACCTGTTTTCTGAACATCTAGTTTACCAATCTTTGATACGTGGCCCCTGCATTCTTTAATCCAAAGGGCATGACCCTATAGCAGTAGAGTCCTTGACTGGTGACAAAAGTATTTTTTTTCTTGATCTTCTTCGGTCATCTGTATCTGGTTATATCTAGAGAATGCATCCATGAAAGTGAGAAGTTTATGTCCGGTGGTAGAATCTACCAGCTAATCAATTCTGGGCAAGGGAAAACTGTCCTTCGGGCAGGCTTGATTTAGATCTATGAAATTGACATACATTCTCCACTTCCCATTTGCTTTTTTGACCATGACCACATTGGCCAACCACTCAAGATAATGGACTTCTCGAATAAAATTTGTAGTAAACAGCTTATTTACTTCGTCCATTATTGCTTTGTTTCGTTTAGGGGCAAAGACTCTTCTTCTCTACTAGATGGGCTTCTTCTCTGGATCTGCATTCAGGCTGTGCTAGATGATGCTTGCTGGGATCCCTGGCATATCCTCATGTCTCCAAGAAAATACATTGAGGTTGTCTTTCAGGAAGTTGATGATCCCTTCCTTCATCCTTGGACTTAGATTCGTCCCTATTTGGGTCGTCTTCGCTGGACTTCCCTCAACCGACTCTATCATTTCTAGCTTCTTGACGATCTCTGGTGTTTTTTCTTCGATTATCCACGTATGGTTCTCTTTTAAGGCCAGGACGGCCTAGTAACACTCCCTTGCCAACACCTGGTCTCCTTTTATCTCTCCGACCCCTTGTTTTGTTGGAAATTTTACCTTCAAACAGTATATGGAAGTAGCAACTTTCCAGCGGTTGAGGGTAGGTCATCCTATGATCACATTGTAGGACGAAGGTGAGTCTACCACCAGAAAAAAAAATTTTGTTGGTTACCTGGAGGGGTATGAACCGGTCGTGACTGTCAACGTCACTATCTCCTTAGGATATACCTTGTCTCCACTGAAACTGACAAGGGGCGACTCGGAAGGACAAAGCCTTTTAGGGTCTACCTTTAATTACTGGAAGGCGGAAAGGTAGATAATGTCAGCCGAGCTCCCATTGTCTACCAGAACTCTCCTTGTATTGAACCCCTAGATCATGACCATAATGACCAGTGGGTCATCATGAGGTTGCTTTACTTCCCTGGCATTTTCTTCTGAGAAGTACATGTCTTGGTTTATCCGTCTTTGCTTCAGAGGAGGTAGGTTATGAACACTGTTTACCTGCCTTTGGTGTGACTTTCTGAGGGATCTGAACGATCCCCCTGTGGTTGGTCCCCCCATGATAGTTTTTATTTCCCCTAGTGCATTCTGTGGAAAAGGTGGTGAGTGGTCTTCATCTCTTAGGGAACCCCCGTGCTGATCCTTTTAACCGTATTTGCTAGAATCTCCCCTTTTCACATACTGCTGTAGTTTTCCTTTTCGTATAAGTTCTTTTATCTACTCCTTCAGATCCCTGCAATCCTTTGCATAATGCCCGTGGTCTTTATGAAAATGGCAGTATTTCCTCTTGTTGCGCATACTAGGTGATGAGTGGAGTGGCCTAGGCCATTTAAGAGATGGTTCATCTTTTATTTCTGTCAAAATCTGGTCAACAAGCATCACTAATGGTGTGAACTTCATTAGACGAGGGTTCTTGTCCTCTCTCTGTCTATTTCCTTCGTCATTCCGTCGATCAACTTGATCTCTTTTTTGTCCTCTTCGATCGTCCTCTTTTCCTTCTTCTTTTCCTTGGTTTTTTTTGCTCCATCTATGGCTACCGGAGCTTCTTCAGCGTTCATATACTTCTGTGCTTTCAATAATGCCTCTGCCATCATCTTAAGGGGATTTTTAACCAAGGAAGCCACAAAATCTCTGGACTTCAACCCTACCTTGAAGGTCGTAAGCTGCACCTTATCGTCTGCTTCATCTACATCTAGCATTCCTTGGGTGAAGCGTGTTACATAAGACCTCAAAGGTTCCTTCTCTCCTTGTTTGATGGTGAGCAAATGGTCAGCAGTCCTTTTTGGACTTTGCCCGCAGACAAAATGACGGACAAAGGACCTGCTTAGCTGCTCGAAGTTATCAATAGATGATGTTGGTAACTTGTTGAACCACTCCCAAGCTGCCCCTTTGAGGGTAGTGGGAAAAGAGCGGCACAAAATCTCGTCAGGGGGTTGCTGATGACCCAGAGTTGTCTTGAATGTATTCAAGTGATCCAGTGGGTCTTTCAGCCTTTCAAAGGGATCGAGCTGAGGTAGACAGAACTTGGAGGGCACTAGGCACTTTTGGACAGCCACGGTGAAAGGTGAATCTGTCTTCCTGACTATCCTGTCCAAACTCTGGTCCACCTTTCCTTTGATGGCATTTCTCAATTCATCCATCTCCTTTCTCATCTCCCTGGGAGATCTGAGTTTGCCTCTTCTGAAGTGCTGGTTCTTCTCTTGTTACTGTCTTCATCGTCATCTCTGTTGACGTCTGTACGGTTGTCTTCCTGTTGCAGCCGTTGCCTCATCTCCTGGTTTTGCCTAGTAAGTTCCTCCACAGTGGCTACGAGTGACTAAATTTGCAAGGCCAATGCAGCAGGATCTTGGCCAGTATTGGATTCCATCTGGACTTGTGAGTTGAATGGAACAGTACTCTCAAATCACGTGTTGAAGAGTAATCGTCCCCACAAACGGCACCAAACTAATGAAGTCTGAATCGTCAGTCAAGTGTGATAGTCCAGATTGGAGTCGCCCTCAGCCAATCTGACCCTGAAAAAATGAATAGTGAAAAGAAGAAATGTGGGTCACTGGTGTGGTTCTTGCCACAGAGCCTCTGATACCAAAGTCAGAAAAATCGGCCAAAGAATGTTACGAAATCAGTATGAAAGAGCTAGAGTATTTCTTTGTATATGTATCTCTCTTTTGGATTTCATGGCTATATATACATGTACACAGGTGCCTCCTTCTAGTCGTTGGTGGAGCCTTAATGGTGACTTTATTCTCTCCTGGTAACGCCTCTGCAGGGTGTTAATGGTGGGTTATCCTCCCAACGATATAGAGGCTAATTATTACTTTGTAACAGTTCATTAATGAGTGAGGATGGATTAGTTTGTCCTTGTTTGGCAACCATTACTGGCTAGACGAATATGAGAATCCTCTTCATCCTTGCCCATGATTATGGACGACAATGGTATGATCGGGTTTATCATTGGGCACTGGGAAGGAACCAACAAGACAAAGAAGGAAAAAACTCACTTTGCACAATTTTTACTTTTATTTTTGTCTGTGTATATAAAAAATATCTTATAAACCATAATTTTTTTATTAATTTTTTTAAAGGATATAAAATAAGTAAGATGAGATGATGTCTTAAAGATTTGTCACATATTTTTATTAATTTTTTTGCGCATAAAAATTTGTCACGTAATTTTTATATTATATAATAAACAGTATTCCAACAACTGTTTCAAATTTATTGATGAAAGTTAAAAGATTGGTGGTCCATTGCTTTTGGAAAGATCCAGAATGTTATTCACTTATTTTCCCTTCCCTGTCCTTAATAGATATTTTGCACATGTTTGTTACATAAACACTTTCAAAATTAATAATGTTTATTCAAATAGATATAGTCGCCAAAGGCCTTGTAGCTGAATTGGCACTTTCCTATGTACAAAGCGCTTGGGGTCCTAGGGGGGAAAGGGTTCGAGTTGCAGGGTTAGCAGCATGTTGTAATTATTTCTCAAAAAAAAAAAAAAAAAAAAATAGATATAGTCAAGCCATATGCTAACACTACTAATCTTCTCCTTCTGCTTTTTTGTTTTTGTTTTTTTCCTGAGTAAATGAGAAAGCGAAAGGTCTAGGGGTCCAGACCATCTAGAAGAACAAAACACATCCCACCACATTTAGGGCCAAAAATTAGATTGCCTAAGGACAAAACATGCTCCCTATCCAAAGCAATAAGAGTCTTGCAAATCTTGCTTCCATTACTAATCGTTCCAAAGTCGTTACAATTATAATCTAATCTGTTAAGTTATGATTTTCTCATAACATTAGTGTTGGCTTATTCCATGACAAAAAGTGTTGTAATTGCATAAATTTATTTCCTTGTATTTTTGTGGGATTTATTTGTAATGGGTTTAGTATTATGTGGTGGAGATTTGATCAAGACAGCTAAAAGTCACATGAGAAGCATATGCAGGAAGGTGAAGAGTCAAGCCAGCTATCCAGAGAGTACAGTCCATCAATTGGCTAACTCGCGACTCGGGTTGCCACTTGAACCAGTCACAAGTGAGCCGCGAGATGCCCCTGTTTTGCTAAAACACATGACCTTTCGTATTCTCCTCACATATACTATATATACCCTCATTACCCACAGAAAATGTAAGGAGCCTATTGAGAGAAAAACCCTAAGAGAGGTTTCTACAACACACCCACCCTATTTGAGAGAGAGCTACTCATTCTTAGATAGAAATCTTAGTAGTCTCTTGTCCTTCTCTCTCCCATTGTTATACCCATTGAGAGGAGATTTGTACCAAAACACTACCCACACCCATTCAAAGTGTTGAGAGTGTTTTTGGAGCTTAGGAAGTATTGGAAGATGCCAAGGATGGCGGATGCAATATGGAGCTTATTGCATGATCCGAAAAGTTAGAGAAGATAAGATTAGGCGTAACCCTGTTGGAGCAAGAAGCTTAAAGGGCTTAGGTGCATAGGGTAGATTAGGCTTGGAGGGTCTATTGCTATTCATATATCCTAACTTTATTTTTTAGTGGATCATTTTACCGCTTGGATGGCGGTGGAGAGGTTTTCGCCGAATTCTTTGGTTTCCCCTTTGATAACACGTGCCGGTATTATTCTTGTGTTTGCATCTCTTTTCCCTTACTCTTTAACCATTAATTGTTGCTGTGTTTGTGATTAATTATGTGTTAAAGTAGTTTGCCATATTGGGTATTGTTTATATTTCATATTCCGCACATACATTGTTTGAATATAAGCTTGTGTTGGTTGTATTTGAATGTGGGGGTCTAAACATTCATTAATGTTTTACACACTAATTGAATTTTCATAATCTATTTTGAGGGATTTTTCAATATCTAATTTGGTTATATTACTATGTAATCTCCAGTATACAACTTGAAAAATTGTTTATCTTATTCCATTTACATCAAGTGCAAGCCATATCATTGGCATTTCTCCTAATCCATTTAAAACTACAACTATCAAAAGCAATACTTAAGGACTTGATATCTTCTAGCATTATGATGACCTCCAAAGGCTGATTTTCAGCTTCTTTCACAAAGCCATTGATACGTACTTTGGAGTCTCCTTCCACTACTATCTTCTTTGTTTGTATTTCTTAAGCTAGTTGCTGTTGCAGTACATCTAAGCTTATAGCAAAAGCTTCTGTAGTAGCAGGGGGCGCGTCAAGTGATTCGCTTGACACATGCTTTAATTAGTTTTTCCTTTCAATCACAATGTATAACTGCAACACCAGCTTTCTTACTGCCACTAGCCCACAACAGCAAGCATGAAAATTTTATTTAATAAAACATGTGGACTTTTTTTCCATTGCTCACCCATCTCTATAACTTTCCCTTGCTTTTGTTTCCCTTTTTGTGTTGGAATGCACTTCCAAGCCTTTACTTTACTAGGTTCATCTTATCTGTAATACTTGAACAATCACTTTATCATTTTACTCCAAACTATACTTTATCATGTTCATCTTCACTTTTTGAAATTTTTTGTTTGGCCGGGTTGATTGTATGTTTGGATTGATTTGGTGTTTTGTGGCTTTGGGATTTGATGAATTTGCTAGGGTTTGAGAAAATGGAGGTTTTGAGATTTATGATTTTTTTTAGCTGAATTTTCTGGGTTTTTTTTTTTTTTTTTTTTTTTTTTCTCCTCTCAAGAAAATTTCTAGGTTTATGGGTTGCTAGAATTTGGTTTGTTTGCTAGGGAAGAACATGAAGTTCATGTTTTGGGGAAAAGAATGTCTTGGGGAAAGATTCTTATGAAAAAGATAATGAAAAGTAACAATTTTTTTTAATTATTTAATTTAATTAGATTTAAGGTTTATTTTTTAATTTTCTAATCTGGCTTTTTTTATTAATTTAAATACTGACATGGCATTCTTTAAATGCCAAAGAATTTTTTAATATTATTTTAATGTCCACGTCTGCGTAAAAAATGCCAACAAGGCACTCCATTTGCAATGCAGGATATTTTCGTTACTAAGATGACGTTAGAGACCAAAATAAAAATGATTTTCGATTTCTAGAGACTAAGGTAGGTGCATCTAAAAAGTAGATACCAAATCGGCCGAAAATGTAGGGACTAAAAGTACATTTGCCTAATAATTATTATGTTTTTTTATTGAAATTTTTTTTAATCTAGTGTGGTCTTGAAACCAAGACTAGCTTATCTCAATGTAAGGTTTAAATGATCTAAAATCAAGATGTTGGTTTAGAGTTTTGAGATCTTTAGCTCATATATGCCTTCATTAATCTTCTTTGTTCTAACGAAATAGTTCACCCCGTTGCAATGCAAGACCAATTAGTTCGTTAAAAAAAAAAAAAAAAAAGGAAATAAAAAAGCTTATTTCTTGTCTCAACTCAAGTCAATGCACGAAAGAGATTAGAAAGTTATTTTTTATTATATTTCAGGCCAAAATGACAAAATACCCATTTCGCCCAAAAGTTCCAGTAAAATGCAACTGTTCTGAAACAAATTAGGGATGTGCCCATGTTTTGAAACTTGATTTTTTAAAAATCGAGTTTCAATGAAAAACTCAATTTAACCAAAATCGAGTTACTTGCAAAAACTTACATGGAACTCGAGTTCCATTCAAGAGCAATTTGTTCATTAAAAAAAAAAAAAAAGGAAAAAAAAAAGCTTATTTCTTGTCTCAACTCAAGTCAACACACGAAAGAGATTAGAAGGTTATCTTTTATTATATTTCACATTCGAGCAAACACTGGCGTTCTAAACAGTTACATTCTCCATTTGAGATAGCATAGGCTGAAGACATTTTTTTTAATGGTATAATCAGGTAGATTGAAACTCCATGTTTTGGTGTAAAGGATTTTCAAAATAAACTAAACACAAAGTGAGTAAATAAATTTTAGAATATTCAAGGCTTGTCAATAGTATTGTACTTCATAAATTTATGTTATTTCGTTTGACAATAACTTGGAGAAATAATCTAAGGAACTTGTAAAAGGTTTTTTTTTTTCCTGAGAAACTTGTAAACGGTTCTGGTTTCGTATGTTGATTAAAAATGTATTTAGAATAGGTTTATGAAAACTTTTCAGTATATGGTGATCAAGATATACCGTAAAGTTGTGATTAGAAGGTTTGCCCTTCCGACATTATAAATAGAAATAATCTTTTCCTCTTTTAGCCATCTAATTGACTTACAAATTCCTTGTACCTCTTACTATAAGAGCACAGAAAACTGTATGAATCACTAGATGAAAATATCCAGAAGGGCAACAAAAGCCCAAAACTTTTTTGAATGAAACAAATATAAAGAAGCACATGATAATTTATCTCACGATCTGCCCATTAAATTAATGAATAAATCCATGAAGTATTTAATTACAAATGTTAAGGTCAATGTGTTTTGATATTGTCAAATCATGCCAAATTATGTGTCTTTTATTGAGTTTTACTGTATCTTAAAGCTATAATTGAAGATCAAGTTGAAGACACAAAGTCTGCTTAAGAAAAGCATAAAAGTGTATTTTCAATGTATCTCGATAGTTGGCTCGATACTTTCTCGATCTATAAAACCCTTCTAGGCCACCTTTTGTAAATCTCAATACCTACTCAATACTTCCTCAAAACCTCCTCTTGAGATTATTATCCTTCATGTCAGGGTTTCTACAGTTCACAAAGTATTTGTGGCCGATGAAGTTTAATCTTTTTGGTCTGACCCTTTTTTTCTTTGACAAAAGGGGGTCATATTTGGTGGACCTTCTATATCTCTTCCATTACACATGGCTTTTGAAGGCATGAATCAGCTTTATTGATTCATCCTTATCTCCATACAATTACTAGGACAGTAAAGATGATCTCTCCGTAAAAAAATGGACAGTAAAGATGATCAATCTGAGCAATGATGCAGTGCATTATTTAGGTTTAGGACAATTATTGTGTATTTTGGTCTTCCCTCTCACATGGGAGTGGGTCAGTAGGACCTATCCTACATGAGAGGGGGAGTATACTCCTGAACGCATAATAATTTATTATTTTATTTTGATGTTGATTTTAGAAATGCACAGAAAAAGTTTGTTAAAATATATGTTAGAAAATTTTGAAAAATTACAGTCTTTAAAATTGTTCTCAGTTTATCTTCTAATTGTTCTTTTTGTGTGTCAAGAGAATTTTAAGTAGATCACGCCCTGATCTAAAATCTATCACTATGTTTATAGAATTTTTTTGCTCTAATTGGTCATTTTGTAGTTTAAGGTAGTCACCGATAGATAGTTTTTTTTTATATTAAATAATAAACAGTATTTCGATAGCTATTTCAAATTTATTTATGAAAGCTAAAAGATTGGGGTCCATTGCTTTTTGGGGAAAATTCCAAAATGTTACTTGTTTTCCCTTCCCTGTCATTAATAGATATTTTACTTTTTGCACATGTTTGTTGCACCACATTTTGGGCCAAAAATTAGATTGCCTAAGGACAAAACATACTCCCCATACAAAGCAATAAGAGTCTAGCAAATCTTGCTTCCATTAATAATCGTTCCAAAGTTGTAACAATTATCATAAAATCTATTTTGAGGGAATTTTAAATGTCTAATTTGGTTGTATTACTATGTAATCTCCATTATACAACTTGAAAAATTGTTTATCATATCCCATTTACATCAAGTGCAAGCCATATCATTGGCATTTCTCCTAATCCATTTAAAACTACTACTATCAAAAGCACTACTTGAGGACTTGATATCTTCTAGCGTTATGATGATCTTCAAAGGCTGATTTCAGCTTCTTTCACAAGGCCATTGGTACATTCTTTGTAGTCTCCTTCCATTACTATCTTCTTTGTTTGCATTTCTTGAGCTAGTTGTTGCAGTACTTCTAAGCTTATAGCAAAAGCTTCTGCAGTAGCAGGGGGAGTGTGGAGTGATTCGCTTGACAGAAGCTTTAATAAGTTTTTCCTTTCAATCACAAAGTGTAATTGCAACACCAGCTTTCTTACTGCCACTGGCCCACAACAGCAAGCATGAAAATTTTATTTAATAAAAAATGTGGAGTTTTTTCCATTGCTCACCCATCTCTTTAACTTTGCCTTGCTTTTGTTTCCCTTTTCGTGTTGGTATGCTCTTCCAAGCCTTTACTTTACTAGGTTCATCTTATCCGTAATACTTGAATGATCACTTTATCATTTTACTCCAAACTATACTTTATCATGTTGATCTTCACTTTGAGATTTTTTTGTTTGGCTGGGTTGGCTGTATGTTTGGATTGATTTGGTGTTTTGTGGCTTTGGGATTTGATGATTTTGCTAGGATTTGATGAATTTGCTAGGGTTTGAGAAAATGGAGGTTTTGAGATTTATGATATTTTTTTTTAGCTGAATTTTTTGGTTTTTTTTTTTTTTTTTTTCCCAAGAAAATTTCTAGGTTTATGGGTTGCTGGAATTAGGTTTGTTTGCTGGGGAAGAACATGAAGTTCATGTTCTGGGGGAAAAGATTCTTACAAAAAAGATAATGAAAGGTAACAATTTTTTTTAATTATTTAATTTAATTAGATTTAAGGTTTATTTTTTAATTTTCTAATCTGGCTTTTTTTTTTATTAATTTAAATACTGACGTGGAATTCTTTAAATGCCAAAGAAATTTTTTTTTTTTTAAATATTGTATTAATGTCCACGTCTATATAAAAAATGCTAACAAAGCACTCTATTTGCAATGTAGGATATTTCTTTTCTTTTAAGATGACAGCAGAGATCATAATGGAAATGAGTTTCGATTTCGAGGGGCTAAGGTAGGTGCATCTAAAAGGTAAATACCAAATCGATCCAAAATGTAGAGATTAAAAGTGCATTTTTGCCTAATAATTATTATGTTTTTTTATTGAATTTTTTTAAATCTAGTGTGGTCTTGAAACCAAGACTAGCTTACCTCAATGTAAGTTTTAAATGATCTAAAATCAAGATGTTGGTTTAGAGTTTTGATATCTTTAGCCCATATATATATGCCTTCATTAATCTTCTTTGTTCAAACCAAATAGTTCACCCCGTTGCAATGCAAGACCAATTTGTTCATTAAAAAAATAAAGGAAAAAAAAAAGCTTCTTTCTTGTCTCAACTCAAGTCAACACACGAAAGAGATTAGAAGGTTATCTTTTATTATATTTCACATTCGAGCAAACACTGGCGTTCTAAACAGTTACATTCTCCATTTGAGATAGCTTAAGCGGAAGACATTTTTTTTTAATGGTATAATTAGGTAGATTGAAACCCCATGTTGTGGTGTAAAGGATTTTCAAATAAACTAAACACAAAGTGAGTAAATAAATTTTAGAATATTCAAGGCTTGTCAACAGTATTGTACTTCATAAATTTATGTTATTTCGTTTGACAATAACTTGGAGAAATAATCTGAGTAAGGAACTTGTAAACGGTTTTTTTAATTTTTTTTTTTTTTTAATTTTTTTTTGCTGAGAAACTTGTAAACAGTTCTGGTTGTGTATGTTGATTAATAATGTACTTAGAATAGGTCTATGAAAACATTTCAGCATATGGTGATCAAGATATACCGTAAAGTTGTGATTAGAAGGTTTGCACTTCTGACATTATAAATAGAAATAATCTTTTCCTCTTTCAGTCATTTAATTAACTTAGGACAAAATTGGCTTCTGCTCTTTTTGGGCAAAATAAATAACATTCTACCCCCTTTCCCAAACTAATTAGGGAAATGTCCATCTTTTGAAACTTGACTTTCCCAAGCACTACTTGAGGACTTGATATCTTCTAGCATTATGACGATCTCCAAAGGCTGATTTTCAACTTCTTTCACAAGGCCATTGATACATACTTTGTAGTCTCCTTCCATTACTATCTCTTTGTTTGCATTTTTTGAGCTAGTTGCAGTTGCATTTCTAAGGGATTGAGATCAGGTGTAATACCTAAGACAAAATGGGCTTCTGCCCTTTTCGAGCAAATTAATTAGTCTTTTGTCCTTCTTCCCAAACTAAATAGGGAAATGTCCCTCTTTTGAAAATCGAGTTTTTCAAAATCGATTTAAGCCCTATAGTGACTTTTTCAAGGACCTATAGTGACATTTATAAAGACCTATAGTGGCATTTTGTAACTTGATATCCATGAAATTGAGTTATAGGCAATTTTATCGAGTTATAGGCAATAAAATTGCCTATAACTCGATTTCATGGATATCAAGTTACAAAACGCTACTATAGGTCTTTATAAACGTCACTATAGGTCCTTAAAAACATCACTATAGGGCTCCAGAATTTTTTTTTTTTTAACTCTATTTTCAAAAGAGGAACATTTCCCTATTTAGTTTGGGAAGAAGGGCAAAAGACTAATTAATTTGCCCAAAAAGGGTAAAAGCCCATTTTGTCCGTAATACCTAGAGTATTGCACCTGATGCAAGTAGTATGAATGGTTGAGATTTAAAGTTGCAAAAGGGGGGAGTATGGAGTGATGGTTGAGGTGAATTGCATGGTACAATTGCAATTGCAATTGCACCGAATCTCGATCCCACTTCTAAGCTTATAGCAAAAGCTTCTATAACAGAATGCGAGGAGGAGCGGGCCGGGAGCATGAAGTGATTCGCTTGACACAAGATTTAATAAGTTTTTCCTTTCAATCATAACGGATAACTACAACACCAGCTTTCTTACTGCCATTGGCCCACAACAGCTAGCATGAAAATTTTATTTAATAAAACATGTGGAGTTTTTTTCCATTGCTCACCCATCTCTTTGACTTTTCCTTGTTTCTGTTTCCCTTTTTATCTTGATTCATCGTACCTGTAATACTTGAACGATCACTTTATCATTTTACTCCAAACTATACTTAACAGAAAGAAAGTTTAAAGAAGCCTATTTCTTCAATGTATTCAAGCAAGGAGGGCCGGCTTTATGCTATAGGTGAATAATGTGGTTGCCTAAGCCCCCATTGAAAAAAGGCCCACAAATTTTATTCAATATGGTTATTTCTTTTGTTGTAATAGTATTAATTAAACCCAAATATTAGCTAATAGATAAAATAATATTTTTTTATCAAAAAAAAAAAAAAAAAAAAAATAGAAATGCTACGTCTGCAATATTTTTTACAGCAATATTTTAAGTATCATGTTGTTGCTAGCTGCTATTGGTAGGTAAAAAAATAATTTCAGTGGTAGGCTCAAATTAGAACTAGTAACACCTAGGATTTGTTGTAAAAATGTTGTGAATGTAACACTTAAAAAAAAAAGGAGTAATACACAAAAAATCATTTTTCACAATAGTTGAGTAGGCAAACTTTTACTAGTTCTCATATAAGTTCACCACTAATATCACATCTTTACTTACCACTATCAATCTGCTATATCAACAAGTGTGAAAAATTTTATCAAAATTTTTGTGCCTATAGGCTTTCTAAAATAAAATAAAATAAAAATTGCGTGGTTAATTTGTAATTTTGCATCTAAAACAAGAAAATAGAGTTTAAGTAAAATTTAATTAAAAAAAATTCATATTTAAATATATAAAAGGCCTCAATTCAATTTTTGCCCAAGGCTTGTCAAGTTTTGTCAATTTTAATCCTTTGACATGCATCAAGCCACCACTAATTAGTTTGTGCGTTGGTGGTTTAAGTAATGCATCCTTTCTCAAGTTTTGTCAATTTTTTGTTGTCAATTTTTTTGTGTGTCTATAAGCTTTCTATAGGATTGAAATTCAATGTTGTGGTGTAAAGGATTTGGCATATAGATAAGAGAAAGAGAAGGAGTAAGTTTTGGCAGATTTAATTTAATGCTATGAATCGTTTTAAAATTTCCGTAAAAATTTTGATAATAGTCCAAGAAACTCTGTAATTCAATAGGTGCAGGGATGAAGACACGATAATGATTTTCCGCCACGGGGGGGGGGGGGGAGTGGGGGCACGAATGGGAACGAAAAATGAAAAAAAAAAAATCATGAAATACACTAATTCATTAATCCTTATTAGAATTGAAATACACTAATTCATTGATCCTTATTAGAATTTTGTTTTGTTATTGAAAGGTTAAAAAATGGGCTTCTTATTAGATTTGTTGTTGTCATTTGGCCTAGTTTTGTTGTTGTTTTGACTATTTTTGTTATTATTTGAGTTAATTTTTGTTGTTTATTGGACTATTTTAATTTTTATGGTTCAAGGAGCCAAAAATTATGTTTGAAGGGCCGAGTTTAATTTTCTAAGGGTCAAACTCTAAATCAATCTTATATATATACACACACATTTTATTATTTTTTAATCCTTAGGGGTTTGGCCCCCCTTTAGGCCAGTACCTGGCTACGTCCCTGACTAAATGAATAAAATAGCAAGGAATTTCAAGAAGAGATCCTAAAGAGCAATCAAAGCCTTAAACATTTGGTAGGAAACAATTTTTGTGGGTGAAATTGTGTATTTTTAATGAATGGACGATTTTATATCAGGCTAATGGGTTTCAATTTTGGAGTTTTGAAAGCAAATAAATAAATACTTAAAAAAAAATCTAAATGTTATGCAGCTCACTAAAAAAAGTTGATCGATTATAATAAAAAGCTCAATCATAACTAATGGCTTGAGGCACTTACTAATAGGACCTAAAAAAAGGTATAATTACATTTTACCTATCTTTGATTAGGGTTATCTTCATTTTGTCTATCCATGACTTAAAAGATATTATTTTCATGGTGCTGTCTTTGAGGATTCGGGAGAAGTAGGAATTGGGGATGTTATTCAGAATTCTCGAGGTGATGTCTTGGCTTCTTTGTCACAGCATATTCCTAACTCTCCCTCTATAGCTACCCTTGAGCTATTGGCACCAAGAAAACCAGCCATGTTTGTCCAAGTAGTGGGTATTGGTAGCTCTATCTTTGAAGGTGATTATGAAGTTGTTATCAAAGTTCTTGATCGGGGTAATTAACTTCATTATGCTTTTGATCATTTAATCAAAGGCACTTTTTTTTTTTTTTTTCATTCATATAGGCAAGGCAATGCTAAAGCAAATGCTTTAGTTAAGAGAGCAAAGTTTTCTTTTCCACTTTTAGTTTTTAATAAAGGATTCTTTTGTCAATTGCTGCACATTATGATTATGAGATATGACAAATGGATGTTAAAACAACTTTCTTGAATGGACACATTCAAGAAGAAATTTTTATGGACCAGCCAAAAGGTTTCATATCTCATGGTCAAGAATCAAAAGTGTGCAAGTTGATGAGATCTATATACGGCCTAAAGCAAGTATCATGCAGTTGGAACATCCATTTTGATGAGGCAATCAAATCATTTGGCTTCTCACAAAATATGGATGAATCTTGTGTTTACAAAAAGGTTAGTGGGAGCACTATTACATTTTTAGTTCTTCATGTAGATGACATACTACTCATTGGCAATGATGTAAGAGCAATGTCATCTACAAAAATATGGTTATCTAGTTACTTTGCAATGAAAGATCTTGGTGAAGTGTCCTATATACTCGGAATCAAATTGTTTAGAGGCCGAAAGAAAAGGTAATTGGGACTTTCACAGGTCAATTATATTACAAGATATTGGCTAGGTTTAGCATGCAAGATTCCAAGAAAGGGTTTTCACCTTTAAGACATGGAGTTCATCTCTCTAAACAAATGTGTCCTAAAACACAAGAAGAGAGAGAGAAAATGAGAAATTGTCCTTATGCTTTGGCTGTAGGAAGTCTCATGTATGCAATGCTTTGCACTAGGCCAAACATTTGTTATGCACTGAGCATTGTGAGTAGATATCAATCCAACCTAGGTTCTGAGCATTGGACAACAGTAAAACATTTCCTCAAATATTTAAATAGGACCAAACATTATTTCTTGGTGTTTGGTGGTGAGGATCTGACCATCCAAGGGTATACAAATTCAGATTTTCAATCTAATATTGATGATAGAAAATTAATTTCTAGATTTGTGTACACTCTTGGCAAGGGAGCAATAAGTTGAAGAAGTTGCAAGCAAGATACTACTGCAAACTCTATTACAGAATCAGAGTATATAGTTGCAAGTGAAGCTGCAAAGGAAGCTGTGTGGATTCGCTAGTTCATTCAAGAACTTGAAGTTGTTCCTTCTATTAAGTCACCCATTACTATCTATTGTGACAATATTGGGGCTGTTGCAAATGCAGTAGAACCAAGGGCTCATCAAAGGACAAAACATATTGCACGTAAATATCACTTGATACATGATATCATACATAGAGGTGATGTAACTATAACAAAGATTGCCTCTGCCAATAATGTTCTAGATCCACTCACAAAGGCATTGACTCAAAAAGTGTTTGAGAAACATCTAGAAGCAATGGGTATTAAATACATGTACGATTAGTTTTGAGTGCAAGTGGGAGATTGTTAGAATTATGTGCCCTCAAAAACAATACTTTGCATTTTTATCTGATAATAAATTATATTTTTACGTACATAATATTATAGGTATATTTCATTTTTTAAATGTGGCATGTGATGTCACATGTGTAGAAAAATCATGTTAATGGTTAAGGAACCAAAGACAGGGAGTAATGATTTTTCATAGATTATTAAATTGTTCTAGGTTGTGTACATTAATTGAATATCACCACTAAAGCCTACACTTGTTGTGCTACTATATGATAGGATGATTTACTCCATCATTCAGACAGTGACTTTAAGCAAACAAGTGGTTGTAATGTAACAAGTGCACACATTGAATTGAACCCGATTAAGAACACCTTATGGAGTGATCACTATTAGTTAAAAGGTTTTTCTATCATAATTTTCCTATTGTCCTTAAACATGAGATGTTTGTGTATATTTATTTATTATGCACATAACTTTGATAATGTCAACTGGTGATGCTCTTTTTTAAAGGCTATATACAGGCACGTTGGGTTATGTGTGTAATGAGTAAAATATGTAAATGCTCAACAATGAATCCACCAGTCTCTAAAGAATATAGTATATTTAGTTGATTTTCATATTGAAGTCGGACTCAAAACAAAACCGGCCGGTGGCATTTTTGAAAAATGTTATTTCATATATATAATATTATATATATATATATGTTAGGTTCTAAATGTTTAGAACAATTGGCAAATCGTGAACACAAACTTGTCTAGATATAGATCTTAGAGTCTATAGGTATTATTAGACAATGCTCAAGATGATTCAAGTCAAGATTCAAGAATATACAAGCTGCAGGAAGAAGATTTCATAATCTGTCTGGTTCGATCAATCGAAAGACAGGCTCGATCGATCGAAAGTCGTATCTGCAGAATTTTAATTAAGCCCAAATAGCAGTTCAAGCCCATTTAGGATTAGAGTTTCTAATCTACTTCTCCCAGTATATAAAGGAAACCCTAAGCACGTTTTTATGAGGCTTTTCAGAGAGAAAATAGTGTGCCACTTTTGTATCTAGGGTTTTGTTCCTAAAAGCTCTCTTATGTCTTCTACCGGTGCTATTCCTTGAAGAATCTCAAAGTCCGGTATTGTAGAAGTTGCTGCCTTCTCTTGTCATCAAAGATGTTGATGATCTAAACCTTCAAGGGTGGTCTTGGAGTCACAAACAAGAGAGTTTGTGTTACTAAACCTTTGAGTGGGATCTCAAAGTCAAAAATGGGGGTGCTTGTGTTTTGTAAAGGCCAAAGAAAGAAGAAGTCCGTGGACTCGGAGCTTGCACGTGGTCATGTCAGTAAGTTCTACTAATTGGTAGTAATAAGAAGTCGAGCGTGGGGGTTTGTAAGTCTTATTATATGAACTTCGATTCTTTCTAGTGGATTTGCTTTTTACCTTGAGGATAACTAGGTCAAATCCTCCCCAAGTTTTTTACCGGTTTGGTTTTCCTAGGTGATCATATCATTGTCTTATTTATTTTCTGCTGCTATGCATGATATGATTGTTTGATTGTGATAACCTAGACTTGGAATTTGGACTAAGTAACAACTTGGCTAGTTAACTAGGTTAATCCAATTGTGTTTTAAGGGGTCTAAAAACCAACAAGTGGTATCAGAGCAGGTTGCTCTTTTATTTTAGATCTTTTGATCTAAGAGCTAATCCTTGACCCCTATTGTCATGAATGATTTGAAGTGTTTTTCTGATCACGTTTTTGCTCATGCTTCTATTGATTTTATTGATGCCTGTGAAACTCTTCGTAAAGAATTATTGAAATCTATGAAAATTGCTAAGAAATTCAAGGAAGAGTTAAAATTGGCTAATCTTGAAAAAGAGGAATTGGTTGTTAGATTAGATGAATCTAATAAAAAGAATGAATTTTTTAGAAATCAAATTTCCTCTCAAGATGAGAAGATGAAAAGCTTGGAACAAGAGTTAGCTGAATCTAAAGTTAAAATTGAAAATTTGACTAGTACCAAGCCTGTTGTTGATAACAGAAGTGTTTCTGTTTCTCTTACTCTTAAGCCTAAAACTGAGAAAGTTTATATCCCTCCTTTTAAGAGGAATAATAAAGAAAAGGCTTATTTTGCTAGGTTAGACAAAGGTAAAAGTTCTGATGTTGACGCTAAAGTTTCTAAACCTAAGTCTAAACCTATTGTTAGAGAGCATAATAAATCTGTTTTTGTGCCTACTTGTCACCTTTGTGGTGTAGTTGGTCATATTAGACCAAATTGTTCTTTGTTGAGGCAAAAACCAAAATCTGAGACTAGACTTGTTGTTAGGAATACTGATGTTTCTAAATTTGTTCCTGTTTGTCATTTTTGTGGTGTCTCCGGTCACCACAAAAATTTAAGCATTTAGTGTTTCAATCTAGGATATGTGATGATATTTCTCCTGCCATAAGTCCATATAAATTGTTTCATATTCTTTTGAAAAATTTGAGCTTGTTGGCTTGTGAAAGGAATTTGCAGGATTTCAGTCTTTCTCAGAAGATTGGTGTAATCCCTCAAATACACTCTGCTTCACATGGATTTTCACCTACAAAGCCGAAGACTTGTGCTATATGGGTGAGAAAAAATTCTCTAAGGCGAGTGTTGCTGACTTGTCCCTGATTTAATTCTTTCAATTGTTTGTGGACATGTTTTGTTTTTGTTGTTTTGTTTTTTAGTTTTTCTTATAAAAAAAATCCAAAAACATTGAAAAATTTTCAAAAAGACAAAAATATTTTATTTTGTGTCTAGTTTTATTTTTCTTGAGGATTACATGAGTTATGATATCTCTCTCTTGATTTAGAACATGCTTAACATTGTGGAGAAACTTGAATAGTATGTGTTAAATAAGTGTTAAGTTATTTATGATTTTATGTATATACTAGTTTGTACATGTACTCAAGGGTTAATTAAGAAATTGATATTTCTTGTTTATGTACCCTCTATAGCTTAGTTAAGCACTGTCATGCATTGCATTTGCATTGTTCATATAACATAATGTGTGCTTTTTGTTTTTGGTCATAAATTTTTTTAAACCAAAAAGATTTTTGTGTTTTGTATTTCACATCTTGGATTTATAATCAAGGATTGGCCATATTATTTTTACATAACATGTTTATGTACCTTGTTTAGTTTTGATGAACTTACTTATTGCACTTGACTAGTTGAAACTTTGTAGTGCATGTTGTGTGGGAAAGATGTTTATGATTTTGATCACTTTGTCTTGATCTTGAAGTCACATGTCTTTGACTGTCGAACTTGAACCTTTAGAGAAAGGCATAAATAACCATCTCACCACTATTCACTAGCCAATCATGAACACCTTAGTGCATATATTAAGATTTTGTGCTCGAGAAAGTGTAACACATGCACAAAAAGAACATAAGGTGTAGCCTCGGTTTAATTTCTTAATGCTTAAAATTAGTATGTACTATTAGGTTTGATGCCAAATCACATAATTAAAATTGGTGTGTATATTATGAGGCAAACTTCAAGAAACTTACATGATTGCAAGCTTATGATCTAAGAGATGTGGGAGTTATATGATGTAACTCTTTAGGTGATAGCCTCTTTTAAATTCAATGTGATGAATTTTGTAGACTTTGTGATTGATTGCTATTCATATATCACCTCACATGTCTCTCAAGTTTTTGCTAGTTGCACACACTACACAAGTTACTCTTTGTTAAACTTGGTACATTATATTGTGTGTGATCTTGTTGTGGCCATCCAAGATTAAAGTTCTTGGATTTTGATGCAAAATGTCTTTAATATTTGATTTTTGAGGACAATTGGTTGAAAAACTTGTTTTTGGAAGATCTAGGTTGAATTCAAGTGTTTTTTGAAAAACTTTTAATCTCATACTCATGCATTTTATTCATGAAATACTATGCTTTGAAGAGTTTCTGAGTTTTTGACCAAATTTTTTATGCATCATTTATGTTTAGAATTCACATGCATTGCATTGTTTTTGTATCCATCTTGCAGTTTTACAGTCATATCTCTCATTGTTTTCACACATAACATGCATATACTTTGCTATATTGGGTACTCAACTTGATAAAAAATTTATTGATTAATTTTTGAGCTATGTACTTTCTAGTATATGCTATTTTTATGTGTGAACTGTAGAAAATATTTTTCCTAAGAGATATGATGGATAATCAATGTGCAAATATTTTCTCTATTCATGCAACTGTTTATGGGTCACATAGTGCCATGTTTGCATTTTATTGAAAGAGAGAATATTTTTTTCTTCATGTGTATCCTCAACTTAGTTTTTTTTTTTAAACTTAGTTTGTGTCTTTTTATTTATCCCCAACCCTTTATTTTTCCCCAAAACTGTTTTTCCCAAAACTTGTTGTGTTTTTCCTATTTTTATAAGGGGAGAGGCTTTTTTTTAACCCTTGTTGTTCATAGGGGGAGTTGTTGCTTTTCGTAGGGAGAGTTGTCTCTATTTTCTCTTATTCTCTATTGCATATTTTTCTGTCGACCTTCTGATTGGGTTGACTTTGTCAATACGTGACAAAAAGGGGGAGATGAAATGTGAAAATATGTGGGAATCCTGTTTGTTTTGTTTAAGGGGAGATTAAAAAAAAAAAAAATTCAAAGGGGGAGAATATAAAAAACTTTTTGATGTATCTAACTTAGGGGGAGAGTTAGAATTTACTTTTGGTTTTTATATTTTGTTTCATATTACTGTTTATATGTCTTTCTTTCCACACATGCGGTGATGTGTTTGTTGAGTGTTTCAGGAAAGACAAGTACATTCTGATCAAGACCTTCTACCTCTTATTGGCAACTTCTAGGTTAGGAGTCTTAGATTGGGATTGTGATGTAATTGGGCATTTTATTGTATTGGGTTGTTCTTGTATTTGAGCATTTCATTTTGTATGAAAGTTTTTCACGAATTGCCAAAGGGGGAGTTTGTTAGGTTCTAAATGTTTAGAACAATTGGCAAATCATGAACACAAACTTGTCTAGATATAGATCTTAGAGTCTATTGGTATTATTAGACAATGCTCAAGATGATTCAAGTCAAGATTCAAGACCATACAAGCTGCAGGAAGAAGATTTCATAATCTGTCTAGTTTGATCGATTGAAAGACAGGCTCGATCAATCGAAAGTCGTATCTGCAGAATTTTAATTAAGCCCAAATAGCAGTTCAAGCCCATTTAGGATTAGGGTTTCTAATCTACTTCTCCCAGTATATAAAGGAAACCCTAAGCACGTTTTTATGAGGATTTTCAGAGAGAAAATAGTGTGCCACTTTTGTATTTAGGGTTTTGTTCCTAAAAGCTCTCTTATGTCTTCTACCGGTGCTATTCCTTGAAGAATCTCAAAGTCCGGTATTGTAGAAGTTGCTGCCTTCTCTTGTCATCAAAGGTGTTGATGATCTAAACCTTCAAGGGTGGTCTTGGAGTCACAAACAGGAGAGTTTGTGTTGTTAAACCTTTGAGTGGGATCTCAAAGTCACAAACGAGGGTGTTTGTGTTTTGCAAAGGCCAAAGAAAGAAGGAGTCCGTGGATTCGGAGCTTGCACGTGGTCGTGTCAGTAAGTTCTACTAGTTGGTAGCAATAAGAAGTCGAGCGTGGGGGCTTGTAAGTCTTATTGTATGAACTTCGATTCTTTCTAATGGATTTGCTTTTTACCTTGAGGATAACTAGGTCAAATCCTCCTCAGGTTTTTTACTGGTTTGGTTTTCTTGGGTGATCATATCATTGTCTTATTTATTTTCTGCTGCTATGCATGATATGATTGTTTAATTGTCATAACCTAGACATGGAATTTGGACTAAGTAACAACTTGGCTAGTTAACTAGGTTAATCCAATTGTGTTTTAAGGGGTCTAAAAACCAACAATATATATATTTATATATATATATATATATTTAAAGAGTTTTTTCAAAGATATTTTGGAGTCCAATAGAAATGAAATCAAGAAATTGAGGGTTACATAAGCTAGGGACATGATAGTAATGTTAATCCAATCCTAGTGGCTTGTGGGAATATAGTGTGGTGGAAGGACATCGATATAAAATTGTAAATAATAGGACCTCATATGTAATTCTCTAATCTTCAGAGGTCAATTGCAATGTGTTGATAGACATTATTGCAATCAATTAGAAGTTCAATTATTTTCTTGATATGGTTGAGCAAATTAAGGAATAATTTTGAAAGAGTTTCAAGATAAGTCAATAACATTCAAAAAAGTTATTGAGTGATCCTACAGTTGAAGATTAGGATCCCTAAGGATCCCACGTCTAATCTCTCTCTTGGATTTTAGAAGTCTTAAATAAAAATAAGATTTAAAAAAAAAAATGTATCATATCAGGAGTTGGCCATCAGAACTACTAAATGATACTACAGTCTTCTGAAAACCCAAAAAGAAACAAAGAGAGAGAGAGAAGTGAATACATTGGGAGGTAACACGCTTGTGTTGCTAAGAGAGGTATGCAATTTTGTTCTACTTAGAATCCATGGTTGTGTGGTACAATGATCTTTGAATGAATATATAAAATTTTATTTCATATTGCTTTCGCAAACCACACTTAATCATGGATTTTGAACTATTATTCATATCAGTATGTGTACCAAGATATATTTCCTATACGTTGTGATTGATATATATGTGATATGCTGATTGTTTTTATTTGGAGAAGTGGAGAACAAAAAAAAAAAAATAGAGCCGTGATTGATTGATATATGTGATATGTTGATTGTTTTTATTCGAAGATAGAAAGCATGGACAAGAACATGAGAACATGGACATGGGTACGACTGAGAATACGACACAACAGCACGAGTCATTTCTAAAAGAAAATTATAACATAAAAACGGCTATGAGATGTTTGCTAATTTCTCTTGATGTTAAAACTAGCATAAAGATATGATCTAGAAGTGTAAGATATCAAAGGGCTGGTCCACTTGCTCAAGTACTCACCAATCTTAGAGGTACTTCATATTGATTTTGAGGAGGTAAATGACAATATCTTACACTTTAGCTATGAAAGGATCTATATTTAAGTAGTCAGTGCATATATTTTTTACATTAGGACCTGTTATCATTGTTTATGATGGAGAAATGTCATCAAAATTATTTAGAACTTAGAAGTATATGTTATTATTTATAAAAATTTTAAAAAAAAAAATTAAAAATGTTGTTGATGTTATTTTCAATCACAAAAATTTTGCTGTAATATAAAGAAGATTGAAGTTATATACTAAGAGTATTTATTGGGGTTCTGGTGATATTGAAATAAAGTTTATTTAAATATTCTTTTCTTAAATGTAGAAACATTTTTTCTACATGTCATTATTAAGCATATTTTGTTCTTTGTGTCATTTTAAAAACAAAAACTTTTGTCATAATAGAAAGAAGAATAATGTCACTAAGAATTTATTGGGGTTATGGTGATATTGAAAAACAAACACACACAATGAAGAAAAAATGAGGTTCTAATGCAAAGATATACTACAAACTCATTATTTAAATATTCTTTTCTAAAATGATAGTGGATATATATATATATATATATATAACAATTCCAAATTTTTTATTCTTTAGAAAGTTTCCCATCATTATAAAATAAAAAAATAAAAAATACTAACATCATAGCAATTTTTTAAAGAAAAATTCTCAGAGCGTAAAAGCTCATTGTTACTTGCTTCTTATTTTTAAGTGCCATCTGGCATGATCTGTTGATTCTTTTCTAATCATTTGAATTTAGTTGAACTGGGATGTTATTATAAAAAAAATTTTACTTTAAAATTACAATATCTTACACTTTAGGACCTGTAATCAAAATCAGTGTATATGTTTTTTACTTTAGGACTTGTCACCAAAATCTTCTCTAAAAAGACGCATGTCCTCTTAAGAAGTATTTGTTATTTTCAAGAACAGAAGTTTTGTTATAATAGAAAGATGATTGAGGTTTCTATGAATTTGTTTGGGGTTCTGGTTGAAAAGCAATATAAGAAAGGAAAAGTATGAAGAAGAAGAGAAGAGAGCAAAGAAGAAGGAAATTTGATGAACTAATACTGAGTTTCTTGATCTCATTCATTCACTGAATCCAGTACATATACATAACCAATTCCGTAAAGTTTGGGATCACTATAAATAATTATAGCATGACTCATCAGATGCTTACATGTGGACTTGCAACAATAACTAACTTTACTAATACCACTTAGCATAAACTACCTACAATTTAGACTACAGAACTACTCTACTATAGGTCATTTTCCTTCAGCCTTATCATATGCCTTATCATATGCTGTGTCACATGCCTTTACATCCCCCCTCAAATTGATGGGAGGAAGACCCATCAGTTTGTATGCAAGATCCAGAAATAGAAGGGAAGACAAAGCCTTGGTAAAAATATCAGCCAACTGATCATGTGTGGAAATGAAATTGATCTGCAAGTCTCTATTAAGAAACTTCTCTCTAATATAGTGATAGTCTACCTCAATATGCTTGGTTCTAGCATGAAAAATTGGATTGGAAGCTAAGGCCAATGCAAAAACATTATCACACCAAAGCATAGGAGGTAGAGACAAGTAGCCAAATCCTTAAGAATCATCCTTATCCAACATAATTCAATAGCTGTAGAAGCCAAGGCTCTATATTCAGCCTCAGTTGAAGACCTAGCCACAGTCAATTGCTTCTTGGCAGACCAAGTAATAGGAGAATTCCCTAGAAACACCACCATGCCTGTAATGGACCTACAATCAAGAGGATCACCAGCCCAGTCAGCATCACAGTAGGCAGATAGAGCTAAATGACCAGGCTAAAAATGAACTCCATGATGCAAGGTACCCTTGAGATATCTAAGGATCCTTTTGGCTGCCATCAAGTGATGTTGAGTAGGTTGACCCATAAATTGACAAACCTGTTGAACTAAATAAGACAAATCATGTCTGGTGAAGGTTAAGTATTGCAAAGCCCCAACCATACTTCTATAGATGGTAGGATCTGGAAGTAAAGGACTGACTTGTGAGCTAACATGCACTGTGGGGGAACAAGGAGTGAGACAGGGCTTGTAGTCCAACATCTTGAGCTTAGTAAGCAAGTCTAAAGCATATTTAGACTGATGCTCAAAGAGACCTTGAGAGGTGTACTCAATCTGAAGACCAAGAAAGTATTTCAGAGGGCCAAGATCCTTCAAGTCAAAATTAGCCCCAAGTCTGGAAACAATGTGAGCAATAAAAGAAGTACTATTCCTAGTGATAATGATATCATCAACATATAAGAGAAGATAAACCACAAAGATATTATGATGGAGAGTAAACAAGTTACAATCAATAGAAGAAGCTTGAAAACCAATGTGAAAGAGTTCAAATGTGAAATCTTCAAACCAAGCCTTTGGTGCCTGTTTAAGGCCATAAATTGCCTTATGAAGAAGGCACACATGATCAAGATGAGCAGCATCAACATAGCCAGGTGGTTGAGACATGAAAACTTCCTCTTGCAAAATGCCATGAAGAAATGCATTGAACACATCCAATTGCTTCAAAGACCAATGATTCTGCACAGCCAAGGTTAAAATGATTCCCACAGTAGCTGGTTTGACAACAGGACTAAAGGTCTCTCCATAGTCCAAACCGTATTGTTGCAAAAACCCCTTAGCAACCAATCTTGCCTTGTATCTAGCAATAGCCCCATCACTCCCTCTCTTAATCTTATACACCCATTTGCAGTGAACCACATTTTTACCAAGTGGAAGAAGGACTAAAGACCAAGTATGTTGCTTCTGAAGAGAATGAAATTTAGAATCCATAGCTTCAATTCAATGAGGAAACTGAGAAGCAACATTAAAACTTGGTGGTTCTACCTGAAAGTAATCTCTTACTATGGCAAAAGCTTTGGGCTTGAATATGCCATGTTTGGATCTGGTAAGCATAGGATTATTAGGGTGAGAAGAAGGACCAGAATGAATGATAGGATTGGTGGACTCAGGAGTGACAGATTGGGATGGAACAACACTAGAAGCAAGGACAAGATTAGATGAGGAAGGAGGCACAACATCAGAACCAATAGAGGAAGAGGAAGAAAGATTAGTAGAGACATTAGGAGCTGTATCAAACCTAGAGGTAGGAAATGAAGAAGGAATAAAGGAGGGAAGAACATCAGAAATGGCAAATAAAGGAATATAAGAGGAAGTGGGTAAAATAGTTGATAACCAAAGGTCGAAATGGGGGCTGTCAGAACCAGTAAGGTAGGCAGGAGCAGATAAAGGTGCATGAAGAGCCGGAAAAACCAACTCATGAAAGATGACATGTGAAGTGATATAAACTTTTGGTGACTGAGGGTCAAAACATATGTAACATTTGGATAAAGGTGGATACCCTAGGAAAATACATTGAGTAGACTTTGGTTGAAGCTTGTTGTCAGTATAAGGTTTAAGAAGAGGAAAACAAGCACATCCAAATGTTTTTAAACCTTGCAAAGAAGGAGTAGTATGAAACAGCTTTTCCCAGGGTGATTTGAAACCAAGAACAGATGAGGGAATTCTATTAACTAGATAAGTAGCAGTACTAAATGCATAACACCAAAAAGAAGAAGGAAGCTTAGACCGGTGAAGCATAGATAAACCACTCTCAACAATTTGTTTGTGTTTTCTTTGTGCTACCCCATTCTGTTGAGGGGTGTATGGATAGGACAACTGATGTTGGATACCATTATCTAAGCAAAAATACTTGAAATGGTTACTAGTCTACTCACCCCCACCATTAGTTCTAAGGGTCTTGATTGTAGACCCAAACTGATTCTACAAGTGCTTTAAAGTGCAGAAAAATAGTAAACACTTCAGATTTATGCTTAAGAAGAAATAACCAGGTAAACCTAATAAAATCATCAACAAAAATGACATAGAATTTATAGCCAAGTACAGAAGTCACAAGAGCAGGGCCCCAAACATCACTGTGAACCAACTATAAAGGAAAAGTACTTGACATAACATGCTTTGGAAAAGGAAACTTGTGCATCTTAGCACTTATACAATATGTACACTGTGAACAAATGTCATCATTAACAGAAATTTCGATAGTATTATTAAAACAACACAAGGCAGATTGAAGGAGCTTGGAGCAAGGATGTCCAAGTCTTTGATGCCATAGCAATGCTTAAGAAGAGACTGCATTATTTACAAATGATTGGAAGGCAAAGGATGAAGAAGGAGTGGGAGCAGCAGATAGTTGAGAGGAAAGAGGGATTTGATAGACACCATCCTTACTCTAGCCTTGATAGAGAACCTTCCCTATAGGTAGGTCCACAATTAAGAACTGAGTAGCATCAAAATAGCAATAAGCATTGTTTTGTAAGAAAAGTTTATGGACAGATAGCAAATTGGAAGCCAAATTAGGTACCCTAAGGATATTGTCTAAACGAAATTGATGAGAAGGTGTAAGAATCTTACCATTTCCAATATGAGTCACAGGCAATTCTTGCCCATTGCCAACAATAACAAATTCATTCCCTGTAGTGGCCTGAGAGTGTAAAGAAAGCTGAGACAAGTTTGGAGTCACATGATTTGAGCATCTAGTATCAGTGAGCCAAGTAGAAGTAGATGTTGAAGCAAAATTAGCAGTTGCAGAAGCTACCATAGAACTAGCTGCCATAGATGCTAGTTTAGCTGGAGCATGTCTGCCTTGATAGGCAAAGTTCATACGATGATAGCAGTCCAAGGTAGTGTGACCATTCTTGCCACAAATTTGGCAAGTAGGTCTTGAATTCTGAGATTGACCATGAACTTGATTTAAGTGAAAACCAAAACCAGTCCCAGAGGATTGAAAACCACCATTCTTGAATTGAGAATGTGATTGAAAACCAGGAAATTGAGGAGTAGTATTGGCAGTCCCAAAGGATTGACTAGGATTGAACCCAAAATTGGGATTCCCAGATGTTTGACCATTATCGAAACCAAAATTAGGGCCAAAATTGTTAAAACCTCTGCCACGACCCCTCTAATTACCATTCCTTCCTTTACCTCTATTATTGTTGTTAGGACATATGTGAATTATGTTAGGAACATATGTCAATTTAGAATTGGCTAATCCTTTGACAAAACGCACTTTACTTATAATTGGGTAGAACTAGGATGTGTTTAATGCTTCAAGAAACAAGGTTTCAAGTTCAAGTGTTAAAGCCGTGCAAATCTGTCCAAGAATCAAGTGAAGAAGTGCTGGATTTTAAAGCTCGACAGCTAGTATCTATCGAGGTTTAAAAAGCTGTTTTAGCCCGATGCTCGACAACTTCTAAACAGATAAGGTATCTATCGAGGTTTATGAAAATCAGTTTTTTAGATCTGATTTCACTCCAATCCATAAATAGATGTTTGGGCTTTCTTTTCTCACAATCTTAAACATATCTAAGGATTTTTTTAAGGGTCGTCACAGCTGATACAACTCAATGCAAAAGGTACTGGGATTCCTTCACTTGTAATCACTTGTTGTGATAATAGTGAATTCTCGGGAGTGGTGACCTTAAAATCACCCAGTGGGGGTTTTTCCGTGTAAGTTTTCCCCATTCAAAAATAAATCACCGTGTCAATTTATTTTCCGTTGCATTTTAACTTAGTTAGTGATTTGTTTGTGCTACCACGCTTATTGTATGCTAATTGAATTAATTAATTAACTTGACTAATTAATTGGTTAATTCATCACAAGGGGACAATACATTCTTGGCCTATCAATTGTTCTGATTAAACCCACTTTGAAGAATCATAGCCATAGAAGTATCCCTAGACTCAAATTTCTTCTTAATAGCTCTCTCTTCAGCATTTAACAAAGTATTTAACTCTTCTATGGTAAACACATCATTCCTAATTCTTATTGCTGAACAAAATGCACCATATTCTTGAGGCAGGGCTTCTAAAACTAAATGTTTAAGCTCTTCTTTATCAATAAAAACAGCAGTAGAACTCAATTTATCCTTAACTTCTTTGATTCTTTGAAAGAAACTATCAATGCTTTCAAAACCTTTCTTAATGCTCAACAATTCATTTCTCAAACTTAAAACATAAGATCGAGATATAGAAGCAAACCTTTTCTCAAGCACATTCCAGACTCCCTTCGCAGACTTCTAACCCACTGTAGTGGCTAAGATTGATGGAGACAGAGTGGAGTTGATGAAGGTGAATAGGGCTTGCTTTCGATTCTTCCAACTAAGATACTCAGGATTTGGCTCACTGGTGAAGCTTCCAGAACTGTCCTTCAAGGAAGGACTAGGTGCTACACATAAATCATCAACAAAGCCTATCATGGCATAAGCTTCAAGAATCACAACAATTTGATGTTTCCATACCATATAGTTGGTGAAATCCAGCTTCATCATCATCATACTCGCCATGTTAGATAAGAGCAGCAACGATGGATTCACTAAAGAGTTTGTAGGGGTAGTTGTTGTAGTGGAAGTGGAAGGAGTTGTTGAAGAACTAGAGCTCGAAGTAGAAGCCATTAATGGTGGCTCTAATACCATGAAAAGCAATATAAGAAAGGAAAAGTATGAAGAAGCAGAGAAGAGAGCAGAGAAGAGAGCAAAGAAGAAAGAAAATTTGATGAACTAATTCTGAGTTTCTTGATCTCATTCATTCACTGAATCCAATACATATACATAACCAATTCCATAAAGTTTGGGATCACTGTAACTAATTATAGCCTGACTCATCAGATGCTTACACGTGGACTTGCAACAATAACTAACTTTCCTAATACCACTTAGCATAAACTACCTACAGTTTAGACTACAGAACTACTCTACTGCAGGTCATTTTCCTTCAGCCTTATCATATACTTCAGCCTTATCATATGCCTTATCATATGCTGTGTCACATGCCTTTACACTGGTGATATTGAAATAAATTTTATTTAAATATTCTTTTCTTAAATGTAAAAACATTTGTTCTACATGTCATTCCTAAGCACATTTTGTTCTTTGTATCATTTTCAAGAAAATAACTTTAGTTATAATACAAAGAACAATAATGTTACTAAGAATTTATTGGGGGTTATGGTAATATTGAAAAACACATATGCAATAGAGAAAAAATGAAGTTCTAAAACAAAGCTACCCCACAAATTCATTATTTAAAAATTCTTTTAAAAATACTAAAAATTAAATTAAATATTTTACTGTTAGAGGCGAGTCCAAAATTTTCTTGTTTGGAAAGGTTTCCTACATTATAATTTAAAAAAATAAATAAAATGAAACCAGCACCATAGCAATTTATTAAAGAAAAATGCTTGGGGTATAAAAGCTCGTTGTTACTTGCTTCTTATTTTTAATTGCCATTTAGCCTGATCTTTCGACTCTTTTCTAATCATTTGAAATTTAGTTGAATAATGATGTTATTATCAGATTTATTACTTAAAATTTTTTAATGTTATATATATAAAGTACTTGAATCAATTACAAACATATATATATATATATATATGCTTGACTTTTTTTCGTTTTGGTCATTATTGTAAAAAGATTTTTCTTTAAAAAATAAATAAACTAACTTTTATTTTTTTTTGTTTCACATTTAGCAAATGAACAATCGGAAACTACGTACAAGACACCAATCAAACACATTATATGAAACAGAAACTACATAATACCAAATGGAAACTACGGGATACCAAACTAAAGGATACAAGCAGTCTGCGACAGGGGCTTAAGTGTGAATCTTCAAAGGAGATGTTGGAACATAAAGTCACATGTTTAACCCACCATCTCAAGAAGGTGGAGATCATAGTTTTGTATGGAAGAAAATTGCTTCTAAATTGGTTAAGTATTTGCTCAAGAACGGAAAGGTTTTGGAAAAAATAACTATTTCTTGCTAGGATTATGATTGTAAAGTTGTGATTTACAACTATGTGTTTTGTTGGCTTTAATTCTGTGCTAAATTTGATAGTAATTCTATTCAATCTTTTGTACCATGTATTTATTATGGGATTTGATTGTAAGGGTTGTGTGATAGAGAGAGAGTATGAAGACTCAAGCAATTGAAGACTGAAGAGTTTTCATGGGTATCTCGTGACTAAGCATCCCGCAAAGTGACTCATGTGACTTGCACATGCTGGAATGCAAAGAGTCAGCACAGGATGGAGACAACTGTGTCTCGCGAGTATCTTGCGGGTAAGGCCTTCCTGCGAGACACCTGCGAGACATTCTGTTTTGCCAGACTGTCAATTCTGATACACACTTTCTGTGCCTACACTATTTATACCCACATTACCCACAAATGTTGAGCAGTGCTTATGAGAGAAAACCCTAGCCAAACACCTTGAGAGTTAGAGATTGTTATACCCACAATCCTCTACACAATTTCTTGTGGATTTTCCTCAACTCCTACCTCTCCATTTCCATACCATTGAGAGGTTGATAGCCCAAACACTTATCACACCCTTTCAGAGTGTCAAGTGAGGTTTTGGTGCTGTTGGGAAGCATTGAAAGAAGCCAAGGATGGCAGATGCAACATGGAACTTGTTGCGAGATCCAGAGAGTTAGACAAGACACGATTCCATGAAGTCTTGTTGGAGTAGGAGCTTGGAGAGCTTAGGTACATTAGGTAGATTAGGCTTAGAAGGTCTCTTGCTAACCCATGTATCCCAACTGATTGTCTAGTGGATCGATTACCACTTGGAGGGCGGTAGAGAGGTTTTTTGCCGAGTTCTTCAGTTTCCTCTTCGATAACACATTGGCGTGTTATCTTGTATTTGCATCTCTCTTCCCTACTCTTTTACATTCCATTTTACTGCTGTGTTGTCTTGATTATGGATTAGAGTAGCTTGTTTGTTTATCCACTTGCATTTACACTATTCCGCACTTAGAATTAAGTTAGTGTAAAATCTATCGAGCTGTAACTTTAATTTGATGGTCTAAACAGCTCTTGTGTTTTTAACACATTTTCGAGCTTTCAATTGGTATCAGAGCGGGTACACTCGCTGTGGTTTAAATACTTGAGTGTGTTCTTTGACCCTTTGTGATGGACCGGTCACAATCTTTTAATGCCCCACCATTCTTTGATGCAGGCAACTATGCCTTTTGGAAGGTCCGAATGAAGGCTTTCTTGTGTGCTATAGATGAGTCCGTATGGGATTCCGTTGAGAATGGGTATGTTAAACCCACAACCACCAAGTCTGAATGGGACAAGGCAACTCTTGCATTAGCTAATGCAAATAGTAAGGCCATTAATGTTATATTCTGTGGTGTGTCCCCTGATGAGTTTTACAGGATATCATACGTGGAGACAGCTAAGGAAGCTTGGACAATCCTTAAAACAACCTATGAGGGTACCAAGAAAGTCAAGGACATGAAGCTTCAAATGCTTACCACCAGATTTGAAGAACTTAAGATGGGAGATGATGAGGCTTTCGATTCTTTCAATGGAAAGCTCAATGAAATTGTAATTGCCAAGCTCAATCTCGGAGAGAAGATTGAAGATTCTAAGGTGGTGAGAAAGATTTTGAAGTCTTTACCGGAGAATTTCTGAGCAAAAGTCACAGCTATAGAAGAGAGTAAAGACTTGGATGAGATCAAAATCCAAGAGCTAATTGGATCTCTCCAAACATATGAGCTGGGACTGCCTTCTCATAAATCGAGCAAATCTCTGGCTCTCAAAACCATCACCGAGAGAATGGACAACTCCTTCGAAGAGGATGATGTTGAGAAAGAAGTAGAATTCCTTGCAAAGAACTTACGAAAATTTTTGAAGATGAACAATAGTGGGAAGGCCTTTCAACAAAGGGAAGTTTTCATCTCCCAAGGGTGATAGGAAGGAATTTAGGAAGAAAGATGGGAGGGAGCCTCAATCTACTCAAGGAATCACTTGCTTCGAGTGCAATGGACATGGACATGTCAAGAGAGGATGTCCTAATTATTTGTGAATGAAGGGCAAGGCATATGCACAACTCTTAGTGATTCAGACTCTTCCAATTCAGATTCGGAGGATAGCTGTGACGAAGAAGGGAACTTCTCAGCATTTATGACTATTGCTCATGTTGAATCTTTAGAGGACTTGATTTTGCTTGTGCAAGAACTTAGGGAGCATAGTGATGAGGAATCCATGGGAATTGTAGAAGAATCGGATACTGAAGAAGATGAAAGTTCAGTGGGCCTTCAAGAGAACTACAATTCCCTTCTTGAGAAGTCTAGAGAATATGCAAGGGTGGCCAAAGTAGGTGTTAAAAAGATGAAGAAGGCAAAGGAGGACCATAGAAGTCTTTTCGTGCGTTATAAGGAGGCAAAATGTGAAATAGAGACGTATAATGGAGAACTGACTGAAGCCTACTCAAAGATAAAATTTCTTAAGCTTGAAGTGGTTCAAGCCAATGCTAAAGTAAAGCGAGTCTCCTCCAAGAAGCTTGATGAAGTCCTTTCTCATCAAAAACCTTTCTCCAACAAAACCGGATTGAGATTCACCGGAGAAAGTAGTTCAGTTATGAATATCTCTAAAGAAGTGAAGTTTGTGAAGGCCAAAGAGCCAGTTGTAGTTGCCCCTACTAGGGAGAAGGCTGAGGTTGAGAAAAAGAAGAATGTGGCTAACCAATGGGTGTTGAACAAGCCCCGTAACCTATCTATGGTCAGGTCTGAAGCCAAAGGAAAATCACTCCTAAGATCACAAAGAGGTCCTAGAATGAACCATTTCTACCATCACTGTGGACTTCAAGGACACACCAGACCAAATTGTCATAAGCTGAGGGCATTGAAGAATGCAAGTGATCAGAGGTCAAGAGGATCAAGAAATGATAAAAGGAATTGGGCTGTTGAGCAATCAAGAGGTCGAGATGGTGATTCCGGATTGATGGATGTGATGAAAATGATCGATGACCACCTGTTTGGCAAGTTTCTCCAGAAGGTTTGAAGGCCACAACACTCGAACCCAATCCTATAGGGATATCACCCCAAACGCACGTAACGTGTTGGTGAAGAAGGGTACTCATGCATGATCACCTACTATGTCCATGCATTAATACTTCCAATGTTTAGGGACATTTGTTCATGCATCTTGACATGCATAATTCTATTTGTGTCTACTGCTTCTGGTTATTAGCATTTTTTTGGTTTTGGTTTTGGTTTATACCTTTTTTTGTTGATCTTACTTTTCCTGTTCTGTTTTTTAGTGTGTTCAAAAATTCAAAAACCCATAAAAATTGAAAAATCTTCAAAAAGTTTGATCGCTTGTGTTGTGTATATCACATGTGAGTTTGGCCTAGTACCTTCGTACTAATGGCGTAGTGCATTTACGAGCTTAGCTTGTTATGTATGCACATATATCTTTTTGGGAGAAATCCTGAAAATTATGTGTGACTGTTGTAAATAGATCTCATGAATGATTGGTCAATAGTCTTGATGGTCTTGATACTTGCATAGACTTGTGCCTATATCTCTTCCCACTTTATTTTTATGTTTTTGCTATAGAGCTCACCAAATGTAAATCTCCAAATGAAAAGAGATAATGAGCTGCAAAAACCTATCGCACATACTAGTATTTGACTAGGAAAAAGGGAAAGCGACTTTTGTATTAAAATATATGGTGCTCAAAAAGCCAAAGGCTAAATCCAAAAGTTGAAATATCAAAAATTTCAAGAACCAATCTCAAAAAGAGATTTATTATCCAAAAATGACCAAATGTTATGATTTATGCAGAAGCCAAATAAAAAGCTTCTATGATTTGTAATCATTCTCTTGTGGAGGTCATATATGCTCATTTCTATAATTGAGATAGTCCATTTGATTTCGTACCAGTCATGTATGATTTGATTGAATTGATCATTGAAACTTCACTCTGGTCTAAGGACTATTCCACATTTGATACTCACCCACAACACACAAGACTTTGATTCAATTAATGCTTATCTCATTTGTATGATTGTACATGTTCAAATGTGATGTGTATGCTCAAGTACTTGCTGATCAAACCCAAAAACATTTTTGAGTGTTTCATATGTTTTTGAAAGTGATTTTATACTTTCGTGATTTTAGTTTTTGTTCAAAATGCATTTTTGTGTTTTTCTTCAAAAACTAGTTCAGAGATCTTTTCATGAGAAGCTCGTGACTTAGAGCTTCCCGCGAAATGTGCTTAAGGGAAATTTCAAAGTCACATTTTCATACAGAAAGTCTCACTACTGCCTCGTGAGTATTTCTCGACTAAACTCTTCTCGCGAAATGTTTTTGGGCAAAAACTGGAAAATTTTCAAATTCATACAAAGGCTGTCGCGATTGTCTCGCAACTATTTTGCGACTAATAGCTTCTCGCGAAAGTTTTAGTATGTCTCGCAACTAATCTCGCGACTTTCTAACCCGTGGAAAACGCGTGTTTTCAATTTTATAAGGCAGATATGACAGGTTTTCAAAACATTCTCATTTCCCTCGCTTAGATTCTCTCGAACCCCTTTCAACCCAAAACCATTTTTCACTCAAACCTCCTCATTTTCAAGCAAAAATCTCTACAAAATCACTTCAAGGTATGTTTTCCTAAACATTTTCTTCATGTTTTTCTGAGATTATGCAGAAATTTAAGTTAAGGTTCAAAAAATTGGGGATTTTCAAAAATTGGGTTGGGGTTCGTAGTTTTTCTGAAATTTTTTCGAAATCTTTGATTAGGCTGAGTCCCATTTGATGTTTGTGTATTTGTGTTGGCCCCATGTGGTAGTTTGAGCATGTATTGAGGCATTTCTCACTATGTTCATGCATTATTCATAACTGTTGTGCATTGTTGCATGTCAAATGCTTGACAGAATGTCCTAGTGACATTGTTGTGCTAAATTGGATTCAAGTGAATTCCAATTTCTGGGTTTACACTTGTTTGACCTTGTTTAACTTGTTTTGGTCACTAATTATGTGTTTAACACACTTTGCCCATGTTGCACACACTAGGGCCCTCTAGGCACACCCCATGCATCTCATGATGCACACACATGCACCAATACATGCATTGCCTAGGCACACACAGACACAGTTACTTAATTCATGCATTGTGTTTATGCTTACTTGGTTTAAAACCTTTAGCATGCTGTTTGATTTTATTTACTCTGTTTTGAGTTGTTTTTGCTCTGTTTTAGGTTGTCTTACCTTTGTTTTGAACTAACTTGTATCTAATCAAGTTTTGTGTTATGTGTTTGTGTTTTTACATTTGTTTCTTGTTCTCTGTGATATTTGTGCAGATGTCTCCTACCAAACATTCTGCGACCAAGAAATCCACAAAAGTTCACACACTGATTCTGATAACTTCAGGTCTACCGAGGCTAATATGAAGTACAATGACTGCTATAAGGATAAAACGATCATCATGGAAAGGGTCATACAAATGGAATCACTTGAGGACACTTTCATACCTGAAGTGTTCAAGGATAGGACATGGACAAAGCTCTTGAACCTGAGTGGAGTTGTGTAATCGGAGATCATTAAAGAATTCTTCTTCAATGCCAATGTAGAAGAAAATCACATAAAGTATTGGGTGAGACACAAAGAGTTTGTCATTACTAGGGAAAGTATTCAAGATTTCTTAGAAGTTCGTCCTCCCTCACAGCCAATTACAGTGCAATATGAGGATAGATTGGGTTCTACTGAGGAGCTGATAAGGATACTTGGTGGCACACCGAAGAAATCATCCATGAACACAATACCATTTTCATCAGAGATGAGGGCTTTGGCATATGTGATGATCCATAATTTGTATCCGGTCACCAACCTCACTACATTGTCAGCTCCAAGGACAAAGTTTTTGTATGATCTCTTTACTCACAAGAAGATTGACATATGTGGACACATCTTCCATCTGTTGAAGAAAAGCATTGAGAAGCAAAATTCTAGAACAGTTATGCCTTTTCCCTCACTGATTATGGGCCTAATTACGAAGACAAGGCTTAAACTCCTGAGTGGCCTTACTGTGGTTCAAAGGGACTATCCCATTGGTGCATACACAGTCACTAGGAGCATAGCTCACATCAAGGGCTCCAAAACAGGTGTGCATACGATACCACAAGATCGTGTTGAGGACGAGGGTGGAGATACAGAGGAGGAGATTGATAGATTCACTTCTGCTCCAGAGACTTCAGCACAACCATCCTTTTCTGCACCAGCACGAGGACCAAATAGAATTGATCACCTCCTGGATAGAGTGGACTAGATGGTCACCATGCTAGACTCCCATGTGCAGCACACCGCGACCCAGTTTGCATATGTCCAGGGACAGATCACTGCATTGTCTTCACAGATCGATGACTTGTCCATGGCACGAGGATCAGATTCAGAGTCTGATCAGTTCTAACCTCTTTGGCCATTTTGGTCAAAAAGGGGGAGAAAATTTTGAGGGGGAGCTTGCACATTTGAGGGGGAGCAGAGCACTAACATAGCTTAGGCTTAGAAACTTTGGTTCATACAAGCAGTTTAGTTTTATTTATGTTTTGGTTTAAACTATTTCAGCATTTATAACTCTTGGATAGTTGTTTTTGCTTATTATTTTTGCTGCTTTCATTTAAAGCTTTAGTAATCTATTTTTAATTTCAGTTTATATTCAGTATGTTTTGTTTACCTTATTGCTTTGTAGCATCTTTTTGTACTTTTAAGATATTGCTAATATGTCTTGAGTACCTTACTCTTGTGCCCTTAGTAGGATTTTGTATCCTAGATGCAAATACTTCGTGTATTTTGCATTGGTTGAGTGTTGGACATGCAATTAATCCATGGGATTGCTCTTAATTGCATTGAGTGTCCGGATGAGCATTTACTTGCTAAATGTTCATTGTAGTTATTCTTTAATGACTGATCCTGTTTGATCAAGATACGCTTAAATGTTCTATTGTGTTTACTAATTTGATAGCATTTTACTTGCTTATATACGTACCATGTATTCAACTTGTTATAAGCTTAATGAAAGTTTTGTTTGTGTGCAAGCATTTCAGGTTACAGGTATATTTGTGCAAGTGCTTCACAGCTTCTACATTAGGTGTGAGTGAGTTTTGCCACTATTCCCAAACTCACATTTAAGTCTAGAGTCTGTTTTAGGGGTATTGTCATGGAATAGCCAAAGGGGGAGATTGTAAAGTTGTGATTTACAACAATGTATTTTGTTGACTTTAATTCCGAACCAAATTTAATTATAATTCTATTCAATCTTTTGTACCCTATATTGATTGTGGGATTTGATTGTAAGGGTTGTGTGATAGAGAGAGAGAGTGTGAAGACTCAAGCAATTGAAGACTGAGTTTTCGCAGGTATCTCGCGACTAAGCATCCCGCGAAGTGACTCATGTGACTTGCACATGCTGGAATGTGAAGAGTCAGCACAGGATGGAGATAGTTGTGTCTTACGAGTATCTCGCGGGTAAAGCCTTCCTGCGAGACACCCGCAAGACATTCTGTTTTGCCAGACTGTCAATTCTGATACACACTTTCTGTGCCTACACTATTTATACCCACATTACCCACAAATGTTGAGGAGTGCTTCTGAGAGAAAACCCTAGCCAAACACCTTAAGAGTTAGAGATTGTTATACCCACAATCCTCTATGCAATTGCTTGTGGATTTTCCTGAACTTCTACCTCTCCATTTCCATACAATTGAGAGGTTGATAGCCCAAACACTTACCACACCCTTTCAGAGTGTCAAGTGAGGTTTTGGTGCTGTTAGAAAGTATTGGAAGAAGTTAAGGATGGCAGATGTAACATGGAGCTTTTTGTGGGATCCGGAGAGCTAGACAAGACACGATTTCGTGAAACCTTGTTGGAGTAGGAGCTTGGAGGGCTTAGGTACATTGGGTAGATTAGGCTTGGAGGGTCTCTTGCTAACCCATGTATCCCAACTGATTGTCTAGTGGATCGATTACCGCTTGGAGGGTGACGGAGAGGCTTTCGCCGAGTTCTTCGGTTTCCTCTTCGATAACACATCGGCGTGTTATCTTGTGCTTGCTTCTCTATGCCCTACTCTTTTACATTCCATTTTACTACTGTGTATCTTGATTATGGATTAGAGTAGCTTGTTTTTTTATCTGCTCGCATTTACACTATTCCGCACTTAGAATTAAGTTAGTGTAAAATCTATCGAGCCGTAACTTTAATTTGGGGGTCTAAACAGCTTTTGTGTTTTTAACACATTTTTTAGCTTTCAATGTACTTGGGAACAAAAGGTTTGCAAGGAAGCTAGAAGCATCTCCAAATGTTACTATATCATTTCCCTCTTTTATGGAGAGAAAACCATTATGGTTTGAAGTTGAAGATGATGGTTCCGATGATGATTTCGATGATAGTATGGATGAAACTTAATGGTTTTGAACATAGAAGGTCCTGCCAACTAGTAATAATATATTGAAAAGGTAAAGAACAGAGGTCAAGAATTTGATATGAAGTCCTGTACCACAGATCGGGAGTCTGTTGTTGAAGTTCCAAAATGAAACCAATGAGAAATATAATCCATATTTACTAGCTTGAGTTGATTTCTTTTAGATCTGAGAGAATTTTTTACTCTTAATTTGGGGCATACTATATTTGGATGTTGCTTCTTTTTAGTTTCTAAATTATATTTGCAGTTTTGGCATTAATTAGGAATATTCTACTCATAAAATGAATATAACAAACATGCGTGCATGGATGAGTAAGCATTTCAAGAAAAGGTAGAACGAAAATGACAGTAGATATGAGAAACAATTAAGAACATAATGAACAAGTTTAGAGTTCAGAGTGGAATTAGTGGAAAAAGTATTTGTCTAGCCAAATCCAACAGCTTCATTCGATATTTATGGGCATATTATGACCTTAAATAGACTTTGATAAAAGGTTCAAGTTAGTCACTGAAGAGCAGGATTAATTGAAACTACTATTTTCCATTTAGTTAGGTAAGTTTAATAGGAGAGAGAAGCCTGCATCTCAATTGCCTTGCTTCTTGAATACATACTCCTTCTACTTCTCCCTTAAAAGAGGTGTTTGTTGCTTGAGAAATCGTGGATTGGGGTTTTAGCGATATAAAGTTGAGAGGCATGGGAAAAAACTTTTGTGATTAACTTTGGCAAAAAATCAAAGACATTTTTTTTTTTTTTTAAATTGACTTGACATGGAAAATGCTAGGGCTTTAAAGTTTATGTGGCAAGTTCTCATGAGGTTGACAAAGAGTCGCTTCGGTTTTATAGTATTGATTAGTCACTAATCTGTGCAATGTACCGAATCCAAATAGATAACACATATTAAATAACTTCACTTTATTCAATACTACAAGGAATTAAAAATGAATAAAAATGAATAATTATAAATTTAAAGCCTAAGAGAAAATAGAAAAGGGAGAGTGGAAAAACAACCTTCATCAAGGAGAGAGAAGCAGAGATAATAATGCGGTTTAATGTTTGTATTGGTGGCTTGTTATTGTATAGTGATGTTTTTGTGCGAAAGAAAGAAACCCTAAGCTCTCATTTGAGATGAGAGAATGGAATAAAATGGAAAAAATTAAAAATAATAATTTTATAATATTCTTATCTTCCCTTGTTTGAGAGTTTTAATGGAAGGAATAGAAAATTCATTCGCTTATTTGAGAGTTTAAGTGAGAGGAAATGGAATGAGTAAGAGGGAACACTCATTCCTCTGTATTCTCTTATGTTCACGTTTGGAAGGAGTGAATGAAATGGAATAGAAAGAAATAAAAATAATAATTTTAGAATGACAAAGTTTAGCTACAAAATTGGTTATAGCCTAAGGCAACAACCTTACTCAATAAAATAAATATTGTTACATATTTTGAAAATTTAACAATTAAATTGCATATTCTATAAGTTTATATTCTATGCACAATTTTAAACTACAAAAACTTGTAATTTAAACAATTTATTGATAACATAGTTATTGACCTTTAATTTTCTAGAAATTTTGCAAGCATGAAGGATATAAAAAGAAGATGTAATCTAATGGTGAATTTGTCAAAATTCACTTCCAATAAAAAGATATTAATTAAGTAAGGTTGTAATCTTAGGCAACAACGAATTTTGTGACTAAACTTTCGTAAAAGCATTAGCATTCTATATAAAATCATCCTTAATAATACTCATTACATAACAAGATCTGTTAAATGATGCATTTTTATATATAAAAAAAAAAAAAGTTAGATAATTTTTCATTTAAAAATGTTTAAATGATGTCATTTCCTAACAGATTTGGGTGAAAAGGGCAACAACAAAAAAGCCAAAATTTTCATAAAAAGAATCCAGTAAAATTTTAGGTATCATAACACACACATATACAACGGTAACTCCAAATTGGTGCACCGACATTGACTAATACTTAAGTATTTTGTTCTTTAGGCCAAACTAAAATAGCTTTCAGTATGGTATAAAAAAATTTGGGAAAAAAAACTTCCCACTTTTTTCGTTTGGTTTTGGCTTTGTTTTTTTCACATTTTTTTTTCACACTAAAATATTTGTATATCCAATTCTCATTTTTTATGTTTTTCCTCCACTAGTCTCAGCATTTCTCTTCCTCTGAGTCTGATAAGGAATGATTTTTATAAATATTCACTATTTAGAAAAATATATATTAAATATCTCAAAGATTCTTTTTAAATAAACATTGTACGAAGTTATTTATTATTTGACTTATATTTTTTAAAAATATTTTGCATTTTTATTTGTGTTAAAAAGAAAATAAAAAGAATACAATATTCAAGTTTTTAATCTCTATATATTAAGAGGATTCAAAAAGTTAATTATGACTTTAGAAAATGTCAAAAATATTCCTAATCTAATTAGATAATCCTTATTCTTAAAAAATAAAAAATAGAGTTAAAATTATAATTCAACCAAATTTAAAAAAAAAAAAAAAAAAAAAAAAAAAAAACTAAAAACTCTCATAGAAACTTTTTTCCTAAAAATTAGCATATTTTCTATCTAAATGTTATAGACATATCATTTCTCCTAAATATATGTTACGTACGTTTGATTTTTTTTTTTTTTTTCCGCTAAAAATAGCACACACTAAACCCTGCAGTTTACTCAATTTTAAATCTTAAATTTTAGTTTTATAAAAATTATTTCTTGTGTAAGCTCATTAACTTTAGATAAATTTAAATTGAAAAATTATATTAAACTAAAAATAAAAAAACTTTACTGCACATGTAGAACGTGTATAATGAGGCTAGTTATTTATTTTGGAGTATTATTATGGAGTATTTTTTTTATTTTTTTTTATTTAGTATGTGTTCTAATCCATCAAGGTAATGGTCTCCATAAGTTATAAGTCATCCACGTTCGGTTAGAACCCGGATGACTAATTAAGAACTTTTCTATTTAATGCTTCCCAAAGCATTAGGCCGTAAACAAAGATATCTCTATAGCAAATTTAATCCGATCGCATACAGCTACTTTCTCTCCCTTCAAATCTTCTTCTCTCAAAAACAACAGTGACGTCCCTCACCAATGGAGTCTAAATCCAAGAAAACAAGGACAACGAAGAATATTTCAAACACCACCACCCATATGGTTAACGTCGATGACAGACTCAGCAATTTGCCGCAAGATATTCTTCACCATATCCTCTCCTTCCTTGAAACTAGAGAAGTCATACTACTAAGCCGGCTGTCAAGAAGATGGAGACGCGTTTGGAAATTGATGCCTTACTTGAATTTCGACCAAACCCCATCTGAATCAAAAGACAGGTTCATCGGATTCGGATGGTCGGTGCTAAGTTTGCGAGATGGGTTCGATATTAAACGTTTCCGTTTATCGTGTCATGTAATTCGTAAACATGTACTTAAACCACTGCTCTCGGTGGCCAAGAATCGTGGGGTCGTCGTGCTTGATCTTGATATCATTAGTTTTAAGTCTTTTGAGAATGGCAAGGCATTTGAATTGCTGAGTTGTTTCGCTGATTGTAGGCCTTTACCTGAAATAAACTTGACATTGGTTGACTCGGGCATAAGTTATATTGATTCAATGAGTTTAGCCATGGTGAGAACCCTACATCTTGAAAACTCAGAATTCTGTGGGCAAACTTTTGGTGAAACTGAAAAACTCGTTTTACGTTGTCCACACTTTGAAAACTTCTTGTTGAAAAACTGCTATATGCGTCGTCGACCATTCGATGTTATTGACATCAAAGCCGCTAATCTTAAGAATCTGAAGTTTTTGACACCGCCCACAAGCGTTCATTTCGAGGCGAGCTCAAGATTTCTGCACCAAATCTTTTGTGCTTATCTTATCGTGGTCCTACTTTGAAAGGATACTCTTTGCAGAATTTATCATCATTGAACAAAGCTTTAATTCACTATAGAGTTAAATATGAAGAGGACGGTTGTTTTTTGTTGTCTTTAGTCAGTGCTTTGTATAACGCTGAAGTTCTATATTTGTCCAGCCACTTCTTGCAGGTATGTTACAATCAGTTCTGCATTTTAATTTGTTTTTGATAGAGATATATTAACTCATTAACATAAGTCTAGGCGTAATTCTACTTAGTGTGCTCCGTAGACGTAGGCAGTAAAACTGAACCATGTAACTCTAGTGTACGTGTTCTTATGTTCTTATTTTATGCTTCTCTCTTCTACATCTATTCAATCATATTCAACATAAAATATATCATAGCTAATATTTAATAGTTTTATATACGACTTACACTATATTCTCTATGTGCCATCAATAACTTTGTCATCACTTGCAAAATTTCAATCTATTGAAGATTATATATATATATATATATATATATCTCGCAAATATTTTTACTTGTTGACTACAACTAGATATGGAGTGTACTATGTTCTTCTTGGGAACATGACTCTAGCATAGAATTGTTGATACAATCGTAATTGATATACGAACTCATAAATCCTTATTTCTTTGATCTATTTTCAGCACCTATCTCATCTGACTTATAAAGAAGGATGCCTTCCTCCTACATTCCTTAGATTGAAGTCCTTGACTCTGAGCATAGTACTGACTCAACGCAACATGACAGGGCTACGCCAGTTGCTTAGCTACTCGCGCACCAATCTTAGAAGCACTTCGCATCGATTTTGATAAGGTAAATGACAATATCTTACACTTTAGTTATAAAAGGATATATATTCAAGTAATCATTGTATATATTTTTTACATTAGGACCTGCCATCATTGTTTAAAATTGAAAATGTCATCAAAATCATTAAGTATCTGTTATTATTTATAAATTAAACAAAAATGTTCTACACATGTCATGTTTAGGCACAAAACTTTTGTTACAATCAAAAGAAGATTGAGGTTATATATTAAGTATTTATTGGGGTTATGGTGATATTAAAATAAAGGTTAATTATATATTCTTTTCTTAAACGTAAAAACATCTGTTTTACTTGTCATTCTTAAGCACATTTTGTTCGTTGTGTCATTTTCAAGACAAAAGCTTTTGTCATAATGGAAAGAAAAATAATATTACTAAGAGTTTATTGGGGTATAGTGATATTGAGAAAAAAACATGCACACTGAAGAGAAAATGAGGTTTTATTGTAAAGGTACACCACAAACTTATTATTTAAAGATTTTTTTCTAAAATATGAGAGAGAGAGAGAGAGATTCCAAATTTTTATTCTTTAGAGAGGTTCCTGGCCTACATTATAAAATTAACACACAAAAAAAAAAAAAAAAAATTATTCTTTAGAGAGGTTCCTGGCCTACATTATAAAATTAACACCAAAAAAAAAAAAAAACTAGCATCATTGCAGTTTATTAATAAAGAAAAATTCTTGAGGTATAAAAGCTCACTGTTACTTGCTTCTTATTTGTAATTGCCATTTGGCTTGATCTTTTGATTATTTTCTAATTATTTAAATTTAGTTGAATTATCAATTATGATATTATTATCTGATTTTTTTACTTTAAAATACTGTCATATATGTGTGTGTAATTGATTCAAGTACTTTATATTCATCATTGTGAAATAAACTAAAATAAACAAACTTTTATCATTTTGACTCACATGTAGAGAACGAGAAATCGATATCTAAGATACACCAATCAAGAGTGTGAAGCTTTGCAGGAGACGTTGGAACATAATGTCTCATGTTTAACTCACCATCTCAAGAAAGTGGAGATCAATAGTTTTGTTTGGAGGATAATAGCTTCTGATCAATTGGTTAAGTATTTGCTTGAGAACGGAAAGGTATTGGAAAAAATTACTATTACTTGTCAGAACCCAGAGAATAAAAGGTTTGTAAGGTTGCAAGAATTTGGTAGAGCATCTCCAAATGTTGCTATATCATTTACCACTTTTATGGAGAGAAAACCATTATGGTTTGAAGTTGATGATGGTTCCGGTGATAGAATTGATGGAACTATGTGATTTTGAAGATAGAAGGAGGTACTCGCAATAATTTATTGAAGAAGTAAAGAACCCGTGTCAATAATTTGATATGAATTCCTGTATCATAGATCAAGAGTTTGATGTTGACTTTAGTTTTCTAAATTATCAATTTACATTTTTATTTTAAAAATAAGTAATTAATTTTTATAATTAGAAATTTTACATTTATCTTATATGATCTTCCAATACATACACGATCACAAAAGTCTTTCAACTGAACCAATGAGAATTAAAATTTTAATTGGTTTTCATTAATCTTCTTTGGTTGCAATCTAAATTAATTATTTTTTTAGTTCAAAAAAACTTTCATGCTCACTTTGAACTCATTTTGAACCAACGAAAATCATTCTTTCACAATTTATTATTATATACAAATCAAATTTAAATAGTGAACAACTACATCTTTATTGCAAAGATGCATTAATCAAGTAACCTAAACAAATCATTTTCATTACTTATCTAAAAAATAAATTACCAAATTCTATACATACAATTTAGAACGTGAAAATTGTGTGAGCAAAATACTATGTATTGTTTTATACTCTAGGTGAAAAATGTAAGGTTTAAATGTTAGGTAATGTTTTACATTAGTTCCCGAAATTTGAAAAGTTACATTTTAGTTCTCAAAAAATAGTACATCCAAATTAGTTCTTCCGTAGCTTTGTCTTTACAATTCTGCATACATGGCAAAATTCAACAAATTCATGTGATACTCAAGTTATGTAAGGCTAAAGATGAATACATTTGGTATGACTACAATATTTTGCAACTAAAACTAATTTTTGAAATAGAACTCCAATAAAATTACTTTAGAATTAATAGTGTGTGGGGCAAAAACAAACGCAAAGGCCCAAATGGAAAAAAATCAGGCTTTGGGGACAAGTCCACTACAATTAACTTGAAGAGATGGATATAGCGAACTAACACATGGGCTCCTAATCCAAAGGGCTGAAATCAGAGAAAAAGATCCAGATAGAAAGAAAATAAAACTAACTAGAAAGATGGAAGTATAAAGATTGTATTAATGTCTCCTTGTTCAACTGAAGAAGCTTGTTACACTTCAGGGTTACAAGTTCCAGTTATTTCTCTCTCAAATCTCCAAATTCTGATCCATGTTCACTGGAATCTCTCCCCCTCTAGTAGCTACCCTTTCAACCTAACCCTCCACCTAGAGAGTGGTTGATTTCCCTTAGATACTTGTCTCATCCCACCTTTGGAGGAAGTGCTAAGTGAGCTACAGGTTATTATGACACTATTAAGGTGTCATTCAACAATTAATGCGGCTAACCTGGTTGGTGCAGTGCATTCAATGTGAAGGTAATGGTTGCTTCCTTAACAAGTTTTCCCACTCTCTCTCCTTCCATACTGGCCACAGTTGCATCCCTCAACTCATGCCTCCAAGCCAGGGGTGGGGCTTCTCTCGCTTATGTTCCAACGTCACATTCAGTCACATTTGAGGCGGTTGCCTTCCTTAGGCTGTTTAAGGGCCCTCATTCAGACCCTTCTTTTAAGTTGTACCAAGTTTTCCTTCATAGGATCAGCCTACTTGGCTCATAGGTTACACAGGCATGGTCCAGTAGGGGTGGCTGTCCACGGAGCCCCCACAAATAGCATATTTTCATCTATGTTCTAAAATAAAAGTTGAATAAAGTAAGTAAAAATGAAAAACAAAAAATTATTTTAATTTCTAATTAAAATAATAAAAAAATAATTAAGAAAAGGTAGTAAATAAAAAATATTATTTTTGGTTATGTGAAAAGTTAGAAAAATAAAATTATTTTTTTGATAAATTTCTTTTTTCACAAAATATTCTTATTATATATAATTTGCTCTAAAAGAGAGAATTTTGATACATCAATAAATTTATTATTTATTGTTTTCTTTTGTCTCCTTACATTAATCAAGATTCTTTCTTTTTTAAGTTCTCTGCAAATAATTAAATATAAAGAAATAAAATTCAAATATTTTATTAATTAAAATTCAATTTAGTCTATTGATTAAATTGGTCCTTAAAATTTAGTTTTTAATAATTGAGTCTCTCATTTTATCAAATTAAGTCAATTTGGTCTATTTGCCCAAATCTAAATGAAGTCATTTAAATAGGTTTTTATTAATATGTTTATATATATATATATATATATATATATAACTATGGGAGGACAGGAAACCGAGGACAAGAATAAACGGGAAGAGGTCAAGACAAAAGGAGCATACCTTGGAAGGTTTTGTCAAAGAGGCCTCGAAGCAAACATGATAACGCAATCACAAAACTTAAGAAGATTCACGTGCTCGAGGATACGGGTACGTTTCCGGAAGGGCCAAGGTTTGGCCATTAAAACCACTAGACACGTGACCGAGGAAAGAAAGAAAGGTTTGTCATTGGGTGGGTGAAGGAAGGGTATAGATAAAGTATCCATCACCTCCACATTCAATACTCTACACCCACTTAGCTGGCCGCATTAATGGTAGAATGACCCCTAAATAGTGTCATCACAGCTTACAATCTAATAAAGAAACCTTCTAGTAAGGTCCTGATAGGACAAGTATTTGAAGAAAAAGTCTTGGTCGTCCAAGTGGAAGGCCATGATGCAATATGGATGACTATATAAAGAAAAGGGATCCCTACAAGAAAGGGGATCAAGAAAAAAAAAAAAAGCAAAAAGGAAAGAGAGTGAGAACATTGTTGTTCAAGAACAAGTGTTAACCTACACCTTGGCCTAAACCGAGGAGCATTGTTGTATTAATCCCAGACATAAGTTGTTTTACTTTGCCTGACTTATATATGTTAAACATACATTCCAATATCACTTCATAGAGTTGTTAAAAAGGGGAAACAAGGTTGATTGGGATCCCATCTCTATAAATTAATTGAGCGAGGTTGAAATCTTACTTGTCCAATTTTGGCCCGCCACAATAATCATCCTAAATAGTACTCATTACACAACAAGATCTATAAAATGAGTCTTTAAAAAAAAAAAAAAATAGAAAATCATTTTCTTAAAAAATGTTTAAATAATGTCATTTGCTTATAAATTTGGATGAGGTAAAAATTGGCTCATTTTAGCAAGTGAGGGAGTGTCCAAGAGATTGGCTAACCCAACCCACCCGAAGGATCTAATTGAACTCAAACCATACTTGATATGATCCAATAGTTGTTGTAGTCAGCTGTAGGTCTCCACTTTCAAAACCTGATTTTATAGGGTTGAGTGTATGTTCTCTCCTCCAAAACTTGAGCAACTCGATCCAATCAACGACCCAAGCAAAATTCAGTAAGATCTCACTAGATCTGATGATATTCCATTACTAGTTAGGCACAAGCCTAACTTGGACCAAGAGATTGGCTAACCCAACCCACCCGAAGGATCTAATTGAACTCAAACCATACTTGATATGATCCAATAGTTGTTGTAGTCAGCTGTAGGTCTCCACTTTCAAAACCTGATTTTATAGGGTTGAGTGTATGTTCTCTCCTCCAAAACTTGAGCAACTCGATCCAATCAACGACCCAAGCAAAATTCAGTAAGATCTCACTAGATCTGATGATATTCCATTACTAGTTAGGCACAAGCCTAACTTGGACCAATCGATAGTGGCTCTTAATAAAGACCAATTAGACAATTATAGTAAAAGTAAATAAACTAAGTGTGCATTTGGCATTGGCTTAAAATGCCAATTTTTTTTTCTTCTATTTAGCTTATTTTTTGCTAATATTCATGGTTCTACTGCATTTTTTGATACTATTCATGAGTCTTATTGTACTATTTCATTTACCTTTTTGCTTTATTTACAATACTTTTAGCAAAAAGTTTTCACTTTTAAAAAGTTTTTGATAATATTCATGGGTCCTTTTACCTTTTACATAGTGTGTGCTTGGCAAAAATTAAAGAGTCAGCTTATTTTACTATTCAGCTTATTTTTGTTACTATTTATAAACCTCATTGCACTTTTTGATACTATTCATGGGTCTTACTGTACTATTTCAGCTAATTTTTACCTTTATCTACAAATTAAAGTACTTTCAATAAAAAAATTTCAATTTTAATAAAATAAACAGATTGCAAACGGACCCTAAATAAGCTGTTTCAAACTTACAGCTTTTCTTATTAATCTTTTTTATTTTTGGAAATTTAAGCCGGTCAGATAAGCTCAGAATCACTTGATTTGCTCTCAATCTGCAAACTTATTTATCCTTTGCCATTCCACAAACAGCTTACGAGCAATAACAGAGTCACAAAACAATGACAGCCTATCTCCCTGAGGAAGTGGTGATAAACATACTCTCACGCCTTCCTCCAAAATCTCTAATCCGATTCAAGTGCGTCTCCAAAACCTGGCTCTCTCTCATCGGAACCCCAGATTTGATCTCTCGAAACCTCATCAACCACTCCACTCTCATCTCTAAATACGAAGACCCCAATAACCCTCTCTTCTTCCTCGTCAAAGTCACAGACAAAACCGACACCTCGAAGCACACATTCTCGTTCCTATCCTACGACAACCTCGATCCAGAATACACATCCGAAGTCATCCTTAACCTCCCAAAACCAAACCACGGTCTCAACCTCGACATTGTCGGTTCCTCCTCCGATGGTCTCCTCTGTCTCTGCTTCGCAAGCACCATCTACCTCTGGGACCCCACCACGTCATCAGTGCTCGAGCCTATCCCTCCTATAACCCCTCGCGAAATGGTCAATGTCTACTTCCACAGTGTTGGGTTCGGATTCGATTCCGTATCCAATGACTTCAAGGTCGTGAGGCTTCTCAATGTTCATTTCAGGTCCGCGAGCAATTTGCTTCATATAAGTCAAGAAGCGGAAGTGTATAGCGTGAGCAGTGGTTCGTGGAGGCAGCTGGATCCTCAGGTTGCTCGCGTGCCTTATGGGATTCATACACAGTCGAGGACCACAATGTACTTGGATGGGAACTTTTTCTGGTGCGCGACGCCGCTTCCATTAGATAATAATGAGGATGAGAAGATTGTTCGCTTCGACTTTGCCGGGGAGGTATTCAAGTCTACTTCATTTCCGGACGCTAGTGTTATTGGGGATTACTCCAGTTGGAAGACGACTCTCACCGCGCTGAACGGGTCTATTGCTATGCTGGTTTATCCTTTTGGGAAGGAGGTGGAGATGTTGTGTTTTGATATATGGGTTTTGTTTGAATTTGGTGTCAGGGAGTCGTGGACTAAGCTTATTAGAATTGGACCCTCTTTGGATTTGGAAAGGCCATTGGGATTTTGGGGGTATGGAAAGATGTTTATGGAGAGCAAAGAAGGGCAGCTGGTCTTGTATGATCCTTCTACAAACACAGGCAAGAATTTTCCATTTGATGGGCTTAAGGGATCGTTACAAGTTGCTCTCTACACTGAGTTTTGGGAAACAAACGAGGATGATGTTGAAGACCAAGAGGAGGTGAATCAATGAGGTATGGTTCAATTGTGCTGCCATCTTTTATAAAATTGTGGTCCTAAACATTGGTTTTGACTGTTATCAATAAATTATTGTGTTAAATTTTATTTAAGAGCCATTTTGTTGACATTAGCTGGTTTGATGTGGATCAATAAAAAATTATGATATTAGATGGCATTCATTCATATGTAATGTAAAGGTTATTAGGCAGAAATCAAATTGGTGGAATTTTATTTTTTTATTTAAAAAATTGGTTTAAACACTATAGACTCAATCATTCGTAATATAATTGATGACATGACGTTGAATTAAATAGAACTAAGAAAAATAAAGTAATTGCTTGTTATTCGTTGGCTTTGGCCTTGGGAAGATTATGTTCAAGATATAGGAAATAGGAATGACTTCATTGTGTGCAACAATGTTAAACTGTCTAGATGGGGTGACACTTGAATTTACTTTTGTTACTTCCTATTTCTTAATTGGGATCTGGGTTTTCAGGTGAGGAACCCTCCCTCATCCTCATGGGCCCTAATAACTTAGTAAAACTGAGTTCTCAATTAATCAAGCTTGCGTTATCATTGGCATAAGTTGTTTCTATTCCTTTTCACTGATCATATTCTTTCTATTGATTGGCTTAAAAAAATCATTTTGTGTATGACAATTTGGACATGAAATTTCCGTATAATCTTCTTGGGAACTTATATTTTATGTTGATCATAAAACATTATTTGGCTTTGAAGGCGTTTTTGATTATTTTGATGGATGCTATCTAGTACTAGTTGCTTATATATAGTCAGTGCCTTCAACTTCTTTTAGTTTTCCTTGTTTGACCATGGTACTTACCTACTAATTCATATGGGAGATAAAATCTGTTGTCAGTTGGTAGGGTTCTTTCTGAAGTATCTGCCACAGGGCTATAGAATTAATTGTTGCCTAGCATGTACAACTCAGTCGATATTCAATTTGTTAAGGGTCATGGGAGTTAGAATATGAAATCCTTGGAAGGGAGGGAGTTGGTGACTAATGCAAGGGAGTTGAAAAACTAGTTTTAGCAAGAAGCAGGTATACCAAGGAAAATAATTCTATAGAATTTCTTTTTTTTTTTTCAAGCATTAAGAGTGAAGTAAATAAATGATACAAGAGCAGCATATTATAGATTCAGCAGATAACCTATACTGCAGAGCCAAAGCTGTGACACAGCAACAGAACAATGTTTTTCTAAGCACAAAACCACAGTAGGCTATACTCACCTAACATAAGCCATATTAGGCAAACAAGACCGCAACTAATATAAAGACGTAGAATTAGTTAATTCTAACTCAACCAGAATAACTTCAAGGCAAGGAATGGGGGGCAGGGCATAATTGATCTCCCATCTGCAGAAAGGCACTCTGTTTAACACTGAATTACAGTTGAACTTTTTTTTTTGGATAGGTAATAAAACCTTTATTGATAAGAAAAGTACAATGAGTTTACAATAGTAAAATCACTGTAAAAAAATGGATACAAATAGATCAAAAGGGAAAAACTAATAGAATTAATGAAATCAAGCAAAGAAGTACAATGCATAAAACCCCAAATATGAGACCACTCAAACAAAGTCATACTTAGTAAAGACTTCAACAGGTCCACAGTTCTTTTAGTGTCCTCAAATGTTCGGACATTGCATTCTTTCCAAGTTAACTGCATAAGACACTCTGGTACCATATTCCAAACATTGAACTTATTGCTCTTCATTCTTCCTTTAACATTTTTCTTAATAATTCCAATGAGTTGTTCTTCAATATAGATCTTCCCCTCATGTAAAAAACATTTCTCTGTTCCCACAACTGGTAGACGCCCACCAAGCTAACTTACATTGCATGGTTCTAAACACCCTTCCTTTTAGTTGAGTAGTATCCCAGTTTACTAATTCCTTCCTGTAAGTCTTGGCATCTGACACTAAGCAAAGGCCTACGATGTTATCCCAAATTCTCTTGGTGATTGGGCATTGAAAACAGGGACACAGTGCTTAATAGTTTCAAAACAGGGACATTGTGCTAGAATTTTTTTTTAAAAAAAGGGCAAAAGCCCATTTTCCCTAGGAAAAAAGTACAAAGAGGAGGGGGGGGGGGGGGGTTGGGGGTCGGGAAAGTTACACTAGCTAGGGGAGTAGGTATTTGAACCTTAGAGGTTTCCATTAGAAACAACAAGAAATAGCCGTTTAGCTCGAGCTACAAGACTCATAGCAACAAAATTTAGAAGTTTTTTATTCATTGATGATCAGTGAATATTCTTAAAGCAATTAGGCAGATTGGTTACAACCAATAATAGGATCGCTCTTATGAGTTATGAGTAGATAACACTGGTAGGTAGAGTAATGTCATGTAAAGGATTTGGCATATAGAATATAGACAAAGTGAGTGAATAAATTTTCAAATTTCAAAGCTTGTGGACAGTAATATACTCCATATAATTATGTTATTTCAATTTTTTTTTAATGAATGATAACTAGGAGAATTTAATGAATCAGAGCAAGCAACTTCTAACCATTGTGGTTGTGTCTCACAACCTCGTATACTAATAGATATTTCTTTTGATTTAAGTGCTCTGATAGATTTTAAATTTTTTGTACAACTCGTCCTAAGAGCACAAGAAATTATGTACTACAGTATATGAAAATAATGGAGAAGGAATTTTGAATAGGGATCCAAAAGGACAACAAAATCCCATAATCATTTGGCAGGAAGCAATTTTTAAGAACTATATGATACTATAGTCTCAAGATCTAGCTATTCATGAACAAACACATCAGACATTTAATAATTGCAAATATTTCTCAATGCAAATTTACCTTGAAGAGAGAAAAGCAAGATCAACAAGGACCAGCAAGACCAACAAGAAGGACCACAAAACTGCAAATAAAATCTCAAAAAGAAAACTGAAGATTCCAGAAAAAAACCTGCTAATGCTTTTACAAAATCCTCATCCAACTTTGATATCATAGCAAACCCATCCCTGCAGTCTTCAACCTTGATTCCATGTCCTGAGTCAAGCGATCCTTCTCTATTATTGATTTTCCATTTTTAGATCGTATAAGCTGCTTTTGTTTATCTTTGAGTACCTCCAATTCAGTTGGTAGGTCCACAATCTTGATTTGAGAATTTAAAAGGTCCGGGTCAGCTTCAAATTCACGCTTCATACGAAAATGTGCTTGCGCAAGTCTATACAAATGGTCAAGGCAAACTAAACGTTGAACCCAACATGCTGCGCAAGTTTAAAGTTTTTCCACCAAATGAAAAGTAAATTAGCAGTGATGTCCTTTACTTTGGTGTTGCACATGCTTTGTGCAACCCCACCAACAATGTTAAGGACACACAACTTTGTCCTTGGATTTGAAGTGGAGCATGCACTAATATCCCTGTATTTGTCAAATAAGGACTCTAGAATAGGGGCACAGTTCCGAGAGACCATGCAGTCCCTGACTTCTTCAACTTTTGATTCTAATTCCAAAAATGTCATATTCAAAATATCCTCATCTGAATGTACTAAATCTTCATGATTCTTTAAAATTAGTATGAATGTCTCATCTGAATTTAACAAATCTTGAAGAATACTATCCCTATTCCCAGAGTCAGCTTTAGACATCAGTATGAATGCCTCATCTGAATTTACCAAACCTTCAAGAATACTATCCCTATTCCTAGAGTCAGCTTTAGACATTATCTCTCCAACCAAATTTTCAATAGCAGCTTCTGCATCTTCGAATTCCCTTTTCTCATCTTCATTAAAAGAGTTAATTTTTTCTTTCAAGGTCAAGCCTTTTTCTGATATCTTCTCAACAACATTGTCCCTATCCACAATTCTCAACTCCACATCTCCACGCTTCCCGCTTAGCAAAAGTAACACCTGGTAAAATTAAGCCATGTCAATGAATTGGTGTACAAAGACAACATATTAAGGTAAAGCAAGACGATGAAATAAGTAATAGAACTGTGCTTGTTGGGGACTAGACTCAAGTGACCGGTTATCTTGTTATACTAATCATCTATGTTTTATTTGTTTTAACCATTCTTTCCAATTTCTTCTTATGGCTATTGAGTTATCTACATCCTAAGCAAGAACACACCAAAAAGGCCATGGTGCCTGTGTCAAACTGGACAGGCCTAGGGCATGGTTGCTTGAGTGTCTGTTGTGAAAAATCTTATTTTGAGATCTATATGTTCTAAAAGCTCTAATTCCCCTTGAAAAACTCTGATTTAGGCCCCAAGCAATTAATGCAATGAAATTAATGAATTTATTGCACAATTTAACTAGATTTTCCACTCATAAGTAAATATTATTATATTCATCACAAATGTCAAATACTGAATCTAAAGTAGTATACAATCAGCACAAAGATTTTAGTAAAGAAATGGAAAACCAATGAAGAACCTCTTCAATTTTAAAAACTATTTTGGGGATCCAATCATTTTAGAAATCCACTATAAGGAAACAGTCACAACAGTCTTACCATATGGATAGGGAGGCTCTTGCATGGTTTCAAGATGCTAAAGAATAAGGCCTATTCACCAGTTGGGACTTAGGAGGCCTTTGTTAGGGCATTGCAAATAAGCTTTGGAAGTACAGCCTATGATGATCCAATGGAAGCCCTTACAAGGCTTAGGCAGACCAGCTTTTAATGGGCAATTTGAAGCACTATCAAATAGGATTAAGGGGCTGTCAGAAAAGCACAAGTTGTTTTCCCGTTGGATTAAGGATGAGATTAGACTTCTTGTGAGAATGCTAAACCCACTGAATCTTAATGCTGCTTTGGATTAGCAAAAATTCAAGAGTACCTCTTAAGTCTTAACTGGTTGGAAAACTTTCAAAAATTCTCAAGATTCAAGTAGGCCTTCCATCTTGGGATCATTTAAGGTTGTACAAGATTGGACCAACTTAAGCCTAAACTTCTTGTCCGCACGATCCCTCCAGCTCAAATGGATGAAAGAAGGAAGAAAGGGCTCTGTTATCATTGTGATGAGAAATGGCAGCCTGGACATAAGTAATGGAAGGGCTACAAACTCACTCAAAACATTTGCAAGGGTTTCACCTTGAGGAAATTATTGATGCATAACTAATAGAGATCGCAGTTACTATTGCAGAGCAAGAGGTAACAGTGGATGCAATTGAAATCAAATTATACGCATTAATTGGAAACCCATCTTCAATTACCAAGAGAATGTTAGAAAAGATTAAAGGCGAGTGGGCTATTATCCTCATTGACATTGGTAGCACTCATAACTTCCTAGAGTTATCAATCTTGGAAGCATTGAGGCTGTCAGTAACATCCAAGAAAGGGTCTGAAGTTAAGTTGGCTAATATGGTTGTGATCATGACAAAGGGAGCTTGTGCTGATGTTTAAGTCATAATGCAAGGCCATTTATACATGGTGATGTGCATGAAATATATACAATAAAGTACTCACATATCTACATATTTAGCCTTACTTTTATGTTATTTTGTAACTGATTATATAATATGTTTGTGTTGTAGGTAACAAGGGCTTTACATGCAAAGTGGGGCTAGGCCAATTGAATCAAGCCAACTTACATCCAGCCAGGCATGGAAGCATTGAGGTTGTCAGTAACATCCAAGAAAGGGTTTGAAGTTAAGTTGGCTAATATGGTTGTGATCATGACAAAGGGAGCTTGTGCTGATGTTTAAGTCATAATGCAAGGCCATTTATACATGGTGATGTGCATGAAATATCTACAATAAAGTACTCACATATCTACATATTTAGCCTTACTTTTATGTTATTTTGTGACTGATTATATAATATGTTTGTGTTGTAGGTAACAAAGGCTTTACATGTAAAGTGGGACTAGGCCAATTGAATCAAGTCAACTTACATCCAGCCAGGCATGAATTCAAGAAAAGACCATCCCAATTAAATTTAAGTTCAATTGGAGTAAGGAATCAAAGAAAATTTGCGCCAAATCCAAGTCCAATTCGGATTAGGATTCCAGACTGCACATCAGTTAGTATTTTTGGCATAACTTTCGGCTCAGATGTCCAATCGAGATGATTCAAGTTGGGCTGGAATGATAACTTAAAGGGCTACAACTTTGTAGTTTACCAAAAGTCCAAATTCTGACGTTAAATGGGCCAAAATAGTCGGTTAAGTGAAACCTAAAAATATGGGATTTTCTCCAAACGAGAATTCAACTTGTAATAGGATTCCTTAACCTATTTAAAGGCTCTTTAGGGCAAAATTCAGGGAAGCTAGTGCTAGGGCTGAGGGGACTGAACATATAGAGGCTGCGGCTAGGATTGGTGCGTAGGAGTAGAACTTGTTCTTTTTGTCTATGGCTTGTCTCTAGCACTGTGACTATTTCTTTCTCTATTTTATTTGTTTAGTTTAATGGTTAGTATTTTATTTTTATGTTTTCTTTCAATTACTATGAGTAGCTAAATTTATAATTAAGGTTGAGGATGAAACCTTGTTAACGATTATCAGTAATATTTATGTGATTTGATTTTTCCCACAATAATTATTCTTTAATGATTTAAATTGTTCTTGCTTTATATCAATTGACTAAGATGAGATTCTAGATATGAGTTCAATCATGTTTTTCTCATGATTTAGGATTTGTCTTAATTAATTGAATGCTTGATTTATTAATTCTTGATTATAAAATTAGATATCTCTTGTGATTTGTCTGTCAATGGATACAATTTATGATTTGATTTTTATAATTGGATATATCTTGTAATTTGTTTGGCTACAGATACAATTGATGATTTGGTTTTATATTTAAGAAGCGAAGAAGAACATGCTTTAGATTTTTAAACATAAGTTTTAATGATGATATTTTCCATGATAGCAAGATTGATTTCTAGATTATCATGTAGTGAGTTGGGAAAAATTAATGATCGTAAATATATGTTGATATGATTTACAAGGCGGATTCCAAAACCTTAATTCATTTATCTTAATTGTTTACATCTTTTTATTGTTTTATATCTTTTGTTTAGTTTAACTATTTGCTTAATTTTATTATTTGCTTAGTTTATTTTATTGCAACCAACCAATTTTTATTTAAATTAGATTATGATTAATTTGGTTAAGGTTTAATTAATTTTCCTATATTCATACAAGTTCCTGTGGGTTCGACCTCATTCTTGTCCAACTATACTTCGGTACGGTTCGTACACTTGCGAGTATTTTAAAATTTCACAACACATGGTTGAATTGAATTTGCCTCCATTAAAAGGATGTGCGGTAGTGCTAGGAAACCAAGTTCTATCACAAGGTCTGAAATTCCCCAATTCCCCTCAGCATGATGGAGATAAGTTCCTTAAGTCTTTAACAAGGAAGGCAATTGTGTTGCAGATTACTGTGATGGGTACAAGTGGGTTAGAAACAACAGTTGGAAGAGATTAACAGGCTGTTGGATGATATTGCCAAGTCTTTGACACTCCTTTGGGGTTGCCACTGTCCAGGGGACATAAGCATTAAATCACCTTGAAGAATGGCACTCAACCCATTTGTGAAAAGCCTTATAGGTACAGTTACTATCAACAAACTGAAATAGAAAAGATAGATAAGGAATTGCTAGATGCAGGGTCCATTAGGGCCAGTCAAAGGCTCAAAGCCCATTTTCTTTGATAAATTCGATAAGTACAATGGGAGCGGTGTGATTTGAACCCTGGGCGTCTTCATTGGAAACACTAAGATGTGCCAATTGAGCTATGAGGCCCTTGGCAAGCCCATTTTCCCTTCTTCTACGTTCAGCAATAACTTGGCAATAACTTGAAAGGGAATACGCTACAAAATGTTCTCCTACTGTGTACCTTGGTCCTAATTCATCTTTCAAAACCAATTTTGGCTCGTCATTTTAGTTACCTTAAGTCCTTGCACAAAGCCAAGCAGGATTTTTATTGTAAAAGGATGAAAATCAAGCTCAAGATGTATATCAAGGAATGTAAGGTTTGTCAATGTTCAAAATTGAAACCTCAACCCTTGATTGACTTAAGTCAAAGCACAAATTTTAACAAAAATCTAGTTTAAACTCACATGTCTATGTATCATCCGATATGTATGATTAATATGATAACATATAATTCATATGATACACATTTATGTGTCATATGATTCATGAACATGATCAATATGTACCTACAATATGGTACTTTTTTCATTCGATACAATACATTTAGCATGAAAGAGTAAGGGAAGAGAGATGCAAATACAAGATAAAACCAAGACATGTTATCGAAGAGGAAACCGAAGAACTCGGTGAAAAATCTCTTTGCGACCCTTCAAGTTGAAATCAATCTACTAGTGAATAAGTTGGAATTCATGAATAACAAAAGACCTTCCAAGTCTAGTCTACTCAATGTACTTGAGCCCTCCAAACTCCTGCTACCAACGGACTTCTCGGAGTCTTGTCTTCACTAGCTTTCCGGATCCTGTAATATTGCCCGATTGCATCCACCATTTAATGGCTTTTTCCAATGCTTCTCAACAGCACCAAAACTTGACTCAACACTCAGATTGGGTATGGTAAATATTTGGACTAAGAACCTTTCAAGGATGCAGAGATGGAGAGGCAGGAGTAAAGGAAAACCAAGAGAAAATGTGTAGATGATTGTGTAGGTATAACAATCTTTAACTCTCAAGTGTTTTTACTAGGGTTTTCTCTCTGAAAAACACTCCTTACATTTCGTGGGTAATGAGGGTATTTATAGTGTGGGTAAAGAATTTGGTAAAGCACTTTATATTTTTGCCAAACAGAATGTTTCATAAGTACCTCGTGAGATGGCCTTTCTCGCGAAGTACTCGCAAACTTGACAGCCTTGCGTGACTCTTCAGCTTCTAGTCATGTGCTTCACACGTGGCCTTTCGTGGGTTACCCTTCTCGCGAGCTAGTCGCGAACTGCACTGATCCATCTTTGAAGCTTGATTCTTCACCAATCTCTCACACTCATCCCTTATAAATAAACCCACATAAATACAGGAAAATGATTGAAGAAATTAGAATCAAATTTGGTACAAAATTAAAGCCAACAAAGGCTAGTTGCAAACCACAACTTTACAATATATATATATATATATATGTTTTCATTCATATAGGCAAGGCAATGCTATAGCACATGCCTTAGTTAAAAGAGCAAAGTTTTCATTTTCGCTTTTAGTTTGGATGGAGTTTGTTCCTTTTGACATTGATAATCTTGTAATTACTGATTTACCAGCAAGTTGATTAATCCAATGCAAATACTGTTTCTAAAAAAAAGAAAAGAAGTTAATTTCATTATAGAACCGTTAGAGCATCCACACTAGCTCGTGGATACTCATCTAAAATACAAAAAGTGCTCCAATTTACACATTTTATCCCAAAATCCTTCCACATCAGTTCTTGTAAAAATGTCTAAATATACATGATATCTTGCAAAATGAACAGTAATCGTGCATATATACACGGTTACTGTTCACGTGTAAACGATTTTTTTATTTTATTTTCTCTTTCCTCTATCAAACTACTTCTCTTCCCCAACCATTACAACAACCCAGCGCGTCAGAATCAACTGAAAATTAACCCAAATACATCTACTGAAAATTAACCAAAATTAACCCAAAATCAACTGAAAATTAACCTAAACACATCTACATAGAAAAATCAATACAGAGATACACTTGCTAAAAAAAAAAAAAAAAAACATAGAGATACACAAACACACCCACACACAAACAAACCCAAACGGATAAACAACAAAGAGAGATCGGTGCTTATCGGAACGATCGGTGCTTGACTGGAACGATCAGAGCTCGTGGGTCTTGCTTGATCGGAGCTCGTGGGTCTCGCTTGATCGGAGCTCGTGGGTATGGGTCTTGCCTGATCAGAGCCTGATCGAAGCTAGGGAGATACACTAATTGATCGGTGCTTACCTGATCGGAGCTGTGGATCAGTGCTTGTGATCGAGATGGTGTGGATTAGACCGAGAGGGAGAGTTGATTCAGAAATGGGAATAGAGATAGAGATCGGTGGATTGGAGAGGCGTTATGGTGCTTGTGATGGCTGTGGTGTTGATGGAGTTCTTGCTCTGGTACTTCTGGGTTTTGACTGTGAGAGAAAGAAGAAGAAAGAAGAGGAAGAAAAGAAAGAGGAAACGGCATAGATAAGGAAAAAGAAAGAAAGAAGAAAGAAAAGGAGGTATTGGAAAAAGAAACGGGTAGGTAAAATAATATTAAAAAAAGAATATAAAAATATTATTTATATAAAATATAGTTTATAATAGATGAACTGATGTGAGTATTTTGTAAAAATAGATGTGTAAAATAGAAAATGTAGCTTTTTTCGTGTAAAATAGATGATAAATTTACACGAGCTGGTGTGGATGCTCTTACGTGCCTTAATACTATCATTAAAAAATTTTAAAAAAAATCAAAATATGAAAAGGAAATTTTTAAAATTGTGTAGTTTGTTTATGCTTAAACTCAAGATTCAAGAACACTGTACGTCTCAATAAAAGAGTCATATATCCCACTAAATTTTAGACAACAAACACAATCCATAAAATAAATAAATACACACACACACGTATATAACGGTAACATAATTTTTCAAGTTTTATTGATGTCTTCTTTAATCTATATTACATAAACTTCATTAAAAAAAATTAAGTAAATATTCTCTATTTATAAAAATACATATTAAATTTAACAAAGTTTATTTTTAAATAAAATATGTATAATATGTTTTTAGTGAAAATAATGTTCCATAATAAGATATAATTGTCTTTACAGAACTCTTTTATTTTTTTTAATTTTAATTATTTGAGCAGAACAAATATCGTCCCACACCACACATATCATGATTATGACTTTCTTAACAAAATTTTAAATACTGGTTTTTATTTTGTTAGCACTAAAGCTAGATAGATTTTTTTTTTTTTAAAAGATAAAAATTATTTATTATTTAGCTTGTATATTTTGGTATTTTTCATTTCTTGATTCTTTTATTTGTACTAAAAGGAAGATAAAAAAAAAAAAATACTCAAGTTTTTATTATTATCATTATTTATAAAGTTCTTTTTGTAGGTAAAAAAAAAAAAAAAGTACAGAATCATAGGAGTATTCACATCAGTGAGTACATAATAAAAAAAATGTCAAATTTACATATTTTTGCCCAAAAACCACCCACATAGTGGGTGCATAATTGTGCATAACAATTTTGCAACAATGCAAATGACTATTTTATTCTCTCTTTTTTCTCTCCCTCTGTATTCAACCTTTCACAACCTCTCTCTTTCCCTCTGTTTCTTTTTTCCTCATTTTTCATTCCTCTGAAAATTGCTCACTCTCAGTGACTATGTCTCTCTTATATTATCCTAGATCGATGATCAGTGATAGTTTTGGTGTCATGTGGGTCATAGATTTGCAAAATAGATTTCCTTGACATTCATATATTTGCTTGAAATAATAGGTCTTTTTAGTTAACCGCATATAGTTCTCATAACAAAGTAAGAGAAGCAAGATCAACAACATCAGATCAAAAGGACCACGAAGGCACAAACAAAGTCAGACTCTCAAGAAGAAAGCTGGAGACTACATAAACAAACTCGCTAACACTATCACACTCAACGCATCCAACTTCGATATCACAGAAAAAATGTCCTTGGTGTGTTTGAAATCAGCTCAATGTCAACAAACAAGCATTCCTTCTGGTCCTATACAAAAAAAAAAAAAAAAAAGCATTCCCTCTGAGGTTTATTTTATTAATTTTTTTATTTTTATGTAGATGCTACATGCTTGAGTTTAATTTTGTACGTGTTCCTCCGAGTCAGTCATTAGATTATGAATCTTGAGCTGATAATTGTAAAGGGTTTTATCTTTTCTAAATTCATGCTAAAGACGAATACACGATGGTGCGAGTCCATACAAATGATCAAATGCAAACTGAAGATCGAACCCGCCATGCTGCAAAATCTTAAAGTTCTTCCACCAATTGAAAAGTAAATTTGGAATGACCTCTGCATTGCACATGTTGTGTGCAACTCCACAGAATATGTTATGGAAACGTGTCATTGTCCTTGGCAGTGGCACTATATAAATATAACATGTATGTTGCTGTGATAAGGGAAGCTTCTAATAAAATAGAAGCCGTGTACTTCACTAGATCAAATAGAAGAAAGGAATTTTGAGAAAAAGATCCCGAAGGACAACGAAAGCCCATAAATTTTTTGAAGGAAAAAATTAACAAGAACGATATGATAATTTGTCTCAAATTCTACCCATTGATGAATAAATACATGAAGTATTTAACTGCAAATAGTTCTCATAACAATTTAACTCGGGGAAAGAAAAGCAAGAACAACGTCACAAGATCAAAAGAAAGGACCATGAGCAAAGGCCTAAATAAATTCCCAGGAAGAAGCCCGGAGACTACATAAATGAACTCAGTAACACTATCACACTCCACTCATCCCGCTTTGATATCACAGAAAACATGTCCTTGGTGTTTTCGAAATCAGCTCAATGTCAGCAATCCAGCGCTCCATCTCTGCCTCCGGTAGTGATTCTCTTTTTGTAGATGCTACATATTGCTTCTGTTTGACTTTGAGTTCCTCAAACTTAGTTGTTAGATCACGAATCTGGACATGATAACTGAGAAGGGTCTCATTAGTTAGAAATTCACGATGAAGACAAAACCACGATTGTGCAAGTTTATACAACTTATCCAAGGCAAACTGAATATTGAATCCAGCGTGCTGCACAAGCTTAAAGTTCTTCCACCAATTGAAAAGTAATTCCGTAGTGACCTCTGTGCAACTCCACCAAAGATGTTGATGAAACGCGTCTTTGTCCTTGGATTTAAAGTGGAGTCAGCGCTAAAATCCCCGAATTTTTCAAATAAGCTCTTTAGAATTACTTCAAAGTTTCGAGAGACCATGTAGTCCCCCACCTTTACAACTTCAGACTCCAAATCCCAAAAAGTCATTCCTGAATCTCTTACATCAAGCTTGGCATTCTGCAACTCGTAAATGTAGTCCTTGACAGATGCAGTATTTGTATATTGCTTAACCGTCATTTGCAAATCTTTCTCACAAACCTTAACATACTTCAAGAGCAATATGAATATCTCGTCTGAATATGAATTTTCTAGAATATCTTCCATATTCCTAAACTCAGCTCTAGACATTATCTTTCCAATCAAATCACCTACTTCTGCTTCAAACCTCACAAATTCCTTTTTCTCATCTTCATTAAAAAAGCTAAATATGTATTCTGAAGTGAAGCGTATTTTTTTTAATCGCTTTTCAACCTCCTTTCTATTCACTCTTCTCAATTCCACCTTTCCACGCCTTCCGCTAAGTGAAAGTAACACCTGCTAAACTGAAAGTTCAATTATGTGTATAAACACCCTTGAATGTTTAGACCCCCAATTTACAAATTAACCAATTCAAGTATTATGTCAAACAACTAGTGTGCGGAAAATGAACATAAGTTATAATATAGAATTGGATAAACTATCTAAACCAAATTAAAATCACAACCCACAGTAGATAATAAAAGGCAAAGATAAAAGGGAAGGAAGATGCAAACACAAAGACAACACGCGATGTGTTATCGAAGAGGAAACCGAAGCCCTCGGCGTAAAACCTCTCCGCCGTCTTCCAAGCGGTAAACAATCCACTAGAAAATGTAGTTGGGATACAAGGACAGCAATAGACCCTCCAAGCCTAATCTACCCAGTGCACCTAAGCCCTCCAAGCTTCTTGCTCCAACGAGGTTGCGTCGAACCTTTTTCTTTTCTAGCTTCTCGGATTCCGCTACTAGACCATAGTATCAACCAATGTAGATTGGTTCCTTCCTAACTACTTCCCAGCAAACCAAACAACCCTCTCACAGTGATGAATATGGTGAGAACAAGGTTTTGGTAAAATGCCTCTCAAGAATTTGACAATGGAGAGGAAGAGAGTTGAGAAATTTGAAGAGACTCTAATGTATAGATTGTTGGTGAATCAATCTTGTTTTTCTTTAGGGTTTCTCTCTCAAAATTCTCTCTCGAAGCTCTCTTATATTTGTGGGTATAAGGGGTATTTATACTGGAGTGAGAGAGGAATGTAAAACGTCAGGTTTTACAAAATAGGGGTGGCTCGCGGCTTGGCCTCGTGACTTGACTAAGTCGCGAGACCTAGTCGCGAGATAACCGTATGCTCAGTTGTCCTGTTTTGTCCTGTAGTGCTCCAGCTAGCATGACTGTTCACCTTCTGGCACGCTTGGCACGTGTGTTGCGTTTGGCGGCTTGAAGCCGCGAGCTACCTGCGAGAGCAAGCCGCGAGTCTCTGTTTTCTTGCACACTCTTGAGCAATCAACACTTTATCTCACTCACTACCCTTATAATGAGCCCACCTAAATACAGCGTTACTAAATGCTGAAATACAAGCAAATTTAGCACGGAATAAAGCCAATAAAATGGTTTATTAAATTCAACCTTACAATCTCCCTCTTTGGCGATTCCGTGACAAAACCCTAAAACAGACTCTAGACTTAACATGTGAGTTGGGAACAGTTGAACAAAACTCACTCACACCTAACTCTAGAAGCTGTGTAGCACTTGAATCATAAGATCATGAAACTCCTGAAACACAACAATACACCATGATCATTGTATGCAGAAAAGCATGAAATGCATATGAAATAAGCTAAAGGTGATCAAGCAAAGATGAAGTGATGAATCAAATCATAGCTTGATCAACTAAGTGAACACCACAAGGTAGAGTTCACAGTGCTCATTCACACTTGGAATGAACACTTGAACATACAAGTTAACAAGAACAAAGCAAGATACTTGTATGCCCAACACTCAACCAATGCATAATACACTAAGTATATGCATCTAGGAACAATCCTACAAGGGCACAAGAGTGACAGTACTTAAAACAAAATGCAAGACATTTAGATTAAAGTATTGATTTCAACATAGCATAAAAGGCTGCAATAAGCAAGGTACAAACCATAAAGCCTACAAAATATGCATAAAAACATAACCCTAAAAGCTTACATAAGCACATGGGTACAAACATGTACAAAACACAATATAACAACTTAAACTAAAGCAAATATAACAACTTGAACTGAAGAAGAATGCAGAAACACTCCCTCTTAGGTAATATCCTCCCCCTCTAATCAGGCCTATCACTCCCCTTTTTTGTCATGGAATAGGCTATATATCCTCTTCTAGTCTTCTCTGAATTTGATCCAATTGAGTTTGAAGTGAGGTAAACTTCATATCCCATCGAGTGCTGTAATGGTGTAGAGTAGATGTGAGTCCAGACATCTTTGTATTCAACTCGTGTACAGAGTATACAATGTGATCAAATTTTTCATCAAGGGAAAGAGTGCTGAAATGAGAGCCACTATGAGATGCGGAAGGTTCCGGTTTGGCTCTCTTTCGATTGTGTCCAATGCTTGCGTTGAATGTACGCATGTTGATTGGACTCAGTTTCGAGAGAGGAGATTCATCTGCCGTTGGATAAATTCCCTTGAGCTTCAAGATCCTTAAAATGAGACAGCATAAAGGAATGCACGTTTTGGAATCAATTCGTAGAACCGTTTTGCGCAGAACATGAAAGGTATGAGCACAGATGTCAATTTCTACATCAGAGATTAGGTCATGAAGAAACAAAGCACGTCCGAGGTTCATATACCCAGTGCTTGATAAAGGGTACAAATTGTGAAACATCACAATTGTAAGCACTCTCAGTTTTGGAGGAAGAGAGGAATCACTGATGGATTTTCTGTTGGGTGAGAACTCCAAGTCTTGTCCAAGACTTTCCTTGAGAAGCTCCTTATCAGGACAAAGATCATCATAAACCGGTGAGTGTCGAAATATTGGTCTGTTAATGTGAAGGATCTCTGCCAAATATGCAGGAGAGACTGAAAAGCTCTTTTTCCTAACCCAGCACTTAAGTTCATCTTCTTCCACAATCGCGTTGGTATAAAATTCCTTTACCAAATCTTCATACGTGTCATCCAGATCAGAGAGAAGGTAATGCCAATCCTTGTGAGCAAACCATTTCGGAATGTCCGTGTCATGAAGTGATGACTGATCCACAGTTCTTTCTAGTAATGGTATAGCATTTTGGAAATAATTCTCATGAGACTGATAGGTTGCATAGGATATGAACTTGTTGGGATCGAATCTCTTTGATGAAGAACGAGTCTCTTTTGTTTGGGGTGAGTAGTCATCAACATCAATGACGTGTTCCTTCCCTTTGGAACTGCCTCCTTTCACAGCTGCTTTCTTGAATGGTGACATGTCTAGTCTGAATCATGAATAGAGGAAGTGACAGAACACAATCCAACAGACATTATTAGCAGTGGGTTAGAGGCAATTTAGGGATAATGAAGAAACCCTAATAGCTAGATGAAAATGACCAGAGAATAGCAATTAGGGACAAAAATGGCCCAAATGTAGCTACACAGTAGAGTGGGTCAGATTAAAACCACACAATCAGCATAGTAAAACACACATCCAACACAAGAACATTTTGAATCAACACATCAACAACGGATCAGACAAGATGAGAAACCAACAAATAACAAACCCTAGCTAATCACATGATGAAGACCAAAACCAACAACTTATTAAAGATCAAACTGAATCAATAGCTTCCACAGGCTGAGCATGAACATAGAGCAACAACCGAAACTCAAACCCATCTAAAAAACATAAACAAAAGCGAAAAATCCAGAGGGAAAACCACAAAATCAAGTAAAATAGAGTTCAAGAAAGAAAACTCATACCTGTTACTTGAAGATTTTGAGCTGAAATGAAGCAACAATGGAGTTTGAAAGTGGGTGCACGGAGTGTTTGAAAAAGAGACAGTTGAGGAAGAATATGAATAGTCACAAGAGTTCGAGAGAAAACTGAAAAAGATTTAAAAACTGCCCCTATTTTTGCCAAATACGTGTTTTTCGTGACTGAAGTGAGTCGCCACAAAGTCACCAGTTCAAGCCGCCAAAACACTCAAAGAGAAAAATTTCAAAAAATTTTCTAAGTGTTTTTCGCGATTGGAAGATCTACCCGCGAGAGAGTCGCGAGCTGAGCCGTGAAAATCTCTGAGTAACCCTCGCGACTGGACCTTTCACTCACGAACAAGTCGCCAAAAATGACCCGCGAGCACGCGACTAAGGCTTGCGACTTGAATAACCCGCGACTGAGTCGCCAAAACAGGGCAAAACTGAATTTTTTGAAATTTTCAAATTTTGAGAACAAAATACTTTCCAAAAACACCTAAAACTATGAAAAATCTTTTTGTGCTTGAATTAACAAAGATTGAGTATGTGAAAACACATTTCATCAAGTACAATTACACAAATAATTATGACATTAATCAAACATAAACTTGTGTGTTGTGTGTGGATATCAACAATGAGATAGTCCTTAGTTTAATGTGAAGCTTCAATGATCAATTCAACCAAGGCATACACAATTAGAACTAGATCATGTGAACTATCTCAATTATAGAAATATGTATATATGACCTCTCACAAAACTTGATAACGTATCTTGGAGCTTTACATTTGACTCCACTTTCAATCATAACCTTTGATCTTTTTGATCATTTTTGAGACAATCACCTCTCATTGTGATAGTGATATTAGATACTTCACCTTGATGAGATAGCCTTTGGCTTTTTGAATAAACATTCACTTGAATTTTAGGTCGCTTACCCTTTTTCCTAGTCAAATACTAGAATGTGCGACAGACTTTTGCAGCTCAATATCTTTTTTCATTTGGAGATTTACATTTGGTGAGCTCTTTTAAGCAAAAAATAAAAAATAAAGAGTGGGAAGATATATAGACACAAGTCTATGCATGTCTCAAGATCAACATAATCATTCACTAATCATTCATGACAAGTTTGAAGATCTATTTACAACAATCACATAGATTTCAAGATTTCTCCCACAGTGATATGAGTGCAATGAACCAAGCTATGCTCGAAAATGCACAAAGCCATTAGCACAAAGGTACAAGGCAAAACAAGTTTTAAGACAAAAACTCAACAATGTCAATCAAACTTTCTGATTTTCTAATTTTTATGTGTTTTTTGGATTTTTGACACAAGAAGAAAAAGATTGATCAAAGACAAAAGAAAACCAAAAGAGTGCACAAATAGACAAACAAACAAGATCATGCTACACAAAAAGCCAACAGAGTAGTGTGTGCCCCAACACAAACAAACTTATCATATCATAAATATGTGAAGCACACAGCACACAAGAGAGTCAAGGAATTGTACCAATACCAATGGTCTTACGGAGTGATTCAAACCGTGGACCATCGAGAGGCTTGGTGAAGATGTCCGCCTTTTGATTGTCGGTGTGTATGAACTCAAGACACACAACTTTTTCTTCTACTAGATCTCGAATGAAATGGTAACGTATCTCTATGTGTTTAGATTTTGAATGCTGGACAGGATTCTTGGAAAGATTGATGGCACTGGTGTTGTCACAGAAGACACACATTGTCTCTTGAGGAATTCCATAATCATGAAGTAATTTCTTCATCCAAAGAAGCTAAGTGCAGCAACTTCTAGCGGCGATGTATTCTGCTTCAGCAGTAGATAGAGACATGAAATTTTGTTTCTTGCTCATCCACGAGACAAGATTGTTGCCAAGGTAGAAGCAGCCTCCTGAAGTACTCTTCCGATCGTCTACACTACCAGCCAGTCAGCATCTGAATACCCGGCAAGACAAGCATTTGAGTCTTTTGAATACCACAGACCATAGTTTGAAGTTCCATTAACATATCTGATGATTCGCTTGACTGTAGTCAGGTGAAATTCCTTTGGATTAGCTTGATATCTGGCACAAACACCAACACTGAATGCAATATCTGGTCTACTAACTGTAAGATAGAGTAAACTCCCAATGATACTCCTATATAAGGTAGGACTTACTTCTACTCCAGAAGAATCAACATTCAGTTTAGTAGATGAGCTCATGGGAGTGGAAGCATGTTTTTTAGAGTCTAGTCCAAACTTCTTGACAATGTTTCTAGCATACTTCTCTTGTGAAACAAATATGCCTTCCTTCTGCTGTTTGACTTGTAGACCCAAGAAAAATGTGAGTTCCCCTACCATACTCATCTCAAATTCCTTCTTCATCTCTTCAGAAAATTCAATAGCACGATCTTCAATGGTAGCCCTAAACACTATGTCATCAACATAAACTTGTGCCACAAGGAGATAATCTTCATCATTTTTGACAAACAAAGTTCGGTCAGCATACCCCCTTTTGAATCCTGTATCTAAGAGGTAATGAGTAAGCCGATCATACCAAGCTCTAGGTGCTTGTTTTAAGCCGTAAAGGGCTTTCTTCAGTCTCAACACATGATCAGGAAAGTGAGGATCCTCAAATCCTTTTGGTTGCTCAACAAACACTTCTTCATTTAGATATCCATTCAGAAATGCACACTTAACATCCATTTGGTAGAGTTTGAAGTTCATAGTGCATGCAATGGACATCAGAATTCGAATGGACTCGAGTCTTGCCACAGGAGCGAAGGATTCATCAAAGTTTACTCCTTCTACTTGAATGTATCCCTAAGCTACTAACCGAGATTTGTTTCGAATTATCTCTCCATCTTCATCATTTTTGTTTTTGAAAATCCATTTTGTGCCTATGACATGAACATTTTCAGGCCTTGGAGCAAGTTCCCACACATCATTCCTCACAAATTGATTCAGCTCTTCATGCATTGACTCTACCCAATTCTCATCTTGAAGAGACTCTTCTACCCTTTTTGGTTCAAATTGAGCAAGATAGTAGTGATATGTTACATGATTGGCTAGCAGGATGTTTCCTTTTCTGAGGTGATGACCTTCATCTAGAGACCCTATGATGTTGCTTTCCGGATGGTTCTTAATTACTCTTGAAGATGGCTTCTTTGATGTGGAGACTTCATCACTTCGAGAGATAGGAGGATGGACTTCCGAAGGAGTAAGAGGACTTGACGTTCTAGACATCGATCTCGTTTCCATTCTTGGGTTGATAGGAGTCGATTCTTTTTCTGGTGTAGGTTCTTCACCTTCTATATCAAGAGCTTCGACCTCAACATCGGGTTCTTTGGTGCTCGGCCCTTCACCATCATCAATCATCTCCACCTTAGGTAAGGCATCATCAATCTTGACATTGATGGACTCCATCACTGTCTTAGTTCTATTGTTAAAAACTCTATATGCCCGACTCGTAGTAGAGTACCCAAGAAAAATACCTTCATCACTTCTCGCATCAAACTTCCCAAGATTCTCCCGATCATTTAGGATATAACATTTGCTTCCAAACACCCGGAAATACTTCACTCTAGGCTTCTTTCCATTCCAAATCTCATAGGTGGTCTTCTTTGTTCCTACTCAGAAAAATATTCTATTGCCAATGTGACACGAGGTGTTGACAGCTTCTCCCCAAAACTTTTGAGGTATTTGCTTGTTAAGCAACATGACTCTTGCCATTTCCTAAATCACTCGATTTTTCCTCTCTACCACTCCATTTTGTTGTGGAGTTTTGGGGGCTGAAAATTCTATTTTGATTCCATTCTTTTCATAGAAAGACTCGAATCTTGCATTCTTAAATTCCCTCCCATGATCACTTCTAATTTTGGCAATAGAGACCCCTCTCTCGTTTTGTAGTTTCTTGCACAGAATCTCCAACTTCTCACATGCTTTTGATTTTTCTCTAAGGAATTCAACCCAAGTGTATCTTGAGTAATCATCCACAATGACCATAATGTATCTCTTTCCTCCTAGACTTTCAATTCTGGTAGGCCCCATTAGATTAACATGAAGTAACTCCAAACACCGAGAAGTAGCAATCACATTCACCTTGTGATGACTTGCCTTTGTTTGCTTTCCCATTTGGCATGCACCACAAACGGTCTTCTTCACCTTTCCAAACTTAGGAAGTCCCTCAACTGCTTCAAGTTTGGACACTTTAGCTACTTGTTTGAAATTAGCATGCCCAAATCTGTGATGCCAAAGTTCCAACATATCCACCCGAGCACTCCTACATGAAATGGGTGTCGTGGGAACTACTCCATAACAGTTATCAGTAGTCCGATTTCCCTCCAAGACCTGAATCTCTTCTTCATTGATGATCAAGCATCCCTTCTTCATTGATGATCAAGCATCCCTTCTTAGAGAATTGTACCAGGAAATCATCATCACAAATTTAAGTGATGCTCAGCAGATTTGCCTTCAGCCCTTTTATGTATAACACATCTTTCAACAGCGGCAATCCAGGTATCTCGATAGTTCCTTTGCCTAGGACTTGAGCATGACTTCCATCACCAAAGGTCACATAGTCACCAACCTTTTCTTTGAGAGTCTTAAACAGTAACTTATCCCCTGTCATATGGCGAGAACAACCACTATCAAGATACCACAAACATGCATTAAACACCTTCAATGAGGTATGCACAAATAAGCTCACATGTGACAAACATTCTTGACCTTCAAACAAAAATTCATCATCAGATTTCATGCTTCTTTCAGATTGACCTTTCAATTTCAGATTCTCAATCATCTCACACAACATTCTATTCTTTCTTTTATATTTCTTAATCAATGATTTAGATTCAGATATGCTACTGTGTAAGACATGATTCTGATTTTCAAAAAATTCCAGCATTTGAACAAATAATCTAGCATGTTTCTTAGTTTTTAATAACTCTACAAGATCATTGGTAAAACACTCTTCAGACATGTGCATAGAATCATTTTCACAAACACTTAAATAACAATTCAGCATGGTATTTTCCATAACAGCTACCACAACATAGGGGTCTAGGATCACACTTAGGTAATAAAACCACAACAAGTGTACCTGCTCTGATACCAATTGAAAGTTCAATTATGTGTATAAACACTCTTGAACGTTTAAACCCCCAATTTACAAATTAACCAATTCAAGCATTATGTCAAACAACTAGTATGCGGAAAATGAACATAAGCTATAATATAGAATTGGATAAACTATCTAAGCCAAATTAAAATCACAACCCATAGCAGATAATAAAAGGCTAAGATAAAAGGGAAGGAAGATGCAAACACAAAGACAACATGCGATGTGTTATCGAAGAGGAAACCGAAGCCCTCGACGTAAAACCTCTCCGCCGCCCTCCAAACGGTAAACAATCCACTAGAAAATGTAGTTGGGATACAAGAACAACAATAGACCCTCCAAGCCTAATTTACCTAGTGCACCTAAGCCCTCCAAGCTTTTTGCTCCAACGAGGTTGTGCCGAACCTTTTTCTTTTCTAGCTTCCCAGATTCCGCTCCTAGACCATAGCATCAACCAATGTAGATTGGTTCATTCCTAACTGCTTCCCAGCAAACCAAACAACCCTCTCACAGTGATGAATATGGTGAGAACAAGGTTTTGGTAAAATGCCTCTCAAGAATTTGACAATGGAGAGGAAGAGAGTTGAGGAATTTGAAGAGACTCTAATGTATAGATTGTTGGTGAATCAATCTTATTTTTCTTTAGGGTTTCTCTCTCAAAATTCTCTCTGGAAGCTCTCTTACATTTGTGGGTATAAGGGGTATTTATACTAGAGTGAGAGAGGAATGTGAAACGTCAGGTTTTACAAAACAGGGGTGGCTCGCGGCTTGGCCTCGCGACTTGACTAAGTCGCGAGACCCAGTCGCGAGATAACCGTATGCCCAGTTGTCCTGTTTTGTCCTGTAGTGTTCCAGCTAGCATGACTGTTCACTTTCTGGCATGCTTGACACGTGTGCTGCGTTTGGCGGCTTGAAGCTGCAAGCTACCCGCGAGAGCAAGCCGCGAGTCTCTGTTTTCTTGCACACTCTTGAGCAATCAACACTTTATCTCACTCACTACCCTTACATCAAACCCACCTAAATACAGGGTTACTAAATGCTGAAATACAAGCAAATTTGGCACGGAATAAAACCAATAAAATGGTTGATTAAATTCAACCTTACATAAACAACCGGAAATTAAAACCAAGGTAATGAACAATATAGGCCTGCAAACTGCAAAGTCAAGACAACAGCTAAAGGAAGAGGATAAATAAAAATTATAATTATGTTCTTTGGTGATAAGATTTGCTATTTTTAATTTTTCTGGCTTAATTTTTGGTGACTACACTGAAAGATCAATTATGTTGTCATACTAACGTTCAATGTTTATTGATTATCCAAAAAAAAGAAAAAAAACCTTCAATGTTTATTTGTTTTAAGTTTTAACCTCTTTTTTTTAAAAAAAAAGGTACGTGTTATGAGAGGGTGGATGTATGTATCCAATTTATATTATACCTTTTCCTATTGAAGGGGTGGAATCATGTTCATATTTTTTGATTAAACTATTGCAGTTTATTGAGCATAACTAGATGATGTACGTAGATGGTGACTGTGATATTGCAGTGGGCATTTGGGAACTTGGTGAGCCTTCATCGATCATTCCTAAGTTAGAGGTTCATGAGCACACTGATGGACAATGTACTACACAACAGTCCATTGAAGCTGCAATGGAGCAAGGGGTTATAATCAAAAGGAAAAAAAGAAAAGCGAACACAAGGAGACACTTCTAGTACAAGGAGAGGTAAAACTCTAGAAGAGGGACAGAATGTTGGTACAGATTCCATATGAATTCCATTATATTGAATATTAGGGGCCTTAATGATTCCTTAAACAGAAAAAGGTAAGATTGTACATCAGAAAGTTCCAACTATCAATTTTGTATTTATGAAGGTGATTGCTCTGGCTCTATTGTAGCACAAGTTGTGTGCCATTTTTATGTTATAAAATTTTAAAGTATTAGGGTGTTTGTTATTATTGTTTAAACAATATGTTTCAGTATTTAAACAATATTAACTATATTTTCACACACTTTTTTACCCAAACTTATTTCCACAAAATAATAACATTATGAAAATCTCTTATCAAACATTATTGGAAATCAAACTCTCTTATCAAATGGACCCTCAAGTTTTCCAAAACAAGGAGAAAACTTTTGTTTTAGTCCCTCACTCTTGCTTGATATCATGGATCTAATTCATACCTTTCTAGGAAAACATAATTAATCCCAGCCACTATTGAACTAATCAAGATCGAAGCCTTCAATTATTTTCTTTCATCTTTTCGCAACTATACAAGGGCTATCTATCAAAGAACAAAAATACATAAATTAGAAAATAAAAACTTATTCAGACATTTTCACAAACACTACATATGCACTCGTTGATGTACCTCAATCTTCTTTCATTGATTCCCAAAGAGCTCCTCTCGAAGCCTTTTGCAATCAACAAAGTAAGCGAAGCCATATGCCAAGTTCTTGAGCGTGGCCTCGTGCAGCTCCAAATCCGACGTGGCTAGCGCGTCGGTGGAGGAGAAGACCCTAAACCCCCTGATGAAAACCTCACGCGCCGTCGTCTCGCAGCAGAGGTTAGTCATGACACCCGTGACGATCACCTCCTCCACACCCATCTCGCGCAGCTGCTCCTCTAGGCGCGTGTTCCTGAACGCGCTGTACGTGTTCTTCCCCACCACGAAAACTAAAGATTCCAGAAAAGAACCGCAATGCTTTTGCAAAATCCTCATCCAACTTTTCTATCACAGCAAACCCATCCCTGCAGGCATCAACCTTGATTCCATGTCTTGAGTCAAGCGTTCCTTCTCTAATATTGATTTTCTTTTTATAGATCGTATAAGCTGTTTTTGTTTATTTTTGAGGATCTCCAATTTAGTTGGTAGGTCCTCAATCTCCTTTTGAGAAAAACGAAGGTCCTGGTTAGCTTCAAATTCACAATCCATACGAAACTGTGCTTGCGCAAGTCTATACAAATGGTCAAAGGCAAACTGAACATTGAACCCAACATGCTGCGCAAGTTGAAAGTTCTTCCACCAATTGAAAAGTAAATCAGGAGTGATGTCCTTAACCATGGTGTTGCACATGTTTTGTGTAACCCCACCAACAATGTTAACGACACGCATCTTTGTCCTTGGATTTGAAGTGGAGCTTGCACTAATATCCCCGTATTTGTCAAATAAGGACTCCAGAATACGGGCACAGTTCCGAGAGATCTTGTAGTCCCTGACTTCTACAACTTCTGACTCCAATTCCAAAAATGTCATATTCAAAATATCCTCTCTCATAGGATGATTAATTTTCTTTAAAATGGGTATGAATCTCCCATCTGAAGTGGCGATTGCACAGATATCCCTGTATTTGACAAATAGTGGCTCTAGAATATGGGCACAGTTCTGAGAGACCATGTAGTCCCTGACTTTTACAAGTTCTGACTCCAATTTCAAAAATCTCCTTCTCGAAAATTTCTCCTCTCGACTACTATGACCATGATTCTCTAAAGTGGGTATGAATGTCTCATCTGAAGTGGAGCTTGCACAGAAATCCCTGTATTTGACAAATAACGACTCTAGAATATGGGCACAGTTCTGAGAGACCATGTAGTTCCTGAACTTTGCAAGTTCCAACTCAAATTTCAAAAATTCCAAACTTAAAATACCCTCCGCTGTCATAGGACACTTAAGATTCTTTAAAATCAGTATGAATTTCTCATCTGAATTTACCGAATCTTCAAGAAGACTATCCCTATTCCCAGAGTCAGCTTTAGACATTATCGCTCCAACCAAATCTACAATAGCAGCTTCTGCATCTTCGAATTCCCTTTTCTCATCTTCATTAGAAGAGTTAAATATTTCTTTTAAGGTCAAGCCTCTTTTTGATATCTTCTCATCAATTTTGTGTCTATCCACTATTCTCAACTCCACATCTCCACGCTTCCCTCTTAGTGAAAGTAACACCTGGTAAAATTAAGCCAAGTCAGTGAATTGGTGTACAGAGACTGCAACATATTAAGGTAAAGCAAGACGATGAAATAAGTAATAGAACTATGCTCGTTGGGGACTAGACTCAAGTGATCGGTTATCTTGTCATACTAATCATCTATGTTTTATTTGTTTTAACCATTCTTTCCAATTTCTTCTTATGGCTATTGAGTTATCTACATACTACGCAAGAACGCACCAAAAAGCCCATGGTGCCTGTGTCAAACATGGACAAGCCTAGGGCACAGTTGCCTAAGTATCTGTTGTGAAAAATCTTATTTTGGGATCTATATGTTCTAAAAGCTTTAGTACCCCTTGAAAATTTCTGATTTAGGCCCCAAGCAATTAATGCAATGAAATTATTGCAGAATTTAACTAGATTTTCCACTCATAAGTAAATATTTTATACAATTTATATTCATCACAAATATCAAATACCGAATCTAAAGTAGTAAACTATCAGCACAAAGATTTTAGTAAAGAAATTGAAAACCAATGAAGAACCTTTTCAATTTTAAAAACCATTTCGGGGATCCAATCATGTTAGAAATCCACTATAAGGAAACAGTCACAACAGTCTTACCATATGGATAGGGAGGCTCTTGCGTGGTTTCAAGATGCTAAATAAGAAGGCCTATTCACCGGTTGGGACTTGGGAGGCTTTTGTTAGGGCATTGCAAATAAGATTTGTAAGTACAGCCTTTGATGATCTAATGGAAGCCCTTACAAGGCTGAGGCAAACTAGCTCTACTGCATCTTTTAAGGGCAATTTGAAGCACTATCAAATAGGATTAAGGGGCTGTCAGAATTGCACAAGTTGTTTTCTCATTGGATTAAAGGATGAGATTAGACTTCTTGTGAGAATGCTAAACCCACTGAATCTTAATGCTGCTTTGGATTAGCAAAAATTCAAGAGGAGTACCTCTTATGTCTTAACTGGTAGGAAAACTTTCAAAAATTCTCAAGATTCAAGTAGGCCTTCCATCTCGGGATAATTTAAGGCTGTACAAGGTTGGACCAACTTAAGCCTAAACTTTTCGTCCGCACGATCACTCCAGCTCAAATGGATGAAAGAAGGAAGAAAGGGCTCTGTTATCATTGTGATGAGAAGTGGCAGCCTAGACATGAGTAATGGAAGGGCTACAAACTCACTCAAAACATTTGCAAGGGTTTCACCTTGAGGAAATTATTGATGCATAACTTTTAGAGACCGCAGTTACTACTGCAGAGCAAGAGGTAACAGTGAATGCAATTGAAATCAAATTATATGCATTAATTGGAAACCCATCTTCAAGTACCAAGAGAATGTTGGAAAAGATTAAAGGCCAGTGGGCTATTATCCTCATTGACATTGGTAGCACTCATAACTTCCTAGAGTCATCAATCTTGGAAGCATTGAGGCTGTCGGTAACATCCAAGAAAGGGCTTGAAGTTAAGTTGGCTAACATGGTTGTGATCATGATAAAGGGATCTTGTGCTGATGTTTAAGTCATAATGCAAGGCCATTTATTCATGGTTGAATTGAATTTGCCTCCATTAGAAGGATGTGCGGTAGTGTGAGGCAAACAATGACTTAGCACTCCTGGCATTATCCAATGGGACTTTGAGCAATTGACCATGAAGTTCCTGCATATAGGAAACCAGGTTCTATTACAAGGTCTGAAATCTCCGCAATTCCCCTCAACATGATGGAGATAAGTTCTTTAAGTTTTGAACAAGGAAGGCAATTGTGTTGCAGATTATTGTGATGGGTGCAAGCAGGTCAGAAACAACAGTTAGAAGATATTAACAAGCTGTTGGATGAAATTGCCAAGTCTTTGACACTCCTTTGGGGCTGCCACTGTCTAGGGGACATAAGCATTAAATCACCTTGAAGAATGGCACTCAACCCATCTGTGAAAAGCCTTATAGGTACAATTACTATCAATAAACTGAAATAGAAAAGATAGATATGGAATTGCTTGATGCAGGGTCCATTTGAGCCAGTCAGAGGCTCAAAGCCCATTTTATTTGATAAATTCAATAGGTACAGTGGGAGTGGTGTGATTTGAACACTGGACGTCTTCATTGGAAATACTAAGATGTGCCAATTAAGCTATAAGGCTCTTGGCAAGCCCATTTTCCCTTCTTCCACGTTTAGTAGCAACTTGGCAATAACTTGAAAGGGATTACGTTGCAAAATGTTCTCCTACTCTACAAGGCAGAGTGTACCTTTGTCCTAATTCATCATTCAAAACTAATTTTGCTTGTCATATTAGTTACCTTAAGTCCTTGCACAAAACCAAGCAGGATTTCTATTGTAAAAGGATGAAAATCAAGCTCAAGATGTATATCAAGGAATGTAAGGTTTGTCAAAGTTCAAAATTGAAACCTCAGTCCTTGATGGACTTAAGTCAAAGCACAAATTTTAACAAAAACCTAGTTTAAACTCACATGTCTATGTATCATCCGATATGTATGATTAATACAATATGATATAATTCATATGATACACATTTACGTGTCATACGATTCATGAAGATGATCAATATGTACCTATGATATGGTACTTTTTTCATTCAATACAGTACTTATCGCACGATATGTATTGTGGATCATACTATACTCAAAACTATGCCCACTACACTAAAACATCACTAGCAATTATTTATTATTCTTTAACGAAATCATTAGTTGTTTCCATAAATACTTAATAATTTTGAGTTAATTGGTGAGGGATGAAACAAGAAGGGTATGTTAAAGTAGGTCTTATGTTCATATCTACTATTTAAAAAATTGATTTTTTTTTCTTTTTTTTTTTTGCTTTATTCATCCTTGGCCTTGCCCAAATCTTTAATGGACTTATTTTGCATACTTCAAAGGTAGACCTTAATTTCAAAACACACACTCTTTCAAAATCAATCTTCTCAAATGAATTTTCTAAAAATTATTAGATTGGTAAACAATATTATACTTTCATCATTCATTATCAAAACATCAGAAGTCGCACCCAATGGTAATTTATACACTAACCAATGAATGGTATGAATCTGTACGTTATTTGCATTTTATATCCAAGTTAATAAAAAAATATTAATAAAAAAAATGAAACTTATTGAAGGAAAAATGAATTCATATAAGATAGTGAATTTGTCATACCTCATCAATCACACAATTCATATGTGCCACATAGTTGCTGCATTCTGCACAGTGATAAACACTTTCCCGTGGGTCTCTACTGTTTTCACAAGCATCACAATAGTACTCACCTGAATAATCTTCCACAAAATAATCTCTAAGGTAAAGGGGATCGATATGACATTTATGCTTAATGGTACTCGGCAGTGGAACACACAAGAGATGGACATTGAAGTCACACTCTACACATCGCAAATACGAGACATCGGAATAGCTAGTTTTGCAAACTTCACACTGAGGGTCATCATACACTTTCTCGAAGAAAGAAAGAAGATGCTTGTGACCTTCATACTTCGTTGTAGGCTTTAATGAAGCGCAATTAGCATCCAACTTAAAGTTGCATTCTTCACAACGATAGGAAAAGCCAAAGCAACTCTTGCAAGAACAAGCATCACATCTAAATTTTTTTCTAGGAAGAGTTTTTCTTGATACGCCAATTAGACTATCATTATCATGCGGTTGAAAAGGATGTTGCCCTTCTTCTACAGGTTCAATACAATCTTGATGGATGAAGAATTTGCATCTAATGCATTCATATGATGGACTGCAAACGTGTTTCTCACATACTTCATTCTCCTTGTCATCGTGGATTGAGAAATGCTTGTGCCTCAAATATTTCACTTTCCCCTTATCCAAGGATTTTAAAATTGAGGCTGTGCACAACAACTTTTCATCAAAAAACAAATTGAGAGTGTGCTTTGGATGAAAAGGATGTTCAATCTGTTGTCGGACTGCAGCACATGATCTGTGGAGATAGAAATTACATTGGATGCAACCGTATATTTCACTAGAGATGACTTGATTGCATCCATCGCAGGAAACTACATGATCATTACTTTCCTTCTTACAGAGGATCAAGGGGTGATGGTGGTAGTAACTTAGAATGTAGTTTTTGCCTTCAAAATTTCTAGTGAACATTAGGGCACATTCAACATCAAGGAAAAAGTGGCATCTATTACAACAGTATGCAAACTGGGAGCGACTTTTTTCACAGGCTCTGCATGTAAAGTTAGTAGTCTCCTGTTGTAGAGATAGAGGGCATGGATGGAAGAAATGCTGAATCTCATGGGGCAGTTGAAGACATAATTCGTGGATTAAGAACTTGCATTTCAAACAAGCAAAGGATTTTTCAAAGCAAGGTTCACCGCAAGCAGAGCAACTAGGAAAATCATTATTCATAAAGAAAGAGCTAGTAGAATCATTAACCTTATTGTCAACGATTATCAGTGGATGCTTATGGAAGGAATTTTGACTGATTGTATTTGTTCCCAGGAGCTCTAGACAGGACTCATGCAGGAAGAAGTTGTACAGGAAGCAAACGTAGGTAGGCCCAAAGCAACATTTACGGCATAAACTACAACAAACAACGCCGGTGACATTTCTATCATAGTAAACGATTTCCAATGGATGGTTGTGAAAGTGATTTTTTTTATGCTTGTAGTGTCTATAATGTTCGATGAGATCTCGACTGCATGATTCATGGAGATAGAAAGCACAATCAGAGCATTCGTAGGATTGACTAGAGGATGAGAGCTGTTCCCGGCACGCATAGCAGTTAGCGTTACCAGTACCACCGGTTAGAATGCTGTTGTGTCGGAACAGGGAACGGGGGTGGCTGAAATGATCAACGAGCATACGGGCGCATAAATAATCAATCTTGAAATTGCACGAGTCACAGCGGAAGGTTAAGGCTTGGCATATAAGGTTGCAGAAATCGCAGCGTTCCCTCTCTTTCCTAGTACTGCTTAGCATAAGAGGATGATCTGAATGCAAGGAAAGATTGATTTCTGTCGGATACTCGGCACATGATTCGTGAAGGAAGAAATAACATGGCTTGCAACAATAGGTAGCACCGTCGCACACTTTTCGGCACGCTGCACAGTACTTTCGGTATGACAGAAATCGCAAAAAAAGGATGGTTCAGTGTCAGTATCACCAACCTGTAGCTTTAGCTTGTGGTCGTGAATTGGTAACCGAATCTCTGATTCGAGTGAACATAAAAGATCCATTTTGAAATTACAGTCGGTGCAACGGTAGCTGAAGCCCTCACGATACTTATGACACACATTGCAATAGAAATGCCCATCATCTACAATAACGTGCAGCTTTAGAGATTGAAATGGATGGTGCGAGTGTTCGATCTCACCCTCCAACTTGGCACATTCTGTATGAAGATAATACCGACAATCTTTGCAAGAATAGACGACGCTAGAGAGATAACCCGAACATGCAGCGCAATGTGCATTAAATCCATAGGGCTTCTTATTCTTTAGTCGTAAATGATGCTTATGGCTAAAGTGTTGGATCTCATCCTCCATCTCTCTTTCTGTTTTTAGTTTTTTCTCTTTTTCGATGCTTATGGCTGAAGTGAGGTTCTACCGTTCACTTTCCCCCATTACCCATTACACACGGCTTTTAAAGACAGGATTGAAGGAATCTTGCTAAAGGTTAGGATTTAAAAGAAAGATAAGAAATGAAGGGACTGGAATGAAGTCAATAAACCACCACATTTTAAAATGAAAAAATTGAAGGTTTACCACAACCTATTTAAAGTACTCTTAAACTTTATTCAGCAATAAAAAGTACTCTTAACTTCACTTTTCTTCAATTATTAAGGACTCCAAGGTTTAAGTTTATTCTATCAATTTTCTTGAATTTTTTTAAAAAAAATATATTTTGAAAATAATTTCTAATAATTAATTAATTATTTTTTAATTTTAAAAATTTGGAAAAAAAATTGGACACTCAAAATTTAGTACAAAAAACCTTAATTGAATGAACTTGAATATTCGAAGACTTAATTGAACAAAAGTAAATTTAGAAGACTGAAACAAATTTTGGTCCATTTTTTTTAAAAAAATTTGGTATAGTTAATAAGTATTCTCAGGACATTTGTTAATGTATTATTTAAAAAAAAAAAATTAATACCACTTTTATGAGAAATTGAAAAAATTATCTAAAAATTAGTTGTTTTTTTTTTTTTCTCATATAAATTTTTCTAAAATGATTTACTAACAAATATAATAAAATTCATTTTCTTAATAGCTAAAATGAGTGAGTATTATATAGGTGCTGCGCTAGGAAGGAACCAACCAAGACAAAGTAGGAAAAAAAGTCACTTTGCGCAATTTTTACTTTTATTTATGTTTGTGTATGTAAAAAATATCTTATAAACTGTAAAATTTTTTATTTATTTTTTAAAGGATATAAAATAAAGAAAATGAGATGACGTCTTAACTTCTTAATTATATTCTCATTAACATTTTTATATTTCCATAATCAGATATTTTGCACTCAAAAATTTGTCAAATATTTTTATATTATATAATAAATAGTATTTCGACAACTGTTTCAAATTTATTGATGAAAGTTAAATTTGGTGGTCCATTGCTTTTTGGAAAGATTCAGAATGTTATTTACTTAATTTTCCTTCCCTGTCTTTAATAAATATTTTGCACATGTTTGTTACATAAACACTTTCAAAATTAATAATGTTTATTCAAATAGATATAGTCAAGCCATATGCTAACACTACTAATCTTCTTCTTCTGCCTCTTTTTTTTTTTTCCTGAGTAAATGAGATTGCAAAAGGTCTAGGGTCCAGAGCATCCGGAAGAACAAAACACAGCCCACCACATTTAGGGCCAAAAATTTGATTGCCTAAAGACAAAACATGCTCCCCATACAAAGCAATAAGAGTCTAGCAAATCTTGCTTCCATTAATAATCGTTCCAAAGTCGTTACAATTATAATCAAATCTATTTTGAGGGATTTTCCAATATCTAATTTGGTTGTATTATTATGTAATCTCCATTATACAACTTGAAAAGTTGTTTATCATATCCCATTTACATCAAGTGCAAGCCATATCATTAGCATTTTTCCTAATCCATTTAAAACTACAACTATCAAAAGCACTACTTAAGGACTTGATATCTTCTAGCATTATGATGATCTCCAAAGGCTGATTTTCAGCTTCTTTCACAAGGCCATTGACACATTCTCTGTAGTCTCCTTCCCTTACTGCTATCTTCTTTGTTTGCATTTCTTGAGCTAGTTGCTGTTGCAGTACTTCTAAGCTTATAGCAAAAGCTTCTGTAGTAGCAGGGGGAGCGTGGAGTGATTCGCTTGACACAAGCTTTAATAAGTTTTTCCTTTCAATCACAACGTATAACTGCAACACCAGCTTTCTTACTGCCATTGGCCCACAACAGCAAGCATGAAAATTTATATAATAAAACATGTGGAGTTTTTTTCCATTGCTCACCCATCTCTTTGACTTTGCCTTGCTTTTGTTTCCCTTTCTGTGTTGGTATGCTCTTCCAAGCCTTTACTTTACTAGGTTCATCTCATCCGTAATACTTGAACGATCACTTTATCATTTACTTCAAACTATACTTTATCCTATTCATCTTCTCTTTGAGATTTTTTGTTTGGGTTGGTTGTATGTTTGGATTGATTTGGTGTTTTGTCGCTTTGGGATTTGATGATTTTGTTAGGATTTGATGAATTTGCGGAGGTTTTGAGATTTATGATTTTTATTTTAGCTGAATTTTCTGAGATTTTTGTGTTTTTTTTCCCAGGAAAGTTTCTAGGTTAATGGGTTGTGGGAATTTGGTTTGTTTGCTGGGGAAGAACATGAAGTTTATGTTATGGGGGGAAAGAATGTCTTGGGGAAAGATTCTTACGAAAAAGATAATGAAAAGCAACAATTTTTTAATTTAATTAGATTTAAGGTATATTTTATAATTTTCTAATCTAGCTTTTTTTACTAATTTAGATACTAACGTGGCATTCTTTAAATGCCAACAAATTTTTTTAAATATTATTTTAATGTCTACATTTGCATATAAAATTCCAACAAAGCACTCCGTTTACAATGTAAGATATTTTTGTTACTAAGATCATGACAGAGATCAAAATAAAAATGATTTTCGATTTTTAGGGACTAAGGTAGGTGTGTTTAAAACATAGATACCAAAATCTGAATCAACTCAAAATATAGACTAAAAGTGCATTTTTGCCTAATAATTATTATGTTTTTTTGTTGAATTTTTTTAAAAAATATATCTAGTGTGTCTTGAGATCTTTAGCCCAAATATGCCTTCATTAATCTTCTTTGTTCTAACCAAATAGTTCACCCCGTTGCAATGCAAAACCAATTTGTTCATTAAAAAAAAAGGAAAAAAAAAAAAAAAGAAAAGAAAAGAAAAGAAAAGAAAAAAGCTTATTCCTTGTCTCAAGTCAACACAGGAAAGAGATTAGAAGGTTTTCTTTAATTACATTTCACATTCGAGCAAACACTGGCGTTCTAAACAGTTACATTCTCCATTTGAGATGGCTTAGGTGGAAGACATATATATATATATTTTAAATGGTATAATCGGTTAGATTGAAACCCCATGTTGTGGTGTAAAGGATTTCTCAAATAAACTAAACACAAAGTAAGTAAATAAATTTTAGAATATTCAAGGTTTGTCAACAGTTTTGTACTTCATAAATTTAAGTTATTTCAAGTGTGTGAGGCATTGGCTTAAAAAACCAGTTTTTTTTAATATATAACTTATTTTTGCTATTATTCATGAGTCTCATTGTAGTTTTTTTTATTATTCATGGATTTCACTATACTATTTCAATTATTTTTTAGCTTTATCTATAAAACTTTTAGCAAAAAGTTTTCAGTTTTAACTAAATAAGATGTTGCCAAGTGGACACTTTGGTTGCGTTTGGCATTGGCTTAAAAAGCCAGCTTTTTTTAGTATTCAACTTATTTTTCCTCCTATTCATTGGTCCTATTGCACTTTTTAGTATTATTTATGGGTTTCACTATACTATTTGTGCTCATTTGACAATAACTTTGAGAAATAATTTGAGTAAGGAACTTGTAAACGGTTTTTTTTCTTTTTTTGGCTGAGAAACTTGTGAACGGTTCTGGTTGAGTATGTTGATTAACAATGTATTTAGAATAGGTTTATGAAAACATTTCTGCATATGGTGATCTAGTGATTTTGTAGGTTTGTTTTAAATTAAAGTAGAGGTGCATCTCAACCTCTTGCACTTCTGACATTATAAATAGAAACAATCTTTTCCTTATTCAGCCATCTAATTGACTTACATATTTTTTGTACCTCTTTACTATAAGAGCACAAGAAACTGTGTAAATCACTAGATGAATATAATGGAACGGAATTTCAAAAAAATATCTAGAAGGGCAACAAAAGCCCAAAACTTTTTTGAATGAAACCAATATAAAAAAGCACATGATAATTTATCTCAAGATCTGCCCATTGAATTAATGAATAAATCCATGAAGTATATAATTGCAAATTGTAAGGTTCGCGTGTTTTGTATTGTCAAATCATTCCAAATTATATGTCTTAAAGTTGTAATTGAAGATTAAGTTGAAGACATAAAGCCTGCTCAAGAAAAGCAGAAAAGTGTATTTTCAACATGTATCTCGAGAGGTAGCTCGATACTTTCTTGATATCTTCTTGATCTATAGAGCCCTTCTAGGCCACCTTCTGTAAATCTCAATACCTACTCAATACTTCCTTGAAACCTCCTCTTGAGATTATTGCCCTTTATGTGAGGGTTTCTACAGTTCACAAAGTATTTGTGGTTGATGAAGTTTAATATTTTTTATTCGACTTGTTTGTCTTTGACAAAAGAGGGTCATAATTGGTGGACCCTCTATATCTCTTCCATTACACGGTTTTTGAAGGCATGAATCGGCCTTTTTGATTCATCCTTATCTCCATACGATTACTAGGACAGTAAAGATGATTAATCTAAGCAATGATGCAAGTGCAGTATTTAGGTTTAGGACAATTATTGTGTATTCTGGTCTTCCCTCTCATGTGGGGGTGGATTAGTAGGACCTACCCTTTATGAAAGGGAGAGTATACTCATGAACACATATTAATTCATTACTTTATTTTGATGTTGATTTTAGAAATGCACAGAAAAAGTCTGTTAAATATATATGTTAGAAAATTTGGAAATTCTCAGTCTTTAAAATTGTTCTCAGTTTATCTTCTAATTGTTCTATTTGTGTTTGTAAGGAGAATTTTAAGTAGATCACACCTTGATCTAAAATCTATCACTGTGTTTATAGAAATTTTTTGCTCTAATTGGTCATTTTGTAGTTTGAGGTAGTCATCGATAGAGAATTTTTTTTATATTAAATAATAAACAGTATTTCAACCGCTGTTTCAAATTTATTGATGAAAGTTAAAAGATTGGAGGTCCATTGCTTTCTGGGAAAAATCCAAAATGTTACTTATTTTTCCTTCCTTGTCATTAATAGATATTTTGCTTTTTGCACCGACGATATCATTTACCTTCAATCTTTCAATGACACCAGTCTAGCTATAACATTGTTGTTTCATCTAATCCTAACTTGTATAAGTTGGCTACAACCAAAGTAGGAGAGCTTGCATTTTATATTGAGTAATAACAACAATTACGATTTTGATATTAAAGTCAAACTTTATGGATTTGTGAGTTTTGTAAATTATGTCATTGACTGTGAGATGTGTACTTTGTTTTATAATTAAGTAGGAAGAGGAAGATACATTTTATATAAAATTTTATTCTATAATATTTCTCCAAAGTTATTATTATTATTATTTCTCATTACTTCTATTGAATAATTATAATGGATATACGTGTGTAATTTATAATTGTTACTTTTTATGATGAACTCTTTACTAATAATAAAAGTTCTATAACAATTATGTTATAATATATATATAACATTTTCCAAAACCATTTTACATAAAACTTTACAGCATTATTAGTGCATCTCATGGGTAACTTACTAGTAATTATTTAATGATTTGACTTTGATATTTTATAAAATTTAATATCTAGGGAAACCATATGTATATTTTAAGATAAAAACTCTTCAAAATTTGGAAGCCTCAATCCTTTGTCATAGATGTTGAACCACTAGAATGACTCAAAGATTTGAACCTAAGCAAATAGATATAGTTTCCTTAGAATGTAATGTTGGTTTACAACCACCGATTGAATAGTAGCCTATTAAATTCAACAAAATTTGTCAAGCATGTCTCAAAACTGGGTTATAGCAATATACAACTCATGATTATGACATATCAAATGAGTTTTTAAGTGATTGTTTAACTGTATACATAGAGAAAGAGATTGATTAGTGCAAAATCAATTATGCAATGAAAGTAGGATACAACTTTATTGAGTTAAAAGTTTTTTTTTTTTTGGGTCAACTAGTTAAAAGTTAATTTATGAGATGAGTTTCTTTTTTTTTTTTTTTTTGGGTCAAACATCTTTTTATTTAAGAATTTTGTTTTATTTAACTTGGCGCCCCCTAAAAATCTCCACTAATATTTGTAGATGCCATGTTTTTGGAGATAGGTAAAAAGTGGGTAAAGTCCCACATCGGTCCGTGTGTGCGTAATAAGACTTGTAAGCCTTGCTAATTCCTTCAAAGGTTAGGCCCTTTTGATGGGATAAGTATTGAGCTCTTGTGAGTCTTACTCTCCCTCTCCCCGTGTGTGTGAGTTATCTTACTTCTCAAAAAAAAAAAAAAAAAATAGTGGTCAAGAGCCTTGTGAGTTTTCTCCGTAGGCATAACCCATCATGCTAAACATATAATCCTTGCATGTTATTGTATTACCATTTTATGCTTCTGCTTTCACATCTATTTTAGCCTATTTAACATAATAAATATGAAGATTATTTAAATATGCATTGGTTGTGAATGCATGGCTAATATTTGCTACTAGGTTAATATTTACTAAAATTAAGGCTCAAACTTGGCTCATTTATAAATAAACAAATATAAATGAACTTTTTATCAAGCCAAGTTTGAGCTGTTTATGAATAGCTTAGTTCATTTAATTAAGTCCTGTGCTTAAATAGGCTTGAGACAGGGCCATTGTGCTGCCTATAGTACCACCATTACTCCTATTGGCCACATGCCCAGCTACTTCTTTCAATTTTTCCGATATCACAGTGAATCCACCAATATCAAATGCAACGTGACCAATCCATTATAGTTAGAAACAAACAAAGACTTGGTGCACCATTGAGATGGACAGGTCTTCGTGGTCCCGTCATTTTTCTTTGCTTAGCCATCGAGAAAGACTAAAAATGGCTTGAACCAGTGTTAGGATGACAAAGAAGTCAAGAGTAGTTGGCTTGCAGTAGTCAATCATGTGTGCGGAATTTTGGCATAGAAAACATACAACCAATAAAAAAAATGACGGGATTAAGTTACACTTAACTCTTAATATTGTAGAACTTAATAATTATTTTTATTTTTATTTGGCTAAAATTCAAAACCATTCCGAAGGCTAGAACTTCTATTAAAAAAATGAATATAACTATATATTTTGAAAATTAAATTGTTGAATTGTATGTAAAGATTATTTTTTATGTATAATTTAGACTATAAAAACTTGCAATTCAAACAAATGATTGATGACATAGTTAGTAATCTTTAATCTCCTAAAAATTTTGTAAGTATGAAGGATATGAGAAGAAAATGTAATCCAATGATAGATTCGTCAAAATTTATATCTAATAAAAAAATATTGAGTGGACTTATAGCTTTAAGCCACTACTAAATTTGTAGCCAAACTTAGTCCTTTTATTTATTAAAAAAAAAAAATTTATTCAATTATTTTCCCTGACCGCATGGTATTGTATTATCTTTTTATATTTTATTATGCTTCCAAAATATTAAAACAAATAATAACTCTCTGATCTGTTTAAATTTCAATATTTTTTGAACTTTAAAATTATAAAGAAAAAAAATGAATTTATTTGATTGAGTGGTAAATAATCTGATTGATAAGAAGCTTAATATGCATGTTCAGAATAGAAGAAATCTTGTAGTACAACTGACCCCTTTGTATTTGCTGAAAAGGAAAACAACACCATTATCTTTAGCCTTCTTTCTTCCTTCTTAACATGTGATAAAATGATTTGAAGTGGTAACTTATCCCGTTTGATACCAAATTGATAAAAATACTTTTAATTTGGGTTGCTTTATTGAAAAAGTTGAAGTTTCTGTAGCCATAATAGACTTTGGGTTGCTTTATTGAAAAAGTTGAAGTTTCTGTAGCCATATAGACTTGGGGCAACATCGAGATGGACAAGTCTTTGGGTGGAGGATTTTTCTCCCTTGGCTGGAGGATTCCAAACTAGACTTTGGGTTGCTTTATTGAAAAAGTTGAAGTTTCTGTAGCCATAAAGACTTGGGGCAACATCGAGATGGACAGGTCTTTGGGTAGAGGATTTTTCTCCTCAGGCTGGAGGATTTCTGTGATGCTCCAATTTGATTGATTGTGTGATATATGTAGATGTATGATGAGTCTCACATCAGGTATTTACTGAGTTAAACTGGGCTTTATTAACAACTATAAAAAGCCTTAATTGTGATCAGTCCTTTTGAGGTGTAGCGCAGATGTGACTAGCGCTTTTTCTTGGGTCGTTACATATGGTATCAGAGCCGGCCTGGTAATCCCATGTAGGCTCAGAGACACTACCCCACAAAGTGAACCCTAACGAGGACATTAGGGATTTAAGTGGGGGAGATTATGATGCCTCAATTTGATTGATTGTATAATGTGTGTGGGTGTATGATGAGTCCCACATCAGGTATTTACTGGGTTGAACTGAGTTTTATTAATAACTACAAGGAGTTTCAATTGTGACTAGTCCTTTTGAGGTATAACGCAGATATGGCTAGCGCTTTTCCTTGGGTCTTTACATATATAAAGATAGGCACGTGACGACCGCCACACATTTATATAGTAAGCATTCTACAAGTGCAAGGCCTTCTTAGAAACTAAAAATTTATCCTCAAAAAAAATAAATCAAATAAATCCAAAATACCTCAACAATTTCTTTATGAAATAGATCTCCAATAATTTAATAGGAATAAAATCCAAACCTCATGTACATAATGCTAATTGGCAAATAAAAAAATATAAAAAAAAAACTATTAGAAGACCATCCAACCCCAAAATCACTAAGCTCCTTTTCCTGCTCACAACACAACATCAAAACTCCCATGACTTGCTATTCTTCACAATCTGAAACTGGATAGGAAAAAGGGAGTGAGCTGACAACTCAATAAGTAACTAAAATCCTAATAAGTTCTATCAAGCAATAGATTTGTAAAGTATTAAGATGTAATATGAGTTTTCAAAAGTTATAATATACTATGGGTTTTCAAAAATAAGTAAAGAAGTTTCATTGTCTTAAAATAATAAGTTGCAAATAGATCACATACTTTAATCTTACAAATATATCATAGATGGTATAGAAAGTAGTTAGTTTTCCATATATCAAAAGTTATAACTTACAATAGGTTCCAAAAATACGTAAGCAGTTTAAGTGACTCAAAATAGTTCAAATACTCAAACATTTTCAAAATCACATATGTAGTTTTAAGGACTCAAAATAGTTTAAATATTCAAACGTAATTCATATTCTTAGCAATCTTATGACTATGGTCACACTATATCCCCGTGACTGGGCATTAGGGTACCAATGAATAACCCCCACTGGTTGGGTATCAGAGTACCAATGAATAATCCCCATTGGTTTGGGTATCGGAGTGCCAATGAATAACCTTCATTGGTTTGGGTATTAGAATACCAATGAATAACCCCCATTGGCTGGGTATCAGAATACCAATGAATAACCCCTACTGGTTTGGGTATCAGAATACCAATGAATAACCCCATTGGTTTGGGTATCAAAATCAATTCATAGTCAAATTGTCCATAATCATATGTAATAAATCATAGTTTCTAACAAAAATGCATCTTATTCAAATACGTATATATAATTATATATTCAATAATCAAATATATTTGTGATATTTCTATATTCTTATTTTAAATCAATAAAGCTAAAAAATATCAATTAAATAAAATAAATCTTATATTCAGTGCTCATATGTATTTGTGAAAATTCTTTATTCGTTACTTTGAATCAATATAGCTAAAAACAATTAAATAAAATACATCATATATTTAGTAATCAGATATATTTGTGATACTTCTTTACTTGAAATCAGTAATACATTAGAAATAAAATTGTAATAACTGTAAACAAATTTCAGGAGTTAAAATACGCAAAATAAAACCAATTAGGATAAGGTTACTTACCTCCAAAAGCTATTCCAAAAAGGAACTTTTCCTTAACAATCCCTCTAAAATCTTTAGATATCACCTAGAACAATTTTCAAATATTCTTACTTAGTAATCAAATAATTTCAAAAAGAATTATAATGGTACCCAGCCAGATAGAGAGACTACTAAAAATATCCAATAATTATCTATTGTTATCTCACACCAAAATTCCTCCTATTCATAATATTTTTTCTTTATATATATATATATATATATATATTTTCCTTCTGCCACAACTAAAGCCCCAAATATAAGACCATAACTCCTATTACTATGTAGGCATGTGGGCCATCTTCAATTTCATGTGTTCCTATTGTGATGTCTCAATTTGATTGACTGTGTGATGTGTGTGGGTATGTGATGAGTCCCACATCGGGTATTTACTGGGTTGAACTGGGCTTTATTAACAACTACAAGGAGCCTCAATTGTGATTAGTCCTTTTGAGGTGTAGTGCAAATGTGGCTAGCGCTTTTCCTTGGGTCGTTACATAATGGTATCAGAGCTTAAGTTATGATCTTGTAGACTTTATGCTAGGTTTTGATTTAGAATGAAATTTGCACCCTAGGCATTACAATTCTAGTTATTGTTTATGAAGGTTATTAGGTCATAGATAGTGTTCTTTTGATGACTTGATGAGAAGAGTAAGTGAGGTTCCATCATATGATGATTTGTTAGGTCATATTTGAAGGATTTGATATTTATGTCTCTTGGGTTATGTCCACATGACTTATAAAACAAAAAGGAGGATTTTAATTGATATACTTTTATGTTCTTATACTAGTATTATGTGGGTGTATTTTACTCTTGAAAATATTGTAATTGATCAGATTGATTATTAAAACTTCTTCTTCTTATTAAAAGGGAAAAGAGAGTGAGAAAAGAACAGCAAAGGAAATCTTCCTGCTATTTTGTGACTGATCTTCTGTAAACTCATTTGATAGTTTTGCCTAATATAGTTGACCTACCTGAGGTTAGTTTGATCTGTAGGGGATTCTCATAGGTCTAATTATTGAATGATAGTTTACTATATGTCATATTTAGAATTTGGAGTGCTTTTACGGAATTGGAAATTGCAAGACTTTATTTAGGGGTTAAGGTTTGATGTTAGAGCTATGATTCCTTGATTTTAGTTTATATGGAGTTAGGAAATTAACAGAAGGTTCGTAGTCTGAAGGAAATCAATTTGTGGTTATTGTAGTTCACTTTATATTATATATTATTATATAATTATGAGGGTATTTAAAGAATTCAGTAATATATCGGTGGACTTCCTTGGATTCTAATGTTAAGGACCGACTTTCTTTGGATCATTGTTCTTGTTAGGGTTGACCTACATGGATTACCGTAGCTTTATTTATGTGTGAGGTAGTCTCTAAATGTTTTTGAGACATGTTTTGTTACTTAGAAGTTTGAGGTCCTAATTTTCTTTCTATGGACTTGGAGGATTGTTTAATATCCTAGGGAATAAGTTTTGATGCTAGAAATGTAATTCCTTGAATTTTAACTAATAAGAGTTAATGGATTGGCTCAATTAAAAATAAGGTGGATACAACACAAGATTGTAGTAGTATTGAATTGGACTAGTGAACCATAATTTTTGATTGGATATTGAAGGTTTTGGGATGGCTAGAGAGTTCATTTTGAAAGACTATTACAATTTGAATTATAGTCAGTTGTGGTCCATTTGTTTTATATTGACAAGTGGTTAATAATTATAAAGTTGCATTGTACCCTAAGTTCTAGGTTGCTTGGACAATATTATCGGCAAGTTAAAGAAGGGAAAAAAAAAAAGTGTTTGAGATACTTCATGGACTATTCCCTTCTAGCCGATATATACTTAGAGACTTGTTTTCATAATAGGCAATGTAATTATAAGGAACCCAACTCTTCAATGAGTTCTAGCCCAAGTATCATTTGGAGATTAAAGGTTAATAAATGTTGCTTATTTGAGAAGATAATTATGGTTAAGTTAGAGGTTCTATGAAAAACCTTATATCAATGCTCAATTGATTATTTATGGAGATTTTGGAATTTCTTTTTCTTACAAAACTTGAGGAGGAAAAGATATAGTGATACGTGCATATGTTGTAAATTAGTTTTGAACATAGGAAGGATTGGAACCTTGGATGCACTACTTAATTTTGAGGTATAGAATTAAACGGATGCTAGCATTCAATGGTTGATGGTGAATCTCAAAACTATGGATTTCCCTTGTTGTAATTTTTGGAGACTACTTGGGCCTTGGAATTTCGTTGAAATTAATAATTGATGGAAAATCAGCTATTGGGGTTAATCTAAACGAATGGGCCTTGGAACTTATGTTCATATTGAAAGGAACTTAAAGAGCTATTTAGACTAGAGATATGTATATCTTTAAAGAATCTTATTTTTTTTTTCGTAATATGGTTGTTCTTAAACTATGGGTAATTGAGTAAGAGATTTTATAGTGGTATTTTATTATGCAACAGAAACATCATGGTTCCATTTGCTTTGGAATTTTTTTTTTTTTTTATCTTACAAATCTTGGGAAGGAAAAGTCTATGCATATGTTGTGAAATAGTTTGAACTATGGTGATGACTGATAAATTTGTATAGATCGATATAATTGTGACTAGTCCTTTTGAGGTGTAGCGCAGATGTGGCTAACGCTTTTCCTTGGGTCGTTACAATTCCAAAATAGACTTTGGGTTGCTTTATTGAAAGCAAGCTGGTGGAAGTGATAGGTGTCTAATGACTTTAATCTTATCAAGATGTTTTGTAGGAAATCTGTAGCAAACCAATACGTGAATTATGAATAACAAGGACAGGTCTTCTGGGATTGAGATAGAGTATTGCACCTATGCAATTGCTCTTGATTTGAGATTGAGAGTTGAAAAAACCAATTTTCAATTTAATAAAATAAGTGAGAAAAAAAAAAAGGAAAATGGTAAAAAATCATTATAAGAGAGATACGGGGTAACTTAGGTATTGCATTTGATCCAAATCCGGCCCTCTACCATAAGTCCTTTCCTTCTGTCCTTACGATGGATATATGTGTGGAGCCTAATTTATTGTGTTGCTTTAGCGGTCATAGAAAACGGAATTAAAGAATACCATTTTTTTTATACAAATAATACAGTATATGACAGTTGCCTTAGGCTTGTGTAAACAAATATGATCATTTTTCTCATTGTGGTAGCATTAATTAAACTCAAGTATTTGCCAATAAATAAAATAACATTTTTTTATCAAATAAAAAAAAGAAAAAAAAGAAGAGAAATGATACGTCTACAATATCTTTCACAACAAATCTTAAGTGTCAAGTTGTTACTGGTTGTTATTAATGGGCGAAAAAGTAATTTTAGTGGTTGGTTCAAATTAGAACTAGTAAGAACTTAACACGTAGGATTTGTTGTGAAAATGTTGTGAATGTAGCACTTCTAAAAAAAAGAGCCATACATAAAAAAATTTACAACATTTTTCAATAGTTGTGTTAGTAAACTTTTACTAGTTCTTATCTAGGTTCACCACTAAGATATCATATTTATACTTACTGCTATCAATTTGCCACATTAACTAGTGTGAAAAGTTTTGTCAAATTTTTTATGTCTATAGACTTTCTAAAATTATAAAAAATAAAAAAATAAAAAAAATAAAAAAAAAAACTTTACATGATTAATTAGTAATTTTACTTCTAAAATGAGAGAATAGAATTTAAGAAATATTTATTATTTTTTGAAAAAAAATCATATTTAAATATATAAAATACTTCAATTCAATTCAATAACATGGGTGCATTACTTTAACCATCATTGCACAAAGTTCATAAGACATTCCGAATACTTGTGTCACATTCTCATATATGCTGGCCAAAATGGGCAAATGCCCTTTTTTCGGAAATTAAACATCCTTGTGCCCTCATTCTGAAACTAAATAGGGAAATGCCCCTCTTTTGTAACTCGAGAATACTAAAATCGAGTTATATGAAATACTCGATACTCCTATGATCGAGTTATATACAGGTTTTTCCCGCACTGCTGGCATTTTTTTTTTTTTTTTGAATCTCTACATAACTCGATTACTTAAAAATCGAGTTAGTTATGCTGTTATAAACCCTGATTTCGTACTGTCTTTGTGTCAGGTGGAGTGTTTCAATGTAACTCGATTTCTTTAATATCGAGTTATAAAGTATACTTGATATCCGTAAAGTCGAGTTATTCTCTTATAATTTCTGCACACCTTCTCCCAGTCAGTGTGCCTTGCTCTCTGCTAAACTGAGTTGGAACTCCTCCACAGATCAACAGCGGCTTTCAAACTCAATTGAAATTTGTATCACCTCAGGTAAAAAATTCACATCACAATTTTAGGGCAATGTTATTTTCATTTGATATTGTACTAAATTTTGATTTTTTAGGTTGAATGAATGTGAAGTAAGTACATTGATGTGATTTTGGTTATTTGTTGTAGTAAACGTTGGTCACAAGAGAATGAAATAATTTCTTTACTATAGCAACATTTTGTATTGCACATAATCATCATTGGTCAGACATTTACAACAACATTTAGTGTTGAAGACAATGTGTAGACATTACCAACAATGTCTATTGTTTATGGTCAAATGTTGGTATTAGTGTTAGTATTTCATTTTTAGCATGCAATAGTACACAAGTTTATGAATGTCTTTGCTGTGTACCATTCTATGCAGGATTACATTATTTAGCAACAGTTGATACACACTGTTAACTTGATCATTTGGTGTTATTGTATTCAGTGTCAATGTCTGGTTCTGGCAACCCACAACTCTATAGGCTTCATGATGTGTTCACTGCTATGGGTCGTTGTTGGGTATTGGAAGATGAGTTCAGCTATCCAATCAATCTGAATTTGCGAAATAGTGCTTACGTTCACAATACCATGAGACAGGAGTGGGCTTGGTTATTTCGTGAACAACAAATGTTTTATGATGAGTTGGTTGGTTTTAAGTTGCCAGTGGGCGACTCGCATCACAGATGCCCAGAGACAGCATCGACGAACTTCGTAAAGCATCGAACCGCATAAGAGAAGAAAATAATCGAATGAAGATATGTCTTAATCGATATCGGACCCAAGTCGAGATTCGAGAGTCAGTGCAGGAAGGGTGGTACGAGCATGCACAGTTCATGCAATCACTTCTTGCTGATCCCATTTATCAGTCAGACGTGGAGATGTCAGATGAAGAGTAATCGTGTCGTGTCGTGGTGTAATTAGATTTTGTTGGAGAACTATTTTGCTTAACTATGTGTTATATGTATGGTTGCATTTGTACTATGTAAACCTTATTATTGATTATGAGAAGCATGCACGTTATTCGTAATGTAGATTATTCTCACATAAGTCATAAAAGTCAAATATTCTCACACATGATGTTTTTCAATAAGCACGTACAACATAACACAGAAAACATAAAATAACTTACACTAACATTATTAACTTAATCATAGACATAACACACACACACCACAGTGGCATTCATTCTGATAGGTAGTCCTCGTAGTTGAGGACATTGTTACGTTCTGCCGGAGTGAGTTGCCTGTTCGTTGCAGCGGCTTGCTCCTCCGCCAATTGTAGCATATGATACCTGGACCTACGAAGTATCATAAGATTGTTCTCTTTTTTTATTTTCGTCACTGCACGCTCATATTGGTGCATGTTTTGTCGTGGCAGTGTGAGCGAGCTACGCTCGACATGAGGCGCTCCGAGTTGCAGAATATCATTGTGCAGAGCGTTGGACTCGTTCACGCGAAAGGCCCACTCCTGTTGCAATCCGGCATAGTATTCCCTCTCGTCAGAATCTCTTTGCGTTCTATAGTTATTTGGAAAACGAGGTAGCATCCAATTACGCATTGGCATTGGAAAATGTGACTTTAGATCGGTATGTGTAGAAGTTTTGCAAGGGTAGATGTATGTAAATGGGACTTCGGTATGTGTAGATGTTTTGCAAGGGTAGATGTAAATGGGACTTTATATAGGGGTTTTGCTAAGGCAAGTATTCAGGTGGATGTGACTATAAGTATTCACATGAATAAAGATGATATGACTTGACAGTATATTGTTCAGTGGCGTTTGTTGGTGCATGTGATTCGTTGAGGTAGCTGTTTCATATGGCTATAGCTTGTGCTACAGTAGCGGCCTGGTGATGTATACTGCAAAAGAGGTTGCGTATTTATTCACGTGAAGACTATTCAACATTGATGTGCTTCATCTGACATGACTTGACGAGACAATGTTGAGCTGTGTTAAATGTATCATAAACTTCTCAGGGATGCTATAGGTACATCCTTTAAAAATGCTGCATTGCAAAAGGATGCATAGCTGTGTATTGACGTGCGTGTAGGTGATATGACTGGATAGGGTTCAACAGTGCGAAGCTGTTGAGCAGCACTACGAACATCAATGTAGCAATAGGACCAATAACACCCGAAATTGATGCACAAAATTTTCTGTGCTGCTATGTGTATTGACGTGAGTGTGGATTGGTACTTCTGGTCAGGGTTCAACAATACTGAGCTATCCACCGTAGCTACAGTCATTGCTCCCTATGGTGGAATTTGGCAAGTGGGATTGAAGAAAGATGATAACAACATTTGGTTTTGTAATGGTTGGCAGGATTTCGCTGAATACCATTCTATCTGTTATGGTTATTTTTTAGTCTTCAGATATGAAGGAAATTCAAGCTTCCATATTGTTATATTTGATAAGACTGCCATTGAGATTCAATATCCACCTAGGAAGAATTGTAAATTGGAAGATCATCAGGTAAAAATATCAAAAACTTAGATGAAGATGATACAAACATTTCTTCCTCAATGTACAGATCCATAAAACATGAAGTCAGAGAAAAGTTTGTTCTCAAAAAATTACCAATTATGTCTAGAGGAAGAGAGAGAGAGCAATCCAAGCAGCCAAAAAGTTCAAGCCTAAAAATCCTTCTTTCATGGGTATCTCCTGGCCACATAATATGGTGAGCCTTTATACATAATGTGATTATGATGTTCTCTTAAATATGGCTTGGAAACATATATGGGAAGCAAGTATATTATTGGGAAGCAATTTGTCACACATCAATGTCTTGTGCTATTACCCTCCATCAAAACATATTAAGCAATGAGATTCGGGAAAGGCTGGGTTGCATTTTCGAAAGACAATAATTTAGAAAAAGGAGATGTCTGTGTGTTTGAGGTGATCGAAAGGACTCCTGTTGTGATTAGTGTCTCAATATTTCACTTGGTTGACCATCAGAGTTTGGACTAGGATAACCTGTTTAAAATTTAAACTAGTGATGTTTATGCTTATATTTAATTAGGGACTTTGATCATTACTATGGTTTATTTCTGATGGATGTGGTTTTAAGACTTTTCTTTGACCAGTTTGGTATGTCTTGTTCAAAACTATTCAGAATTCCTGTGCTTCATTTGACATGACTTGACGAGACAGTACTGAGCTATGTTCAATGTATCATAAACTTTTCAGCCATGCTCTGCATCCTTGAAAACGGTGCATTGCAAAAGAAGGCATATCTGTGTATTGACTAGACAGGATTGAATAGTGCAGAGCTGTTAAGCAGCACATGTAGCACTACGAACAACATCTGTGTAGCAATGGTGGACAGCTCACACCCAAAATTGATGCATAACCAATTCAGGGATGCTCTGCCTCTTCGAAAACGGTGCATTGCAAAGGGTTGCACATATGTGTATTCACGTGAGTGGGGATAGGTACGTGTGGTCAGGGTTCAATAGTTTCGAGATGTTGAGTATCACATGCAGAACTACATCAATCAAGTGTAGCAATGATGGACAGCTTACCCCCAAAAATTTGCTTACACTTTTGAGGGGTCCTCTGCATCCTTGAAAATAGGGCATTGCAAAATGTTGCATATCTGTTTATTCACGTGAGCATGGATGATATGACTGGACAGGGTTCAATAGTGTCGAGTTGTTGAGCAGCACATGCAGAACTGCGAACATGACTTCGCCGAACAGTGCTGAGCTGTGTTAGCCTTTTCCAACCTCACTTGCCAAATGCTAGTATTACGAGCAGTGAGTGTATCAATAGTAGAGAGTTTTATCCCCCTGTTTCCCTACAAACTTTCAGGGAGTCTTTGCAGGTAGAAAATGTAGTTACATTTTCTCAACATCAATGTAAAATTACATGAAGAAAACTATGCTTCCAAGTTTTACATCAATGGCTTCCGATCATCAAAATTGCAACATTAGGGAGCTTTCAAGCAATGCTACAACAAACCAATAACTTGAATGAAACATTTTAAAGGCTGATAAGGCTTTTAGGCCTTTACCCTATTTTTAAGCAAACCAAATATCGTTGTGAGAGTGTGTTGGGTGAGCCATATGGATTTTCAGTGAGTGAGTGGTTAGTCTGGTTTGGACGAGTCTTTATGTAATGTATCTATATAAAGTAGAACACTATTACAACTAAGATACACAGATACGTGCATATTATATCGTGACTCAAACAACTCATATAAAAGAATTATTCGTATTATTGAATCATATGCGCGGTTGGTCTATGTGGTTTGGATCAGTCTGTATGTATTGAATCTATTAAATTTTTCTACAAGTAATGTGCAATAAATATAATTTGGAGGCATTTCACTTCCTAAGGTTTTCCCTACATTACAAAGCAAAGGACATTGTCCAACCAAAACACATTACTTGAATGTAGCAACAAAGAACACGTATGAAAAAAAATGAGAAAGTGATTTCACATAAACTTAGCCAAAAGTAATAAACAGTTAATCTTTAGAGTTGCAAAAGTTGAACATACATAATCATCATTTGTCACACATTAACAATAACATTATGTATTGCACATAATGTGTAGACATTAACAACAACGTCTAATGTTCGTAGGTAGAAATTTTTGGAAATCATCATTGCTTGAATCTGAGAAGTCTGAAATATCTGTTTCATCATCTAACGCAGTAATTTCATTAATAGACTTCATGGCTCGCTCTTGCGCCTTCCCCTTTAGATGCTTCCTAGCTTTTTGGATTGCGTGAAAACGGTCTAGTCGCCTTTGCATTTGATTGTTCACTTGTTCAAGACGAGCAAGTATGTTGGCAGGTTCATCTCTAGGTAACTCGACAAAGCGTGCCTTAGGAACTCGTAACCCGTGCCATCGACAATACACCTCTAACTCACACCTCTTCTCGTATAGGGTTGACCATGGTGGTTCTGCTATAGTGAATTCTGTTGCGGTGGTATCTGTACTTAGTTTTGTAGGTTTGCTGACCATGATGTGTCCGACGCTTCCAAGACTGTCATACTTGTATATTGGCATATTAACGAAATCTCTCTTCTTTCCAACCCATTTTCCTCCATAGTGGTCTGTGTATGTATGTAGTTGTTGATCTGTTGGAACTTGTGATGATGCATTTGTTGAAGTAGGTCCAAACTTGTTTCGCATTGTACGATTTGATGTTGAGGCATTGCGACTCATAGCTTAATCAATCTACGAAGTTAGCGGGGTAGAAAGTTAACATTATATCACTGGTGCATTTATAACCTCATTTCACGGTCCAGGCATTACAATTTCACTTATTAGGGCTTGTCATGTCAAACCCTTCAGGAAAAACGCTATATGAACAGGATTTTAAATGTTCCTAATGTCACATCAAAGGTGGGCAGTAGTTGCAACAGTAGATGTAAATGAGACATCTGTGCATCCAATTTCACAATTCTGTATTCACGTGAGTGTGGGTGTGAAACAGTGTTGAGCTGGGTATCCACATCGTGTAGAGCACCGAACATGACTTGGCTAAGCAGCAGCGTTTGTTGGCGCATGTGCTGCGATTGAAGGAGTTTGATATGACTACAGTTGGTGCTACAGAAGCAGGCTGGTGACGTGTGTTTAGAGTTGGAATTTGGTCACCTTCAAACTTCGCTATATTAATTGTGTTTTGTCTTTCACCAGCAAGTTCGCAATATTAATTTATTAATTATGTTTGGTCTTTCACAAAACAAATTATGAAGATCACAGTGTTTTCTGTGATTTGGTCATTTTGAATGTCTGTAAACATCATGGTGTGTAAACATGACGGTGTTCATTATCTTTGGTCATTAAACATTTACAGGTTAAAAGCATCACTTTGGTCTCAGAACCATCACTCTTACAAATTACGCAGCGCCACAGGCTGAAACACTGAAATTTCTCTTGTAATCGTAGCCAATTAATGTGACACTGCATTTGAGGGAATACCTACTTACTCGACTATTCGATCAAACATCGTGGTCAAAGACTTGTCGGTTTGAAGCGAGGCCCAATTGGGACTGAATACCACATTTGTTATACCTTAGATGTTGGTGGCTTGAGCTCCTGGTTATATCTGTTTAATTGTGCTTGGCCCTTTACAAAATCTTAAACATCAGGGTGTTTATTATCGTTGGTCATTTTCAAGGATGCTAGTCAAAACGCTCTTCCCATAATTCGTGACTGTTGGTTAGAAGAGATTGCACATGGTAAAACCATGTTCAACCCTAAAACTAAGCTCTCAAACAAATGCGCGCCATAATAATTTACAGGTTGAAAGCACCACTTTGCTCTTAGAACTTTGATGTTAGTGGCTTGAGGTCACTGTTATATCTGTTTAATTGTGTTTGGTCATTCGTAAAAACATTAAACATCAGGGTGTTCATTATCGTTGGTCATTTTCAAGGATGGTAGTCAAAACACTCTTCTCATAATCCGTGACTGTTGGTTAGAAGAGATTGCACATGGTAAAACCATCTTGAACACTGAAATTGAGCTCTCAAACAATCACGTCCCATACACATTTACAAGTTGAAAGCACCACTTTACTCTCAGAACTTTGATGTTGGTGGCTCGAGCTCACTGTTATATCTGTTTAATTGTGTTTGGTCCTTCACAACAACTTTAAACTTCACGATGTTTATTATCTTCAGCTCACTGTTATCTAATATATTATGTAAGGGGCTTCCCTTGTTTAGATTCCTCATATTTGATTAAAAAAAATCCGTTAGACCTAATGCTAGAGTGAATGAGGTCAGGCCAAGTGTCGCTTTTATCTTTTTCGACGAGTCTGCACTGCAAGGTTTCATCAATAAATTTTGTAATGAAAATATGATGCATGAGGAATAGTCCAGGCGAGGATCAAATTCAGAATAATATAATTGCTGATTTAAGATTGACAAAAATATCCAATTAGTGGAAAATACATGTAAGCTCAACAAAACCTCCAATAAAAATAGTTGCCTGAAGTCAAGATATAGCTTCAGCCATTGTTCCAAGGAAAATCTCCTATGTGGTTCATCGTTAATATCAAAACCTGTAAACGAATTGTGCTTTCACAAACCTTCCATTTGTATTAATAATTACTATAATCTAAAAACACGTGAGCGTCGTACAGAATTATGAAATAAATGTTATTTACACACAGACTTGGATCTACTTGATATTATATAGAATCACATAATAACATAAAAAATTCTTAGACCATTACATCTATTTCAATAATACTAATGATAGTAACGATGGGCATGAAACTAACCATCATATTAATATATCAAATTACTTTCAACGTATACCATGTTCTTCAAATTGGCACTAAAATAACAAAATATAGAATTGTCATACAATTCTCCAAATATGTTATAGCAACCATGAACTGAAAATCGTCCCCCCCTTGGGTACAATGCCCAATGGCAATCATCAAGAGTCAGATGGTGTAGAAGGTGGAACAGGACGTCTATAGTGAGCTAAGTCCGCTCGCATAGCTCCAACCTCAGCAAGAAGACCATGGAGAAGCTGCCCATGGGCTGCCTGAGTCGTCATAATGGTCTCCATCATAGCATGAAGAGAGGGAGGAAGAGGGCATGTATGCGCTGCATCAACAGTGTCAACATCTATCTCATCATCACCATCCTCGGTAACAACAGATGTGGGATCCCCACGCATGTCCTCATCTTGAACATCTCCAGTAGTAGACCGTACTCGTGGTCTGTTGGATGGACCAACACTGAGGTCGACAACCTTCTTTTGGGCAGTTCACTGTTTCAGAAATTTGGCTCCTATGGGGGCTTGGATGTGAACCAACTCGTGGGAAGGAAAGTTCTTTAATCCTAAATATTTGAGGACCCTATGGATGAGAACTGGGAAAAACAAAGCATGCCTCTTATACTTCCTCCTACGCACCTTGACAATGGTTTCGATGAAAAGGGAAGGAAAACAAATGGAACTATTGGTGACGAGGGCGTAAAGCAAGATACACCTGTCTACAGGGATTGTATGGATATGAGAGATAGGGAAAATGTTGTGACAAGCTATCCTAAAGAAGATATAATTAAGCTCAGTCAACTCACTTGAGCTAATACTTCGGTCAGAATCTCGATTGTTTGATCGTCCACAAAGAACATCCATAACATCATCAACATGAGGAGACATAGAGTTTGGATAAGTAGGTGTACAAATTATAGGTACATCAAGAGCTTTAGATACGTGCTCCCTAGTTATTGTAAACGGTACACCACGTATGGACGATGCCACCTTGTGACCACCAAGATCCTCATGCACCGATAGATTCAAATAGAATTCTCTAATCAAGTCAGCTGGAGGGGGTTGTATGTTTGTACATAGGGACAACCAATACCTAGACTGTAGATTCTCACGATCAAAAGGATGCAGTTCCTATAAATTGATTTGCCTTTCTCCCCAAATACGCCTACGCTTAATCAAGGTTTCAAAGGTTTGCTCATTTTCGAGCGTGAGGAACCTTAATTGATCAAACACCACTTCAGGTTCGGATGCAGCTTTGCATTTTCCCCTCTTAGTCCTCTTCGGACCCATAACTAATCGATGGTCAGTAGTGCAAACACGATCAGCTCACACAAAAACAGAACCAAAATGAAGTTTGAAGCAGAGAACAAAAATTGGAGAGTAACCAGATACCATGTGTAGAAAATCATGCACACAATATACTGTCTAGAGCAGTTTACAACAACACAATGAAAAAACAATATTCTTATTCACGGGTTGTTTAGTTGGTGCAATAATTGTAATGCATTTTGGTCCGAGTCAATAATTTGAAGTTAGAGACCTAGAGTATATAACAGTAATAATATTATATAGGAAACATACAAATGGATTTAGGAACTGACATATTTTCGAAATTCGTAGCTACATGTAGTAAGTTTCACCAGCTTCTACAAAAAACAGAAAATAAATTGCACAATGTACAGTTCAGACATACAACCAGCATATATCTATACCACACACATATGGAGCCACTGGCAAGTTCATTTTGTGGAAGGAAGACAACCTATGACATAGGCAACCTTACTAACAACAATGCATTTGACTAGCCAAACACCCAATTTCATCACAATCTTCATAGACATAGAAGTGTGAAGCATAAAAAAAAAAAAAAAAAAAAATTGAGAATAACGCACCAACAATGTGTAATTTCAAAGACAGCAACCATTAAAAGAGTCTTACTATGTAAAATCCTCGAAGAATTTGCGCGGGAAATTGTGGGTTCTAGCCGGATGAAGCGAGAGCAATCGAAGATGTAATTTCGGACAGCTGCAAGTTCTACAGAACTGGGGAAGAGTTAATAAAAATGGGTAATAGATTGTAATGTCCATATAACTCGATTTTCAAGAACTCGAGTTACATGCAATCCAAATTTTCAGCACAAGGGCTTGCACATAAACCGATTGTCCGAAAATCGAGTTATGTGTAGCACAAATAACAAGAATCCAGTTAATGGTGGAACGGCTTTCTCATAACTCGATACTGCAGACAACGAGTTAATTTCAAATAACTCGATTATCTATAACTCGAGTTATATTTCTGGGCCCTTCACACCCAGCCCAGATATTTGGACTGGTCCAGATGCAGTCCAAGACGAATCCAAGTTTAAAGGTAGGCCTGCCACAATACTCGATTCTACTTGAATCGAGTTGTGTGCAGTGGAAAATCACAAGAATTCAAATTCCTCGATATTTCGGAAATCAAGTTACGTTGTACACATGGACCTACCCAGCCCATATATTTGGACTGGTCCAGATGCAGTCCAAGAGGAATCCAACTGTATAGGGCTACCTCGCACAAAACCCGACTCTGCTAAAATCGAGTTATTTGCAGTAGAATATCTCAAGAATGCAATTTCTGTGTGTAATGGCTTGCACATAAATCGATACATCAGAAAGCGAGTTATTTGCAGAGTTACTCGATTTTGTAGAACTTGAGTTATTTTCACTGGTCTCACCCATAGACCTCTTCTCCCTTAATCTTCCTGTTAGGTGTAATCATTTCTCAACATTAATTTAGTGTGGTATTGACAATAACAAGTTGACTGGGCTTGTTAATTATGATACCTCAATCTGGATGTGTCTGATCCTTAATTTCCTTGTACAATATGGTGCAGGTATTGTGCTGAAGCTAACATAAAGAATTGCCGTTCAGGAATATTTTTGTGATGTGATGTGATGTGTTACCAAGCACTTTTAATATAAAAATGGTTCTGAAATATGTAAGCATTACCTGCCTTCAATAAGAAATTTGTAGGGCTGCCCTAAATTCTAGTGTCATCATTCTGCCATTCTGGGACTGCTACAAGTAGTCTTCTAAGTTGTTCCAAAAATCATGCGGAGCCTTTTACCCAAACAAAGAAAAATATAACACAATTGAATTCAATCATACCTCTTCCTATTGAATGCAGTACACCTAGATAGGAAATTGTAGCTAAAATTTTCCAATTGAACCCCTACGATTTTTTTTAAGGGAAAAATAAAAATGAACTCCTCCTAGCCATCAGTGATGACGTTTTCGAGTTTTGTTTCAAGACATCTATCCAGATACTTTTATTTGCCTATTGGTCTCACCGACACTAGAAAAGTAAAAATGAACTGCTAGTCTTAGGTAGTAGTAGGTACTTATCCGTGCCTGTCGTTAGAATTCTTTGAACTTGCCATCAGTGATTACATTTTTAGTTTTGTTCAAAACATCCAGTAGTCTCTAGCTCTTTACCTCTCTACTAGTACTACTATATATATATCTGAGATTTAATGATAATTGAACAGGGAAATTATCCTAGAAAGAAACAGATTTAAGACATTGAAAATAATCTTGAAAAGAAAAACACACAGTTTGAATGATGGCAGTACGGAACGAACTCCAAATTCCATTGGTGAAACTGGGCAATCAAGACCTTGAGGTAAAGACCAAAGGCATTCCTTGAATACGTACCCATTTCAATTTTTTTTTTTTCAAGAAACTTCCCCATTATATATATGATCAACTCACATTTCTTTGAAAACCCATATGCCTACGCTTAATCTATTTGAGTTTTAAAGTCACAAGAATCCATCTACTGTAACTCTCAGTATCATTAACTACTAGGTTTTTTTAAAAAAAAAAGTGAATTGACTATTAGTTTCAGTCTTAAATCATGCATATATTTTTGCGTCGAAAAATCAATAAATCATGCATATCCATTATCTATTTAATATTATTTTATTGTTATTATATATATATTAAAGCAAAAGATCTTCTCAAAAAAATAAAATATATATTAAACTGTTCAGTCCGATGACAAGTAACTTTTACCAAAAGTTACAAGTTGCAAGTTTAGCTGCCCATCATAATCTTTTCAAGAAAGTAAATTTAATTCTACTTTAATTACCTTTAATTCTGTAATGTACTTTTAGTCTAATCTATCAATAGTACCTAGCCATAATTGAATAAAATAAAGTATTTTACTTATGTTGATTATGATTTATGAATCAAAAATGTAAATATCATATGAACTGCATGGCTAAAATCCTACATCAAATAGCATATTTTTTGCCTTTATGATTCATTTCAGCAGCAACATATTCGTACAGATTCAAGAGCTACTTCTCTTAATACATAATATAAATGAGATAACTTTTAGTAAAGAAACAAACGAGAAAGAAAAATAATATAGATCAAATTTCCCAGCTGTTATAGTATTATTCTACCATTTCATACAGTGTTCTACTTTAATGGGGACCTTTTAATCTCAACCTAATCTTAATTATGTCAAATAAAATAAAATGAGATTGAAGATGAGATAATTCCACTTTGCAAGTTTGTTCAGTTCAAAGATGATGTTTTTCTATAAATTTTGGTGTCATGAATGCTTCCGTGTATCCTAAATCTCTCTCCCTTTTTTTTCCCCTTATATTCATTCTTGCGTTTGCAACACTACTGTTCTTTTGAAGGACTGCTGCAACAAAAAAAAAAAAAAATATCATCCATTTTGTGTAGATTTGATTTCAATATAATTTAATTATCTTATCCAGAAGCATGAGTATGCTCTCTCGAATTTTAATGTTTTTGTACATGTAGGGAGCTTGGCATTGGAACAGTTCCATACAGTCCTCTTGGTTGTGGTTTTTTAGCTGGCAAAGGAGCTGTGGAAAATTTGGCTGCAAATAGCATATTGGTACATATTTCACCAGTATTTTGTGTTATTCATTTGTAAGATACAAAGATTTTTCAGGAAACAATGATATTTTTCTTTGAGCAACGATTCATCAAGTTCATTGAATAAAACAGTACCTATTTTAGTCCTTACAGTTTACAAGAAGTTCCAATTTCATCTATAACATTTGAAAAATTGCAACCAAGTCAAATTTTGAAAATTTAGCTATCAAGCTTTTCAATTTGCCACATTATATTGATTGACACAATTGATGGATTAACTTCTCACTTATTTTTTAAACATCTAAATTTGCAAACATAAAAAATAATGACTAAAAATTTTAGATTTGGTGTTATTGTATTAAAGTGTTACAATATATACAAAACATACAACAATGTCATCTGAAAACAACAAAATCCTATAGCAATAACAATGTTGACCCCCCTAAAATAAAATCCAAGAGTCGCCATTGAATGTAATATAATTGAATGACACGCAAAAAGGCCAAAATCCAAACAAAGTTGGAGAAAAAATTACAGCATCACATTCATTTTAAAATACATATGAAAGTTCATCATAGTAATTAAAAATTTTCCAAGAGTGAAACTCTAAACATCACAAAAGTACCCAATCAATAAAGTTGCAAACTGGGATGAACAAAATAGGGATGAATAGTAAAGTTGCAAAGTAAACACACTCTAAACATCACATAATATTATCATCACTTTGCATCCACCCTAACCACTTAGTCTTGGCATTTGAAAATGTGGATGTTTAACACAACACCGTCCCTCATAATCAGCTCAAATACGCAAATATCTCCTACTCGCAAACTATTTTCCCTCACAAATGCAAACCAACCAGCTGATACGACACATGATGAACCCCCACTTCGTTCATAAATGTATAGCTTCACAGGCCATAATCGGTCCACAATCTGGAGCTTGACAGGGAGTATACTTGCTTTGGTGTAGTCCTTGGTAAACCCTTCTCTCGGTAAGTAGTTGATAATGTCTTGGGGTAAACTCTGTACAAGGAACAATAACAGATATTTAACAAATATATTCCAGCAACAAGTATCTAATTGATCTACATCTTTTCACCTAAAAACACAAATAAGCAAAAATCATTACCAACAAAATGTCCAGCAACAAGTATCTAGTGTGACAATCTTTCTAATTGATCTATGAAAAATGATAGTTAATGGGAGTTGCATTTCTAAATTACAAAAATATTCCATTTTAGTGAAGCTAAAAGCTTACTGCACGATCCTTGCCATTAACGTAGGATGGACGAATGATAACAGTGAAAAAGGGATTTTCTGATTTAAAAGCATTGACTATAGCAGGATTTTCAGCTACACCACCGTCTTTCTTAGGATGGGCTGATCCTGAAACGAGTTGAAAATATGAAGTCATGCACATAAAATTAATAGTAAACATGCTAAACAAATCAACCAGTTGCTTACAAAAGTGTAACATTCAAACCTGAACCCTCTCCCTTATAAAAGTGTTTGATGATTTCAACAGAGCTGTCATCACTCTCATCATCTTCGATCCTATGAACTTGGAGTTCGTCGTCTAAAGTATAGTCTATTTTTGTTGCAGTGGCATCAAATATGAGTACATCAAAGTGTGAATTTCCTTCATATTTGAAAACCAGCAAGTGCCCCACAGCTACACCATGAGAGCTTGCAAATTCGGACCTACCATTTTGAAACCAAACCCCCCAGCATGTTGTGTCAACTTGACTTTCCATTTTCTACCATTTGGAATAATGAGAAAGGCCATATCTGACAGATCCACTCCAAATTTCTGCACGAACTTATCTGGAATCCGCTGTAAAAAGAATCTCCATAACATAAATGCAGGCTAGGGAAATAAACACATGCAATCAATCAAGCTCTATGGAGTTGTGCAGCTACCATTGCAGGAAAAATGGATTTAGTGATTGTTAGGTCATATTACTTTCATAAGTGTTCAATGGTATTACTATTCGTTGGATGACCAAAAGCTCAAAAAAGCAGACAATATCCTTATACACAATGCTAGAAAATAAAAGTCAAACACATGGCAGAATACTCCTTAGTTACAGCCCCCCACCCCCACACAAAAAAGAAAAGAAAATCAAACAAAATAAAATAACAGCCCATGCAACATTGACGTTATATTTAATAGCTATAACCTCAATTTGTCATATTAAGGGCTCAATATTTGACAGTAACAAATCTTATGAATTTTTATGCTTCTTATACAACCTAATCTTATAACCAAAATAACCATCAACAGCTTTCAACATCCAACATTTCTCTGTTGTTGTTGAAATGTAAAAAATTTTGGGGAAATGTTGTATTTTGAGTGCTTTTGTAATGTGTCTGTGATTTGGTTTTGGGGTGTTGGGGAAACATTGAAGATGACCCACTTTTGTTTATGGGCAGGATTTCGATTTACACGTACAAATTTTTGCCACTTAGCCACTTCATAAGTTTGTGAACTCTAAAAAACAAATGATAAAAAGAGTGAACGATTTCTGTATCCTACTTTGATCCCAGGACACAGTTTCACAGTTTAAATTGAGTTATACATCTTTGGTGACCCTATAAGCCCTATCACATTTTCAAAAAAATGCCATCTGCTCTGTATTTATTTTTCCTTAATCTCTACCATGCGCTTATCCCTGTTTCATTTTTTGTTCATATAAAAGTGTTCGATGCAAAAGTACTCTGTTATGTGACTGTGTTCTTCTTAAAATGTAACCTACGTATTGCAAAATGACAGTTTTTCTGACTACATGTAACAAATGTACATTTTTTCAAGAATCACAAATAAAGAAGATGAAGTGGACGACGTGTATTAGCATATGATTTTCAGAGGAATCTAGTTTATAAATTTAAGCATACTTACAAGCTTTCCTTCCTGAACAGCATTCGGCAGAATAATCTTGAAAAAGTGTGGGGACCGATCAGCAGGACCATCGTCGTTGTCTCTCCACCATTGAGAAGCCATTGTTCTAGTTCTCCAAACACCAAGTCTTTTCGCTGAGAAGTTGAACAGTTGCTGCTTCGTACGTTTGAGCACTAAACAATGGCCAGAACGGTGTGTGGTCATACACATAACCCGATTATTACGAAATCGAGTTCTGTGTACTGCGACTAAAAGGAGTCCATGCTGTGCGCAGTGTATCTCAGAGGAATCCATGTTGTGTGTGCTGGTTTGGACGTAACTCGATATCCCTAACCTCGAGTTATAGTAGACTTACTCGATACTAGGATAATCGAGTTAGCTACCAACAACTCGCTTATACAGAAATCGAGTTAAGATATTTGGACTGGTCCGGACGCAGTCCAAGAGGAATCTAAGTGTGGACAATGGTCTTCAACGTATCTCGAAGCTAGAGAAATCGAGTTCTTCTCAACGTAACTCGGTAATACGTAAATCGAGTTACGTTGACTGTGCTTCCCAACCCAGCCCAGATATTTGGACTGGTCCAGAGGCAGTCCAAGAGGAATCTAAGTGTGGACAATGGTCTTCAACGTATCTCGAAGCTAGAGAAATCGAGTTCTTCTCAACGTAACTCGGTAATAAGTAAATCGATTTACGTTGACTGGGCTTCCCAACCCAGCCCAGATATTTGGACTGGTCCAGAGGCAGTCCAAGAGGAATCTAAGTGTGGACAATGGTCTTCAATGTATCTCGAAGCTATAGAAATCGAGTTCTTCTCAACGTAACTTGGTAATAAGTAAATCGAGTTACGTTGACTGGGCTTCCCAACCTAGCCCAGATATTTGGACTGGTCCAGAGGCAGTCCAAGAGGAATCTAAGTGTGGACAATGGTCTTCAACGTATCTTGAAGCTAGAGAAATCGAGTTCTTCTCAACGTAACTCGGTAATAAGTAAATCGAGTTACGTTGACTGGGCTTCCCAACCCAACCCAGATATTTGGACTGGTCCAGAGGCAGTCCAAGAGGAATCTAAGTGTGCACAATGGCCTTCAACGTATCTCGAAGCTGTAGAAATCGAGTTATGTTTCTGGGCTTAAACACCCAGCCCAGATATTTGGACTGGTCCAGATACAGTCCAAGAGGAATCTAACTGTAAAGAGTGCTTTCCAACGTAACTCGGTACTCTAGAAATCGAGTCATGTTCAACGTAACTCGGATCTACAAAAATCGAGTTACCCAGATACTTGGACTGCATGCAGTCGACGAGGATTGAGAAATGACTGCAATGTAACTCGTTACCTGGAAAATCGAGTTTTATTTAGTATAACCTTTCTATTTGAAATTTTGCTTGCGACTTGCACTGTTCACACCCATTTAGTATTGGCGTGCTTATTCATAGTAAAAGTGGACCTGTTGACAACCATACTGTGAACAACAAGTCATCCATCTACTTCCAACCACATCCATCAGTAACATTCCCCCATTTCCATTACGTGAATAAAAATATCATCCATATATACAAGCTTATTTGTAAGTAAAGAGCCTCTATGCATTTAAATCAGTTGATGTACAAAATAAAAAGTTCAATTTCTGCATTTTAAACATTCTTCACAATTGTAACTTGAAACTTGGACAGCATCCGCCAACAATGGTTTTAGGCAAACATGGAGTCTGCGCATTTGAGTGACACCTTCTTTTTGTTCTCTTCAGAAGTTGCCTCCTTTCTGAGGAGTAACCAACACAGAAATTAGTATACAACCCACAATAATTGATAAATTGAATTAACAAATACAGAAGAGCCTTCAGGCTTGCTTGCTTAAATGAGGAGCATCTACAGTTACACCTTGGCGACAATTACAAATCTGCAGCAAAACATATACAGTTAGGGAAATAGAGACCCCATGAATACTAGAATATGTACACCACAAACAATAAGATTGAAAGAACACCAAAACTGGGACAAAAGACTTGGAATGGTAATATGTAGGAGTTAAGACTAACTGCAACTACTTGAAGAAGTAATCACAAGATTGCCCAAAGTGAAGCTAAATTTGATACAATGGTATTACTATCATGGTTCCAATCTACAAATTACTCCAGGTATCTTAATTATAACTCATATAATGTAATATCTAAACATGTAAAGAAGAATAACTTATGATACCCCCTTGTTACTATGATTTGTAATTGTTACCTGCTACATAGCACCATGGCTTGTTCAAGCCACATTTCGAGTTGGACATGTACGACGGTTATGACCCTCTTGGCGACACAACCCACAATTCAACTTTGGTCCATTCTCAATCCACAATGAGGTTGGCAACTCCCTATCCTCGTCATCCATCTCATTGCGGATTCTCGTGGACTTTGGCCGACCTTTCTCACGGATCAACCGCTGGTTTGGCATCACAGTTCTCCTTTCTACTAGCTCCGGCCATTCTAACCTATCTTTCAGTGGTTGGAATATCGGCTCATAGCTGTGATACCGTTCTTCAACGCGGTAGAAATGATCCATATACTCAGTGGCATCATGGTTGTGTTTGGCACAAATTGCTATCAAGTGGGAACAGGAGATCTTGTTTGCTTCCCATTTGCTGCACGTGCATGTCATGTCTATGAGGGAAACCCTATGGGTGTGATCTCCCCCGCCAGTGTTCAACAGTGAAGACTGTGTCTCCACTGTATATAACCGTTGTTGCGCACTCATCCTTCTAACAATATAGAGCTTCGCCTTCTCTTGATTTGCCTCGAACTTGTCATAGGCATATTTGCACCACACTTGCCCCTCTTCCAACTGCTCTAGGGTTTTGTTTCGACGTTCGTCAAAGTATGAGTTCACCTTGTAAAATGTAAACTTCACCATTGCAGTTATGGGCAAGCTACGTGCGCCCTTAAGTACCCCATTGAAGCACTCTGACAGGTTGGTTGTCATTGCCCCATATCGGTGCCCATGGTCATGTACAAGTGTCCACTTCTCTTGATTTACCTCCTTAAGATAGTCGTACGCAGCCGGGTTGACATTCTTGATGCAATCCATGGTGTTCTCAAACTTCCTAACTTGATTCGCAGTTGCTGCGTTCCATACCAAGTTCTTCAACGACACACTATTGAAGTTAGTGTTAACATTGCTTACTAAATGGCGGAGGCAATACCGGTGATGGGTTAAGGGTGGTTGCAAGTAGCCCCTAGTGGTGTCATCGAAGCATGATTGTATCCCACGATGCCTGTCGGATATTATACACAAATTGGTCCGGTCTGTAACATAGGTCAACAGGCATGCCAAGAACCATCCCCATGTCTCCGTGCTCTCGCTTTCGACAATGGCAAATGCGAGTGGATAAACCTCGTTGTTGCCATCTGTTGCCATTGCTGTCAACAGCTTTCCTTTGTACTTGCCATAGAGGTGTGTTGCATTTATGCTTATCATCGGCCTGTAATGCCTGAACCCTCTAATACACGTACCGAAAGCCCAAAACGCGGAGTTGAATATACAAGTCCCCGGGACATGGGGGTCACACTTTAATGTGGTCACAGTATCCGGATCTGCATCGAACAATGCAGTTAGAAATCGTGGCAATTCTGCGTACGACTTGTCAAAATCCCCGTAAATACATGCAATTGCCTTCTGTTTGGCTTCCCAAACCTTGTACATAGTTACATCATGCCCATGCCTTGCATGCAACATACTACGCAAGTCCTTTACCTTTCAGGTTAGGTCCTCCCGTACATACTTCTCAAGTGCAATGGAGATGAACTTTGAATCCATCATCCACCCATCAGTTGCTAGCTGGAGGGATGAGCAACTATGGGGACCCTTACATGTACTGATAACCCACATCCCGTGCTTCTTGCTACAATTGGCCCGAATTGACCACAACATGCCTCATGTATGCACCGCACTACCAGCCTATTGGTGTCAGACTTGATGACCTTGTATTGCTTATTATGCTCCACAGAGTAGAGGGTCAACACATATTGAACAAAGGCTTTATTCTTGAATAGCATCCCCCTTGCTGGGTGGTCACCTTTATGCCAACTTGTAAGATGTCCTGTACCCAATGCAGGTGATGGGTCATTAATATTGTCCCATGTGTTTAATGTGAACCATTCTGGGATAGGAACTGTTGTAAGGCAATCCTCCTCGTTATTTTCGATCAGTGGTACATCAAAGACCTCCGCATCGTCCACTGGTCCATCAGTATCAATGAACTCTTCGTACACATCTCAATTGGCATCAATATCAATTACCCCGTCCATATCAGCTTGGACATGTTCATATGTGTGACTAGACCCTCCCACATCATGTGTATTGGTGGCGCCCACCACTTTGGTGTTGTCCAAATGATCAACCGCACTACATGGTTGATTATTGTAGGGGAAAGGCGTGGCATAGGCAAAGGGAGGATGCACGTCAACCGACAATGAGTGTGGCTCTTCCACCCCATTGGCATGCTGTGAACTTGCACTACCATGGAACCCAACAGCCTCAACAGTTACATACAAGTCGGATGCTATGAACTGGGGGGTCCGCTTAATCATTGCCCACATCATGTCCACGTCAGCATCGCAACCTAACGGATTTGAGTTGTAGACAACCTGAGTACTCACAAGTATCTGGGGGGTACGGTACACGATGGATATCTTATGTGACTCCCTGTCCAACCGTAGAGCTTCCATTATCTTCCGGTGCATTTTTCTCAAGTGTGTTCCCCATTTCAACTTAATGAACTTCTGCTTCACTGACTCGTCTCTATAGGACAGCCCATGCAAATCATGGAAATACTGTTCCCCATCATAGTAAACGTAGAAGCAGTGACGACCCATGCCAGACCTGGATAAGGACAATTAATTGTGGTTATCATGCAGAAGATAGGGGGTTATGTTAATGCAGCAGTAATTAATCTTTTACAGATGCACTATGATGCTATCCTAATTATAGGTGTACACACTTGATTCGGTTGGACACAAACATTGGCCTTTTAGGGGAGACGTGCCACAACAAAGAATCAGGGTGTTTGTACTATCGCTTGGTAAGGATGCAATAGGGAGTAGGAAAATGCAAACATAGTCAACAAAACTTGTTCACCTCGCAGGCTTTCTTTTTCAGAACCCACACAATAAAGCCTTTCAGAACTGAAAGAGCCATACAATTTAAACCTCAGTATACATTACACATCATTGTTAATATGTATGAATGAATGCATATGTCATCATATGAATTCACCGTACAATGTTTGTTTATATATATGTTTATTTAGAATGATTATATACATATTTCCCAAAAAAATTCTCAAAAATAATTATTATATACATTACTATATCTATACATATTTAGGAACAATATGTATACAATGTCACTATCACACACAGACACACACATATAAGATTTTGCTAATGTATATCATAAGAGCACACAATAATTAATTGTTTTTTGGACAATTTTTTTCAGGATTTTCAATGCATTAACAGTTTTTGCAATTCCTAACAAAATGTTTCAAAAAATTGGTGCCCTAAGCACATACATTATATGTAAACATACCTATACATGTATGTGTATAGGTATATATATATACATGTGATCATATATGGGTAGGTAGCTTTGTTTATATTTACATATATTTGCATATACATACATACATACATATATATATATATGTGTGTGTGTGTGTGTGTATATACATATATTTGTTCATGCCACATATACATCTTATGATATGGGTAGGTACGTTTGTCTATATATACATATATCTATAAATACATACATTTATGTATATATATACACACACATAATGTCAGAATAAGACAGTTGTAGAAAGCAATCCCATTTTGTCCCTAAAATGGCAATCCAATTATAAGTAGTTATGTAAGTCAATCCAATTATAAGTAGTTATGTAAGTGAATATATACCTGTCAGGGAAGATGTGTCAGAACAAAGAAGAAGGGGACCACAGCAACAGCACGCCTGGTGAGGATGCAATAATGACAAGGAAAATGGCAGAAGAGTTAGCAAACTTTGTTCACCTCATAGGCTTTCTTTTTCAGAGACCAGACAGTGAAGGTTTTCAGCACAGATAGAGCCAGACATGTGCATGGATTCTGAAATGTGGGGAGGGGAACAACATGACTCGATATTGAGGAAATCAATTTTATATAAAACTCGACACCATATAAATCGAGTTACTGTTGACAAGACATATTGAAATGACGGCATTTTAGAAACTCGGTTACTAAGAAGTCAAGTTACTTGTAACTCCGCATTTTATGTAGGGGCAAATGTTGCTATAACTCGATTTCTTTAGAATCGAGTTTTAGCTCCATTTCCTCTACAAAAGCGCATTTCACACGTTAGAAGGTGCAACCACATTCTGGTGCAAAGAATTCCCACCATTGCGTGTTTGTAGAGCAGGATGGGACGTACCTATGTTGTGTTTAACGGTCGTGTTCCAGGCATATACGACAGTTGGCTAGATGCGAGTAGACAAGTTCATAAATTCCCAAACGCCAATCACAAATCATATAAAGATTGAAGGGAAGCCGAAGCTGCATACATGGAGTATTTGCATGGTAATGGTATGGGCATGCATGGTGGTGCGTCTACATCATGGGAAACTCCAAACATATCAACCTCAACTCCACCTAGCACTTCTCTAAGCAAAGGAACCAACTATGGCAGTGGAGACATTAGGAACACTTTGTTAAGGTATTAGTTGGAAGTTGCCATTGAGGAGCGTGACCACGCAAGGAGGATCGCAAGGTTGAGTGCAAACATGTTGAATGAAGTGGTGGCCCATGTTATGGGGGATGATGAAGTTGATGCACCCACGAGACAACGTACGGATGCATGAATGCAAAAGTACGACTTCTTGTTGTGGTATTTAGTAAGATATGTATACTTGCAAGTAACTACTTTCGTGTGTGCTTTAAGTAGAAGTGTCATCGTTTTCCAGTTGTTTCACTGGCAGATATGTATATATGGAAAAATAACCTTATTATTTTTGTGTTTGGACTACTTTGGTCTTATTCGGTCCATTATATCTACTTTGGTCTTATTCGGTCCACTGTAGTTTCTAGGAAAATCGGTGTACTACATTCTATTTACTCTATTTGATCCTATTCAGTCAGCTTTGGTCGTACCCCGTCTATTTGGTTCACTGCAGTCCATTATTGTGTAGTTAGAAAATACAAGATCAGCCTATACACAATGAGCCACGATTAACGAATGTACATGACGTCAAAAACAACAATGAATTGCATAACCTCTACATGAACGATTTGGAAATCCTCCTCATTGGAGGATTCACTGCAATCCATACCAATCAAAGAAAATTCAAAGTTTAAAAAAGATAGGATTGGAATTATTCATACATGATAAATCGTCCAACATTAGAAAATGATCTAAATTCTTCAAGTCAATTCTGAAAATTTTAATAGCCACAATATAGAAAGTCCAGAACAAAATGACCATGAATAAAAATTGACACCAACCAACTAAAAAAAACAAATAACATAGCTATATAAAGGTTCTTGAATCCCAAACATAGTAAATAAAACCCTAAAATTATGATGTACCTTGTAATATTATTCTGAATTAGAAAAAAAATGAACACTTAAAATTTCAAAGTTACGTAAAAAGTGAACATTACATGGAATACTACAGGTTCCAATAGATACATTACTATATCTTCCCTCTAGCTAGCTCCATTGGACGAAATAGAGCACCTATGAGAGTGGTCTTGCCACTGCCAATTCTGCCAACAATACGTATTTTGTGCCCTTCCTCAAATGTGCAACTGATCCCCTTCAGAACAAGTGCATCAGCCTATATTTGATCTGTTTTATCAATGATATTCTTAGAATCTCAGCATAAGAACCTTATACATTTTTAAATTAAATAAAAAAAAAATAGTTACCTGCAAACCATGTATTTCAACTTTACCCACAGATGGCCAATTTGATGGAGGCCGGTTCCCTTCGAACAAGAACATTGGGCAGGAAAGTTTGGTGTAATGCCCTTGTAAAAACTCAAAGACCCTCGAACCTAGAAGCCCCAACAGAATAAATTAGCCTTACAGATGAGAAAATGTCTCAAGTTTATAATGAAAGTAAGAACGTCTAACAACCTAAATCAAGTTTGTGACTCAATGGGGTGAGACAAAATCTCCCACCTTCACAAGTTGAGATCATTAGGTATTTATTCTCTTATAGCATTTGCGAGAACATGCACAGATTTAGTATTTTACTTATAGAAAAGACCAATGTGTTTGCACTCTACTTATAGAAAAGGCCAATTCAAAGTTTCAGCAACTATTTGCTAAGCAGATGAATCGCTGGGAATTTATTCAGCCCTTCATATGCAAGCAGGGGCAGAAAGTCCTATAGCAATAACAAATTGTCTAATGAAAAACCAGATAAATGCCAGCAACGAAGCAATAATTCAGCAATTCATTCTCTACGAAATATTTTTGCTACTCTGCATACCATTTTCTAGAGCAGACAAGTCCTCATTCTTCTCCTACAAGTCACATGCCAGCTGATATGTCAGCTCAATGGTCTTAACTGCATTTCCCTCCAAGGAAAAATGAAAATTCCTGAGCATAAACTATACAATTAGAAGCATGAACAACCATGTATTCAACAGATAAAACAACCTATAAAATATTGATGAATTATTGAAGAATAACATATAAGAGAAATGGCTGAGATTATTATCAAGATCTATAATTTATACTCCGCCTTGTTATCTTCAGAGAATGTGTTCGCTAAAATGGTTAGCCAAAATTCATAAAATTTTGAGCAAATTGTTTAGCAAGGCATTCAACCAAATAGAGGATAAACATAGACTTGCAACTACTTGGAAGGGTAAGCAAAGCCTTGGAAATTTTTTTCAATTCTAGCGTCCTCTAACACCCATATGCATATTATAAAGCCAACTTTGAAGCAAATAACTCAACTCTCAATCATGTGAAGATAAATACAAAACCAGTCAGATTGGTAATGAATGCCGGACAGTGGTTCTGTTTTCAACCTTGCATATCAGATTTTCCACTGTGCAAATCAAACCACCAATCTTGAGGCCAACTAAACCACTTTCTTGAATTACATAAATGTAAAATCAAACACATATCATCATATAAGTATCTCTCGAAACTACAAACAAAATTCAACAAAACTAGCCTATCGTACAAATGCAATAATTATAGGAGTGTGCTCTGATGGTGTGAGTAACCATCGTACAACACTAAGAGTGAGCAGCTTTAAATCCTATTACTTTTCCAACCAGAATAGAAAACACACTCAATTACTTTTTAATTTTTTAACGGATACCATGCCCTCAAGATAATCATTAGGCTGTTTCATCCCCAGTTCAAGCAATGAACGCCTCCATCATTTCATTAAAGCAAATGATGGACAAGATTTGATTCATTGGCCAATGACACACACAACATATATATATATATATATACTGAAAATCATAAAATAAGAAGGCTAATTGATGAAAAAATCAATGATCAATTTTTTGTTTCTCATTGGGTTCCCAAATTGCTACCAAAATGAAAAGCTAATATATACAATGTTAAATAACAATTACAAACCCCAAGAAGCGAAAGGAACAAAACATGCACACATAACTAAGATTTTTGCCGTTTTCAACTTTAGGTAAGTTATATTGTGAGCTGCTCTAGAACTCAGAAAAAAAAAAATATAAATTCTATTCTCCAAAGTTCCTACAAACGAACTTGTAATCAAATGTACACAGATCTAATCATTCTAGAGAGGAGGGGATTTAAAGGAGATTAAAAATAAGAAAATGGGAAGGAGGATGTACCAATCTAGGAATTTTAGGGAAGGCGAATCAGAAAATTAGGAGAGAGACACATACCTAGCCAAGCATTGTAGAGACTCGGATAAATGATTTGCTACAAAGGAGTTGGTTCTGCCATTGATCCGCATAAACTTCATCATGAAACTCTTTTACGGAAAGTATCAAATTACTTCTTCTTGCTTATCAACAATGCCACACATTTGTTTCTCAAAAAAATAAAAAAAATAAAAAAACAAATTACTCTCTTACAACCCACTTTACTGTAGCTAACAACATACAAAAACACAAGAAAGTTTGGCTTCAAATGAATACCAATCCAGACATTTGTCAATTTCTAATCAAAACTCCAAGTGCAGAAAAACTTCCTAATATATCAATAAATACAATACGCCTTATGGGTTTTCTCCAAAATATCAATTTCTTGACAACAAACACATTGACAGCCAGTATTCTCCCCAAGCAATGATCCAAAAATAGATGCACAGCCACCAAGATTCTCCGCAATTAGTAGAACATTTTGCATGCTTATTCCAATCACCTATACACATAAAGAATAAGCACACAAGGACAATCCGGCTCAATGGCCTTTTCGTGTCCACCATTGCTGTTAGTTCTAAAAAAAAATACTACTTTAGAAGAAAAGTGAAACGTAACTATGCAGTCACCTATAGGCAGGAAGTATAAGCATACACTAAGGCATTTAATGATCTTTTCGTTTTCGCCCATATGCCCTGACAGGTCTAATCTTACCTATTTCATCAGACACAACAGCATAATTAAATTAACATAATCAATCAAATGCACAGTAGAAGTAGCTCAAGAAGATGGGAAGTGTAGACGAAGTACATACCATCACCGGTCCCGCAATCGGGAGCATGCGCACGCGGGTGTCGCGATCTCCGCAAAGCCTCCACCGGCTCAATGTCCTCAGCCGGTATCTGCTCAATCTGTACAGCCTCTCCGTGGGGGGTTTGAGATGGAGCTAACATGGTGGGGTCCACATGCACTAGAGGTGGGGTGGGCATGCCTGGTGTGGGGACAAATATGCATCCACCATCATGGGCAGATCCACTGAAAACTTGGGGCGACATACGTGGAGGGCCCTCATAGTCCGTGCTAGCACCATGGGATGTAGTGTGGGCTGGAACAGTGCCCTGATGATCGACGCTATGGGATGGCCCAGCACCATCGCCAGGCGTGCATCGCGGTGTCCTGCCATCGTCATTAGACAGTACCTAATCAGTGCCAAGCCATGCCTCTTCTGTACCTGACTCATTCCCTTCCTCGTAGATGGGAGCCGACTCGGTTGTACGGCTGCGACCAGCTTGACCACCTCCACGATGTCCACCCCCACGAGACCCACCACGTTGCCCGCCACGAACTGGGGCCTGTGTACCAATGTCAACTGCTTCTGCAAGTGCATTCGCCAATTTAAGTCGGCCTAGCTCCTCCACAAGCTCTAGTGTAAATGTAAGGTTAGTGTGCATGTCAGAACCTTCATCGCACCTCTGTATAGACCTAATCATCGTCTGAACCTACAAAACAAGGGCGTCATAAAAGCAAGAACGCAAGTATGATGCAAAACTTGGATAAATCTATTCCAAAGTCAAAAGAAAAAAGTAGCAAACATAGCTAATGAAATCCTTATATTACTTATAATTATGAAGCATCTTTAAAAAGACAGTGTATAAAAATAGGGGTTGGCCCCCCCTGTGCAAAAATTTATAGTTCCAACCCAACACTCAGGAATTTTCAGTTTCCTGTTATGTTTATCGCTATGCAATCTAAACATTGAGATAATACTTCTAAAAAACACGTATAGTTGGTTGTACATAAGTTCAATCTTAGCATAAGTGAAAATATCAGAATTTCACTACTGTATCTAGGCTTCACCAGATTTAAAACTCCATTAATATCACATTGCAATCAGGACACATATTTTGAAGTTATTATTTCCTAACGTACACGCCCAAATCAAATGAATTGAAAATATCAAACACGAGCTTAAAGTTTCAATTAAGGGAAGTACCAAAAACTTAGAACATATATCATACTTGAATCTAGTATAAATGCACATCTCCTTGCTGCATACTTGCAAGATTTTAAATGACCTTTAAGCTGTTGGGAATTGCATTCTACCAACAGTTTAGTAAGGGACTTCCCAATCCTAGAGGTAATATCTATCAAGGAATATGTAATACATTAATCAGTCCTGGAGGAAAGGCTATCTAAACTATCATGAAATGTGAATTTATCACTACTACACAGAGTTGCACCGTCCATTTGAAAGTACAAGCCAACCAAAAACAAAAAAAATTAAACAAAAAATAAAATAAAATACAATAAAAACCCAACCCAACCCACCCTTTTTAAAAGTTGAATGTAATTATATGAACAAAGGTGTGGTCATCATTAGTCATTACCCATTAACCATTCCTCATGCAAACAAATTGGATCAAGACAAATTCAGTTTGTTATGAACAACTTAAATCATGCAGTATTTTGACTTTAAAACATAATGACAGACTCATGCAGTATTTTTTGACTTTAAAACAAAATGACAGAGAAACTTATAGAGATGTAACAAAGATAATTATTGTGGACTTTTGCATGCATGATAAAGCTGCTGAGGATATTTAATCGAACAATGGTTTCATCCATAAAATAGGAATTGTTGCCTCACCATGAGTTCCTAATACGCAGACTCTGGTGTTATGTACCGCCTTGTGTGGCGATTGTACCACATCATGTACTCAACGAGGTACGTATCATCACCGTCTAGGAGAGAGGACCCGCGAACTACATTCACTCGGTTGGCCCATTGCTGAATAAAGGGATCATGTTCTACCTCCCAGTTCTTCTCCCATTTACCCTGAAGGGATATCTTGTGAAGGGTAGTCGATGTATCCACGACACTTGGAACTGGTTGCTTCATCCCAAATTGACGGAGGACTCGTTCAGGATGATGCCACTCCACTATCCAAAAGAATATCAACAGCACCTCGGCCCTCCAAATATGCTGCCCGGCAGTGCAATACGCAGGTAGGGAGCCCAGCGTATGCGTGTACGGCTCCCATACAATCTGCATAAGTGGATTATGTTTGTGATAGTGAGACATCATACTAATTTAACATTATGTTTGTGATATGTAATATGCAAAGCATGGAATTTCTTGCTTCTAGTCGTACACAAAATCTTCAGGGATTATTAGGCAGAAAGTAAAAGAACAACAAAATTGACCTGCAAAAAATATTAAAAGATCTAGGTTGTTCATGTCCACCATTTTCAGCCCCATGTTCATATGCTGGACAGGGTTCAAAGCTAACTGACACCATCAAATACTAGGGTTTTCAATTTGAACCAAACTTAGAGGAGGGTACTAGAGCATCCTTATGGCTGTAAGATGAATCCAAGTTGATGATTTCGCAAAATCTTTTTATCGTAATAGAAATATTGTGCTACATTAATTGCATTAGTCATTAACAATGTTTCAATGAATGAGAACAAAATGACTATTAATCATTCTAACACTAAAGTAACTATACTTAATTTGCTCTTGAAGCTATAAAAAATATGGAGGGAAGACATATATAAGGTCTACTGAAGACATTGCATTTCAAGTAGCACTTTATATTGCAAGAAATGGAAGCTATGTAAATTATTACATGGTATAATCCTCATCAAATACTGTTATTATATTTCTATGTAAATATATTTTCTTATAAATTTTAGTGTTGGAAATTACGTAAGCCTTTTAGTTATCTCAAACTAATCATGTCAATGTCTAAAATTACATTCCTCTTGAAGAATATGGTGAGTAGCATATTTTGCACGCTTCTAAAATTATATGAATAAAGTACTCATTAATAATCCATAGCTTTTAATAATTTTAGGACTATTAAGGCAGCTAAAGTGGGGACAACTTAAGGAGTTGCATGCTGCAATTAAATTGTGCTCTCCAACTTTGGTGCAAGGAGCACGAACTAACTTTTCATTTAGGTCAACAACAAGAGGTAATGTGTCAAGCGTCTTTATGTTTTCTCATATATCACTGATTAACAATTATTTGTTTCTTTAAACTTAGGCCATTGTTTTCCAAGAAGACAATCGAGGCTGTGCATATTCAAAATATACCACTTGAATACGTAAATCGAAGTCAAACAGTATTCTACTAGACTGTAAAAATATAACCTTCAATTCAGCAAAGGTAATTTATAACTTACAATGTAACAATGTTTTTTGCATCACAATAACAATGTTTGTAATCCTGGATACCCCTATGTTAGAAGAAGAAATACTAAATTGTCTACTTATTAGGCAGAGCAATAACTATGGTTTTAAGCTCATAACATTTTATTAATTAATTACAAACTGTACAAGCTTAATTACAAACCGTACAAGCTTAAATTTTATTTGTTTAATCAAATTTGTAGCATATATTGTTTGCGTTTTGAAAATATCATTTGTATTCTAATATGCCTTGATTCCCTTGTTCTGAAAAGACCCATATTTGTCAAGTTTGTAGTAGGAAATTTGTTGTTTAGAATTTAATTGATATCTTCTACGTTTACAATCATTCGCCTTATATAAAGTCTTAAGAAATATTGTTTTGAAATTTTTTAGTTTCTTTTCATAGCAGGCTAAAAGTTCTATTTTCTCGTGTTAAATAGGTTGAAACGGTGTATAATGACATAATCAGTAAATGAACACAAACTTTTGATTCAGTTAGTAGCTGGAAAGAATTTAAAGATGTCATCGTGAGTTTCGAAGATGCATCATTAAAATCAAATGAATTACTTGAGCACACAAATACAACCAAAGACAAATCTAATTATCTTTGGTATACTCTTAGGTAAATTCATTTCTCATTGAATTATAACCAATTACATAATCCAATATGTGCGTCTTCTATTCATTGCATCAGATTAATGACATTTGTAACAATTGGTGGAGTTTTTGTTTTTTGGTTGCAACACAAGTTTGAACTCACTGTCTTGCACTAAACCAAGACTTCATGCTTAATCTTTTGCGCATGTTGCACATGCTTCAAATATCTTGGAAAAGGGACAATTTTTTTTTTTTTTTTTTTTTTCGGTGTAAATCACAAACGTTTCCGTACATAATGAAGGATATAGCCAAATTCTACTTTATATATATATGACTAAATTTATATATAATCCATTGATTTAACCCAACTTAACCTAAGTCATGTGAGTTGGGTTGCATTGGAAAAAACCCTTCAATCCAACCCAATTTGGAAAAAACCCTTTGATTTAACATTCAAGAATTTTTTACTTTATGTTTGGTCGTATTCATGCAGGTGCTACAAATGGAAGTTCTAATGTGAAGTACTTCACGATGGACATTCCAATTGAGTTAAATGATGGGATGGAAATCCAAGTATCAAACAAAATGATGGGATGGTATTATGAAATCAACTCATTCCTACAACAATCCAAGAATTCAAACTAAAATAAAAATAAAAACGTGGTCATGCAATTGAGGGAAACGAAAATAAAAGCATGTGCGGTGCATTTGAGGGAAATGTGCTCGGCCCGTAGTTATAAGAATTGAGGGAAACGTGGTCATAAGAATTCAAATTAAATTAACTGAATACCTGCTCTGCCCGTAGTGTAGCCAGTGACGCCCGGTACGCAGCAAGGACGTGTGTGGCATGCTCTACGGTGCATTTTGGCCCGCTCCACCTACCAAACATGGGGTGTCGACAAATGCTCATTACTGAACCTTACATTTAACCTTACATTTAACAAACTTTGCTTTTATATTTCACATCCATATACTAAGCATTGATAAGTTTCTTTTGTTTGTTAGTTTGGCATATTTTTAATTATATGAAAGAGACAAATAACGAGAACTCAATGAACGTACCTAATGGCAAGGGGCCCTGAGTGCACTGGCGGTAGAGGCGGCCTCACAACAGGGCATAATTGTGGGAACCTTGAATAGGCCCATAGCTGCACCAACAAGAGTGCTTCTCCAATCTGCATCGCATCCTTCTTCAATGCACCACAAAGTTGCCTATACAGCCAGGCCAATGCTGCACTACCACAGCTATACCGTCTCGCATTGTTGACTGGGTTGAGCAACTGCAGAGGCACCAATGAGACCCGGTCCGCAGACTTGTCCATGAACAAAAGGGCCCCCATCTGTACAACTAGGTGGTAGCGGGCATGTTGCTGCACGACTTCGTCACCAGCGTTCGCAGCTAAGGGATCGGCAAACTGTGCATCAAGCCAGGTGTATTTTATCCTCGCCCCAGCAAGGGTAGACTTGTTTGACTTTGGTATCGAGGGTGGAGGTTTATGGCCCAACAACTATTCGTACAACTGACTCCATTGGTAGTCTATCTTCCCAGTGACAGGCAACCCATCCACCGGAAGCCCTAGCATCACCTCCATATCTTTCAAGGTGATACCCATTTCTCCCATGGGGTAAGTGGAACGTGTGCGTCTCCGGACGCCACCGCTCAACCAACGCCGTGATCAAGGTGTGGTCGACCTCCATATCAGGAACCTTGAATAAACCAGTCAACCCTGCTGCATCTATGTGTTGCATGATACGTGGATCTAGCCCACCCTGTGGCAATACACATTTACGGCGTCGAACCTTTATCATGCCAGTCACCTCCTGCACACGGATGAGTATTGTGTTAGGAGATTAAACATGAGGTAATTATAAAACAAACATGTATTAATAATACTACTACATACCTCGTCAGCGGCGCACCTCCAAAGCGGACTTGACCGATGATTCGGCTGCTGGGCCAACTGGGTATCCACATCGGGTCCAGGCCGCACTCTATCTAGTGCCTGCATATCTGACATGACAACAAATACATTGTTAGCAATTTTCTAACAAGTAAACCACAATTAATATAAAATAAAAGCATAGATTCAGTAAGACATTATATTTTGAGCACAAGATTTTCAACATCACTTCTTAAATAAATAAGAACTTGCCATAAAAAAATTATTTCAAAACTATTTAAATCACTTCTTAAAGCTTAGGATAATTATTAATTAACTATTTATGAAAATATAAGTTATAACACCACTTTTATGAGAACTATAATCAACCGTCATAAAAACTAAATACTTTTTTCTTCTCCTCTACAAAGTCCCTAAAAATGTATCCAAAATCTAAGCTTTATTATGAACCCCAAAATCTAAAAATTTAAGTGCTCCTAAAATACGAAGAAATGAAACCCAATCCTCTCAAATTTATTATGAACCCCACCATTAATTTAAAAAATGGACTCCTCAATGAATGTGAGAACAACACCCTTTTCTTTGCTCTGTTCACTTTTTCGTTGTTAACTTTTTCCTTATTACTTTTGTGCACCACCAAAAATATTTGTGCACCTAATAAAGAGGACCAAAGTGATCAAGAAAAACGGATCAAACATATATGCCTTAAAAAAACTGCCAAGAAACAAAATCCATAAAATAAATTGAACAAGTGAGAAGATAACATTCAAACATTCAGCGGTAAAAAATGTGAAATCAAAAGAATATTTCAAGGGCTTTCATATTGCCCCTTAACAGTAATAAAGATTCAACACTTCTACACCATAACCTTGCTGCAAAAGTAAATCACAATTTTCCCTCACGTAGACAAACCATGAGTTCAAGTCTTTTCACTAACAATAAATAGCAAGACCTAATGAAAAATCAGTGTTTACCATAAAACAAGTTGCAAGCTGACAAACTAAAGACAATCATCTTTTTTTTCCTTAGCCGAGCCACTCGCATGTTGGGGAAAGAATAATGATTTCAATTAATAAAAACAGATTATTGCCTTATGTCCTCATATATAAAGATTCAAGAATTCTACACCCTCTGTTGCATCAAAAAATCAACATTTCCCCTCCCTATAGAGTGTAGACACGTCATCACAAATCAAGATTGTGAATCACAATTTCACCTTCTGTAGACACATCAAGATTCAAAACTTCTAACTAACAAATAGCAAGACATAATAAAATTATAAAAGTATAAAACTCCAGTGGTCTCCATCCTGACAGAAAATGATATCAATGATGATATAGAAAACAAATAGCTAGACTTCAATTAACAAAAACGAAGTTGCAGTCTGGCTAAGAAAAAACACACAACCTGACACATTATGAAGAAAATAAATAAATCAATTGATAAAGAAAGATCATTCCTTACGTCCTCATCAAACACCATCCCATGTAGACATACCTTACGTAAACATATTAAACAGATTCATTTACGGGTAAAAAAATTCATAAAAACCCTTGTATCCCAAAGCATGACCCAAAAATAGAAGAGTGCAAATAAGGAAGCACATACCTAAACTTCCATATTTAGATAAAAAAAAACCATGTATAAAGCATGCCAATCATTTCTATTTGCTCACCATTGACTAATGCAAAATATCATATGAGGCTATAGAGCGAATGACAAATTCATCTATGCAAATCTTAAGTTCTAAAAACTTGTGATGAGTGCAAATGGATGACAATAGAAAAAGAAACCAGGGAAACATGTCGAGTGTTGGAATGAGTTACAACTGCACAAATGGGGCCTGAAATATCCACAATAGAAGCACCCATTTTCATTTACACAAAGATTTTAAATTTCTTAATCCATAGTAACTGGCCAACTCAAAATAAAAGGGGGCAAAAAACAGTTCACATATTTGTGCTCCTATAGAAGAGTACCACCTTGATTTAGAAAAACCTTAATAAGCAGACACTCATTCTCCAAATTCTTTAAATAAAGAATTAGAGTAAACAATATTATAATATTTTATGGATCAAACAAGAATCTCAAATTCACCAAAGGGTGCAGGACCATTGAATGTTCAATTATTCCTCTCCCCCTCCATATGGTCAATTTAAAACAAATAGGAGCTGTATTGCAAGCAAAAGAACTTCTATGCTTGCTATATTAGCTTCTCTAGTCATACAGTTGCACATATAAGCTGAGGGTACCAGGGAATTAATTTGTTTTTTCAGTACAGTTACTTAAAATTTTCTACATTGGACTGATATGCACAACAAAAGTAGTGTCAATCCCAAGAACTAATGAAATTTATAACAACCTAGATATACCAAAAACAATGAGTACTAAAACTTTTAAGGGATATCAAAGAACTTAATCTCTTTGTTGCTGTACTAAACCCAGAGACATCACTGAAACACCACCACTCGATTTGCCAAAACCCCTCATCAAAACCCCAAGCACATTTAAACTCATTAATGAGAAAATCATCATTGCAGCATATAAAAGACAACAAAATTCTCATCTTCATTAGTAAATTTACTACTTCTTAAGTTTTAACAAAATAATCAAAATCCCACACAAAACGCAACCTAACATTAACCAACATCAGAAAATATTTCAGAGGGAGAGGACCGTACCTGTAATCAGCGGCGGCGGGAACCAACGACGACTGATGGAGACTCGAGGAAGAGTGGGGAAGCCTGATCGTAGAGCGAGAGAGACAGAGTGTAGAGAGAGAGTGATGGCAGAGAGCGAGGGAAAGAGAGTGTACAGGGAGAGCGAGTGACTGAATAGCGTTGTGAGACGTTAAGGTCCTATTAATTCAAACCGCTAAAAAAAACTCGATTTCCAGTTTCCCGAGTTATGAACGTCTACACAAACATTTTTTTATTGGGAAAAATCCGAAGGGTCAGACTAACTCGATCATACAAATATCGAGTTATTCATTAAAACTCGATTTCTCTATTGTCGTGTTACAAAAGAGGGGCATTTCCCTATTTAGTTTGAGAAAGAGGGCAAATGAATGTTTAATTTCCCAAAAAAGGGTATTTGCCCATTTTCTCCCATATATGCTACTTATGAGAATTTAGGAAGAGAATTATGAATTTTATCTCTCACTGATGACGCGTGGATCTTCTTTAGGTAATTAAGCAATAGATGAGAACTAAGAATAGGGTTGCTCATATGTGTATTTAAAATTGGTGGGTAGATTGAAATTCAATGTTGTGGCGTAAAGGACTTGGCATATAGATAAGAGAAAGAGAAAAGAGAATGATATGTTTTGGAATTTCGTTGATTTGGTAGATTTAATTTAATGATATGATTCATTTTGAATTTTTTGCAAAACTTGTGATAATAGTCCAAGACACTCTCTAATTCAATAGATGCAAGGACGAAGTCATGGAGGGTGGGGGGGGGGGGGGGTCTGAAGTATGAAAACAAAAATTCATGAAATACACTAAACAATTAAAATTTCACCAATCCTTACCAGATTTTTGTTTTGTTTTTGAAAGGTTGAAAAAATGGGCTTCTTGTTAGATTTATTGTTGTCATTTGGGCTAGTTTTGTTCTTCTTTGGGCCATTTTTGTTCTTCTTTGAGTTACCTTTTGTTGTTAGTTGGGCTATTTCAATTTTATGGTTTAAGGGGCCGAAAATTATGTTTGAAGGGGCTAAGTTTAATTTTAGAGAAATATATCCACAACATTTTCATAATATTTTCACAATAAATTCTAAGTGGTAGGTTGTTACTGGTTGTTATTGTTGGGCAAAAAAGTAATCTCAATGGTAGGTTCAAATTTGAACCAATAACAACTAATCACCTATGATTTATTATGAAAATGTTGTGGACGTAGTACTTCTTATAATTATATAGTATATGCACATTTTATTATTTTTTTAAACCTTAGGCTCTGGCCCTCCTTTGGGCCAGTACCTGGCTATGTCCCTGGCTAAATGAATAGAATAAAATAGCAAGGAATTGCGAGAAGAGATCCAAAAGGACAATCAAAGCCTTAAACATTTGGAAGGAAACAATTTTTGTAGGTGAATTTGTGTGTATTTTTAATGAATGGGCGATTTTATATGAGAAAAACCATATATAGGGTCTGTTTGGGATCCACTTATTTTGCTGAAACTGAAAATTTCTTGCTAAAAATATGTAAATAAAGGTAAAAGTTAGCTGAAATAGTACAGTGAGACTCATGAATAGTACTAGAAAGTGCAGTGAGACTTATAAATAGTAGTAAAAATAAGCTGAATAGTAAAATAAGTTAGCAAAAAATAAGCTATCCAAACGCATCCATACTATGTGTTGCACAACAAAGGATCCAAACAAAAACAAGCAGCACACATGCTGCTATGCTGACCACTCTTAAAAACTAGCTTTTGTCATTCGCTCATGAATTAGAAAAAGGGAATTTTAGCCAACCACACAACATCACGGCAAAATGAAAGCACGAAGATCAGAAGAAAAACGACAAGTCGTGTAACTGTGTTTCATTGACTACGACATGTCAACTATGCTGTGTTGGTTGTTGTTCATAACAATCGATTATAAAGCTACAAGTCGTGTATAGTCACAGTTGTAACTTCTTGTGCCCTGTTTGATATGTTAATGGCCACGTGTTATTATTTTATTGGTTAGGAAGGTAAGTAAAGTTAGTTATTAGTTAAAATTCTGTTAGCACAGTAACCATCAGCGCAGCAACAGACCCATTTTAAGCTAGCTTGGGGCTAGAGTATAAAGGAAAGGAAAAAAAAAAAAAAAAACCCTCCAAATAGGCATCCATATAGTATTAAAAAATTATAAATACTCAAAATTGTTATTTTTAAATACATTAAGATGCAATCATTTACCGACAAAGACAAAAAGAAAAACAAAATAAAGTTTTTTTTAATATTAGGCTGGGTAGGATTTTTTTTATTTGTTAAAATTAGAGCATTTACAGTAATGGTGCTAAAAATTTTAGCTTTTAGCACATCAAAAAGCTATTTTATCTATTTTAACACTTCACTTTATGATACATTCAATATCAAATGTTCTATTTTTTTTATCACTTTATCTAAAATAATATAAACAACTCATTAAAATAATAAATGAAGAAAAAGAATTTGAGTTTTTTAATTGAAGGTAGAGATATAATTTTAATAAAATATTGTATTTTATTTTTAACAACTTGTTACAGTCAACTGGTATTTATATTAGTTTGCTGTAGTTGCAAAAAAAAAAATAGCTTTATCTTATCCAATAACACATGATTTTTTGGTTCTTTAGTTGTAATATATATATATATATATATATATATTTGTTAAAATACAATTATCATTGTGAACATTTTTATTGTTTTTGTTAAGTTTTTGGGTTGTATAGTTAGTATTTGGATGAGGCTAGTTAGGTTTATTGAAGAGAAGAGGGACCTAAGGTTTTGGAAGGGTCCAGCTACAAAAATTAAACATATAATAACTAAAAAAGAAATTTGGACCCAGGGGGCCCGGGCCCTTGGACCCCCACCTGGGTTTATCCTTGCTCAACGACTACGAGCTGTTAGCCCGTTAGTTACAAAACAGAGTGCCTTTGTACAATTTATTTAATCAAAATCAATACAATAATTCATTCAAGAACCATATGATCATTTGTCTTGTAAATGGTAGTTAATACAACAAATTTACCTTGAGAAAAGAATCACAATACTAAGTTGGTCTCTTAGAACCTGCAAATGCTGCGCAAAATCCTTTGATATCACAGAAAACCTGTCCAACATTGATTTTCTTCATTTAATATGTATATATTGCTGTTATTTATCTTTGAGTTCGTCCAATTTTGTCGTTTGATTCTCGATCTCCTTCTGAGAGTCGAAAGGGGTCTTGTCACTTCGCAATTCATACTCAACACGTAAGTGTTGCTGTGCAAGTTCATGCAAATGATCATTTGGCAAATTGAATATTGAACTCGGCATGCTGCACAAGCTTCAAGTTCTTCCACCAATTGAAAAGTAAATTCCAAGTGATGTCCTAAACCTTTGTGTTGCACACTTGCACATGTTGTATGAGACCCCACAAAATATGTTAAGGAAACGTGTCTTTATGCCTGGATTTAAAGTAGAGCTGGCACTGATATCCCTGTATTTGTCAAATAAAAATCTCTGCAACAATGGCAAAGTTTCCAGAGACCATGTAGTCCTTGACCTTTACAACTACTTCTGACTTCAATTCCCAAAACGACATTTCGGAATACTCCTTTCTCATAAGATAATAGAGTTCCTTTGAAGTCTTTTCGGAATATACCCAATCTTCTAGAATACCATCCCTATTCATATAGTTGACTCCAGTCTTTAGCTCTTCAATGAATTCACCAATGGCTGCTTCAACATCCTGCTCGAATTCCTTCTGCTCATTTTCATGAAGTTCATAATTTTTTTTTTAAAAAAAATGCTTTGTTACAAGTGTATCTCATTAGTTAAGGAGGAATCTAATGGATTTCAATTTTGGAGTTAAAAAAAACAAATAAATAAATACTTTTTTAAAAATCTAAATGTTATGCAGCTCTCTAAAAAAAGTTGATCGATTATAATCAAAAAACTCAATCATAACTAATGCCTTGAGGTACTTACTAATAGGACCTAAAAAAAGGGCATAATTACATGTTACCTATCTTTGATTATGGTTATCTTCACGCTGTCTATCCGTGACTTAAAAGATATTTTTTTTTATGGTGCTGTCTTTGATGATTCGGGGGAAGCAGGAACTAGGGATGTTATTCGGAATTCTTGAGGTGATGTTTTGGCTTCTTTGTTGAAGCATATTCCTAACTCTCCCTCTATAGCTCCCCTTGAGCTATTGGCACCAAGGAAACCAGCCATGTTTGTCCAAGAAGTGGGTATTGGTAGCTCTATCTTCGAAGGTGATTATGAAGTTGTTATCAAAGTTCTTGATCGGGCTAATTAACTTCATTATGCTTTTAATCATTTAATCAAAGGCACTTTGTTTTTTGTTAAATTTTTTTTTCTTTCATATAGGAAAGGCAATGCTATAGCAAATGCTTAAGTTAAGAGAGCAAAGTTTTCTTTTCCACTTTTAGTTTTTAATAAAGGATTCTTTTGTCAATTGCTACACATTATGATTATGAGATATGACAAATGGATGTTAAAACAACTTTCTTGAATGGACACATTCGAGAAGAAATTTTTATGGACCAACCAGAAGGTTTCATATCTCATGGTCAAGAATCAAAATTGTGCAAGTTGATGAGATCTATATACGGCCTAAAGCAAGCATCACGCAGTTGGAACATCTGTTTTGATGAGGCAATCAAATTGTTTGGCTTTTCACAAAATTTGGATGAACCTTGTGTTTACAAAAAGGTTAGGGGAGCATTGTTACATTTTTAGTTCTTTATGTAGATGACATACTACTCATTGGCAATGATGTAGGAGCAATGTCATCTATAAAAATATGGTTATCTAGTCACTTTGCAATGAAAGATCTTGGTGAAGCGTCCTGTATACTCAGAATCAAATTGTTTAGGAAAGAAAAGGTAATTGGGACTTTCACAGGTCAATATATTACAAGATATTGGCAAATGGATGTTAAAATAGCTTTCTTGAATGGACACATTCGAGAAGAAATTTTTATGGACCAGCCAAGAAGGTTTCATATCTCATGGTCAAGAATCAAAAGTGTGCAAGTTGATGAGATTTATATACGGCCTAAAGCAAGCATCATGCAGTTGGAACATTTGTTTTGATGAGGCAATCAAATCATTTGGCTTCTCACAAAATATGGATGAACCTTGTGTTTACAAAAAGGTTAGTAGGAGCACTGTTACATTTTTAGTTCTTTATGTAGATGACATACTACTCATTGGCACTGATGTAGGAGCAATGTCATTTGTAAAAATATGGTTATCTAGTCACTTTGCAATGAAAGATCTTGGTGAAGCGTCTTAAATACTCAGAATCAAATTGTTTAGAGGCCGAAAGAAAAGGTAATTGGGACTTTCACAAGTCAATTATATTACAAGATATTGGCTAGGTTTAGCATGCACGATTCCAAGAAAGGGTTTTCACCTTTTAGACATGGGGTTCATCTCTCTAAACAAATGTGCCCTAAAACACAAGAGAGAGAGAGAGAGAAAAAAAAAAAGAGAAATTGTCCTTATGCTTCAGCAATAAGAAGTCTCATGTACGCAACGCTTTGCACCAGGCTAGACATTTGCTATGCAGTGAGCATTGTGAGTAGATATTAATCCAATCCAAGTTCTGAGCATTGGACAACAATAAAACATATCCTCGAATATTTAAATAGGAACAAACATTATTTCTTGGTGTTTGGTGGTAAGGATTTGACTGTCCAAAGGTATACAAATTTAGATTTTCAATATGATATTGATGATAAAAATCAATTTCTGGATTTGTGTTCACTCTTGGCAAGGGAGCAATAAGTTGGAGAAGTTGCAAGCAAGATACTACTGCAGACTCTACTACAGTAGCAGAGTATATAGTTGCAAGTGAAGCTGCAAAGAAAGCTGTGTGGATTCGCAAGTTCATTCAAGAACTTGAAGTTGTTCCTTCTATTGAGTTACCCATTACTATCTATTGTGACAATAGTGGGGCTGTTGCAAATGCAGTAGAACCAAGGGCTCATCAAAGGGCAAAACATATTGCACATAAATATCACTTGATACGTGACATCATACATAGAGGTGATGTAACTATAACAAAGATTGCCTTTGCCAATAATGTTGTAGATCCACTCACAAAGGCATTGACTCAAAAAGTGTTTGAGAAACATCTAGAAGCAATAGGTATTAAATACATGTATGATTGGTTTTGAGTGTGTTGAGGTCTAAAAGGGATCATAGTGAGGGAGGCCCAAAACAGTGAGCCAGGCCCAAAAGGAAAAAAACAAGCTAAGTCCAAAGAAGCAGGTGCAAGGGGACCACGAAAGAATAAAAAGGTCAAGGAGGCTTGAAGCCCAAACGAAGAAACATCAAGAAGGAAAAGAAACTCACGGCAAGAGGCTAAGTAGCTAGGATCCTCAGCAATCATCAAGGGGCGTGGATCCTTCCAGGTGCATAGTCAAAGAAGATTAAAACAATTCGAAAGAAAAGGACGGGAAAAGAAAATAAGAAACAGAGCAAAGAAACACAAGCGCCAAAAGACCCAGCGACATCTCATGACACAAGTAGGAAACATCTCGGGGAACCAGAACAGAGAAATACAAAAAAGAGAATGGCATCAGGCGACTTTCAATTTGGCAGGATGGGATTCCTCCCAGATGGGAAAAAAGGGCAAACAGGGAATTGACAAATGGTGAGACCGAGAAGGGCATACCTCAGCACATCCCGAAGAAGGTAACCAACCAAGGACTTTCAAAGGAATCAAAGCTGAAAGAAGAAAAGAATGAGAAAAACGGGAAATAGAACCTGCCGAGTGAAAGGCACGGAACATGCTCTGTTCACAAGAAAGCAAAATAGGGGAACCAATGGTTCCCCTGGAAGGCCAGAACTTCATTATAAAAGGAAGGGGTAGGTTATGAAGACAGGGCAGCGAAAAAGAGAGAAAAAGAAGAGATTTTCTAGAGAAAAGAACTATCAGTAAAAGTTGTGGTGAAGAGAAAGAAAACACTAAGGGAAAAATGAATATTGCTTCCCGGTATCCTGTAAAAGCCACTATTGCACATACTCGGATTCAAAGAGAATCAAACTTTGCAAGTTTTGAAGGCTGAAATAGCCATTCAAAACTGTAATTTTTGAGCTTGATTGAACCTTGTATCACGTCTTAGTGAGTTTTCTGTAACTTAACAAAGAACATATTAATGAAATATGTCTCAGTAATTCCAGGATCCCTTTAATATTATTTTGTACCTCTTTGTTGATCCTGTTTTTCTTTTCCGAATTTATCTTGTTGTTTTGGCATGCCTCTCCATATGAATATACTTGCTTGTCATTTTACTTGTATTGTAGGAAGCATCCCCTGTGCATCACTTGATTCTTAAACAGCTTGTTAGCTGCGGTGAGTCAAGGCCCGGTTCACCAAACCTCTTATTAGGCCTGGGATCCTTAGGCCTGAGTGTCACAAAAAAAAGGCACTCTCACAGAGTGCAAGTGGGAGAATGTTAGAATTATGTGCCCTCAAAAACAATACTACGCATTTTTATTTGATAATAAATTATATTTTTACATACATAATTATTATAGGTATATTTCATTGTTTAAATGTTGCATGTGATGTCACATCTGTTGAAAAATCATGTTAATGGTTAAGGAACCAAAGACAGGGAGTAATGATTTTTCATAGATTAATAAATTGTTCTAGGCTGTGGATATTAATTGAATATCACCACTGAAGCCTACACTTGTTGTGCTACTATATGATATGATGATTTACTCCATTATTGAGGTAGTGACTTTAAGCAGACAAGTGGGTGTAATGTAACAAGTACATACATTGAATTGGATCCGATTAAGAACGCCTTATGGAGTGATCACTGTTAGTTAAAAGGTTGTTCATCACAATTTTCCTATTGTCCTCAAACATGAAAGGTTTGTGTACAATTATTTATTATGCACATAACTTTGATAATGTCAACTGGTGATGCTCTTTTTTAAAGGCTATATACAGACACGTTGCTTTATGTGTGTAATGAGTAAATATACAAATGCTCAATAATGAATCCATCAGTCTCTAAAGAAGATAGTATATTCAGTTGATTTTCATATTAAAGTTCAACTCAAAACAAAACCGGCTGGTGACATTTTCCAAAAATGTTTTTTCATATATATATATATATATATATTTAAAGAGATTTTTCAAAGATATTTTGGAGTCCAATAGAAATTATGAAATCAAGAAATTAACAGTTACATAAGCTAGGGACACAACAATGATATTAATCCAGTCCTAGTGACTTGTGAGAATATAGTGTGGTGGAAGGACATGGATATAAAATTGTAAATAATGGGACCTCATATGTAATTATAACGACCCCGCCCCAACTATGTAGATATTGTCCGCTTTGGGGCCTCATACCCCTCACGGTTTTGTTCTCCCCCAAAGAACACAACAGTGGGGGAAAAGGCCTCTACACATTGAAGGGAGATCATTCCTTATAAACCATTCCCTAGGTGATGTGGGATTCCATGGAATGCAAGACCCCCCCCTTTTGGGTCACTACAATCCACCCCCTTTACGAGCACACGCGTCCTCGCGTGTGGGGCCCACACTTCCGACTAGGGTATGGCCCTGATACCATCTGTAACACCCCATAACTTTGATACCTATTTAATTATTATATGTAAATTACAAAGGAGGCCTACAATTAAATGGATTAAATTGATTTGGGCCCCAAAGCGGACAATATCTACACAATTAGGGCGGGGTCGTATCCCACATCGCTTAGGGAAGCACATGGGAATGTGTTTATAAGGAATGACCTCCCTTTAATGTGTAGAGACCTTTTCCCCTACTGCTGTATTCTTTGGGGGAGAACAAAACCGTGAGGAATATGAGGCCCCAAAGCGGACAATATCTACACAGGTGGGGTGGGATCGTTACAAATGATATCAGAGCCATGCCCTAGCCGGAAGTGTGGGCCCCACATGTGAGGACGCGTGTGCTTATAAGGGGGGGTGGATTGTAGTGACCCAAAAATGGGGGGGTCTTGCATTCCATGGAATCCCACATCGCCTAGGGAAGCACATGGGAATGTGTTTATAAGGAATGACCTCCCTTTAATGTGTAGAGGCTTTTTCCCCCACTATTGTATTCTTTGGTGGAGAACAAAATCATGAGGGGTATGAAGCCCCAAAGCGGATAATATCTACACAGGTGGGGTGGGGTCATTACAGTAATTCTTTAATATTCAAGGGTCAATTGCAATGTGTTGATGGACATTATTGCAATCTGTAGAAGTTCAAATATTTTCTTGATATGGTTGAGAAAATTAAGGAACAATTTTGAAAGAGTTTCAAGATAAGTCAATAACATTCAAAAAAGTTATTGATTGATCCTACAGTTGAAGATTAGGATCCGATGTTCAATCTCTCTCTTGGATTTTAGAAGTCTTAAATAAAAATAAGATTTTAAAAAATATCATATCAAGAGTTGGCCATTAGAACTATTGAGTGATATTGCAGTCTTCTGAAAACCAAGAAAGAAATAGAGGGAGAGAGAGAGACATGAATACCTTGGGAGGCAACACGCTTGGGTTGCTAAGAGAGGTACACAATTTTGTTCTATTTAGAATCCATGGTTGTGTAATACAATGATCTTTGAATGAATATATAAAATTTTATTTCATATTGATTTCGTAAATCTATCAGTGGTATTAGAGCAAACCTCAATTAATCATGGATTTTGAACTGTTATTCATATCAGTATGTGTGCCAAGATTTATTTCTTATATGCCGTGATTGATATATATATATTTGATATGTTGATTGTTTTTATTTGGAGAAGTGGAGAAAAAAAAAATAGTGTCGTGATTGATTGATATATGTGATATGTTGATTGTTTTTATTCGAAGATAGAAAGCATGGACAAGAACATGAGAACATATGTCCCGCCCCAAACCCAAAAGGGTCCAAAGCTTGAGAAAAACATTTCAAAAGTACTTGTAGATTTTTCATTTTTGACAATTCAATCCAAAATTCATTATCAAAGTACCAACATCAAGAATTATCATAAAAATTTCATCAATGATACTCTCAAAGTAAGTCAGAGCTTTATGCAATAATTATAAGGACCATTAGCCATAAAAGGATGGAGGTTTAAATAAATATAATTACATATCATTTAACTTGTCCCATCAGTGGAAATAAAGTCATAACCACTATAATATACAAAAGAATGAGTCAAGCCTATTCTAGGATATACATCATCTAAATATCTCAATCACAAAAGTTCAGCCTTCATCAGTAGTTAGTCTAACTATTGCTAGCCACCAAAAAGCTGTCTCAAAACGATCATTGCCTACTCTAAAAATTTTGTAAAATAATGGGATGAGACAGAGCTTAGTAAATAGCATAATTAATGGGGGTGGGGGAAATGCAAGTTTTATTTTGAATAATAATAATATGACAAGAATGATTGAATAATGAAATACAAAGTTTCTCAAAGTAAATACCCTGAAACTATATACTATAATTTGTGAGCACTGACAATATAATTTTTGAAGCCATAAAATCTAACATAAGGCAAATTATCACAAATATACCAAACTACCACATAGACTAGTCAGGGGATCCATCCATGCATAACTGGCATGATATTGTCCTCTCTGGTATGCAGTCTCTTGACCCCATGGGCAGTAGCCTTACCCATACCCTCAAGGTTTTGTCTCTCCTCTAATGGGTAGTAGGGAGAACACGTCAAATAAGACCTCTTTTGCATGTGGCTTTTGGCCCGATGGGCAACAGCCTCACTCATACACAATCAAGAAACCTCTTCCCCCCATGGGCAACAGTGAAAAACGCGTCATTCAAAGTGAAAGGGCACTGACCTAGATTTGATTTCATTTTCACAAAGATTACAGAAACCAAATTGAGTGATCACCAGAAAATCACACATGGCATAGAGTTAAAACAACATGAAGCTCATAGGTTACAATACTTTCAGATTCATAGTTTATATCCAGGTAGTTTCATAAAAACCTTAAACAATCAAAACTTCCCTAAGTTTGTAAGGTTTTCAAATTCATTCTTTGTTAACATGATGTCCTACTAATTTCCCAAATAACAAGACAAAATAAGCATCTTTAAATTTTCCAATATACCATAAAATCGATGAAAGTCATCATCAAAGATTAAATCAAAGATGCTCATATTTTCCATGTCAACAATTTATGCATTTCCCCAAATGCAATACCAAATATAATGCACTGTTCATATATAGTCATATATAATTGGGTCACAAGTCACAACACAACACTTTTTAAGAAAACATAATCCTAGAAATAATTTTCCAAAATATGTTTGACCCAAAAATAATGTTTATGCAACATGGTTATTTTCCAAAAATCCCATTAAAAAGCTACTTCCCTCGCAACCCACAAAAAGCCTAATTCTCCAAGCTCCAAAGGAGATTAACTAGAACCTAAATAATATCAAGCAAACCTATCACAATAAGCATAAAGCTTAAAATTGTATCTAGCTACAAATTAGGAATTGCCAAATAAGCATGAAATTAGGCAAGCCTAGTATATAGCCTCACAAATAATATTTTCCACTTCCAAAGTTTCTCAACCAATTAATTTACAAGGCATAGACTCCCATTATACTCATGAATAATTCAAGGTATTATCTCTAAGATCAAAACCTCAACAATTAATAAGTAGTTTCCACAAGATTTACACCACATCAACAAGAGACCCATGACACCAAAAATCATAATATCCCCCAAGACGAACAATTTGAATCTTTAACTAGCTCCAAATAATCAATAAAAGTTATATTCACCATTTATTTCACATTAAAAATCCAAAACTCCCAAATCTTCACCACTTAGATAACTGCAATTGTAAAAACTATAAACCCACTCATCAAATAATTCCACCAATACAAAACTCATACATATAAACACATGAATATCACTTCCAAAGCTCATAAATCACATGAATGTTATTATCAAAGCTTAGATTAAAATAACCTCAAGCAAAAGTACAAAACCCACCAAAAAGATTAAAAAATTTTACCTTAAATAAAAGATGTGAAGGTGCTTAGAGGTTCTTAAGGATTTTTCGGTGATCTTGCTGGAAAAATTATAGTGGAAATGGTGGTATAGAGTGGCACCGGTGGGAGAGTGAGGGAGTGAGAGGAGTGTTTGAGAGAAAAGGAAAGAAAGAAAAGAAAATAAGAAGAAAGGGATGGCTGGCCAAGAGGATAAGTGATAGTGTGAGAGATGTGTGGTGGGTAATGAATGGGTAGGTGGGGCACGTGTGGTCCCAAAAATATCTAACCAAACACACCCCCCACCCCCCCCCCCCCCCCCCCCCCCTTTTTTTTTAACTTGGACCTTTACAACATGGACATGGGTACAACTAAGAATACGACACAACAACACAAGTACTTTCTAAAAAAATTATAACGTAAAAACAGCTATGAGATGTTTGCTAATTTATCTTGATGTTAAAATTAGCATAAAGATATGATCTAAAAACATAATAACCGTAATGGTTTACAATTTGTAATCTATAATCTTCTTCCAATCATTAGCTCCAGACATGCATGTTTAGGTTGTTGCATAAATATTTATATATTTGCAAAATGGGTGTTCTAGGTAGGTACATTTCTTTTATTCAGTATTCCTATTAGTTCTTGTCATTTGTCTTGAAAAAAGTATGACCAGAAAATGATGTCTTCTTCTTGGAAACTTGACTGTGGCAGAGCATTGTTGATACCATCGTAATCGATACAAACTCATAAATCTTTATTTCTTTGATCAATTTTCAGCACCTGTCTCATCTGACTTATAAAGAAGGATGCTTTCCTCCTACATTCCATATATTGAAGTCCTTGATTCTGGGCATAGGACTGAGTCGGCGCAATATCAAAATTTCAAAGGGCTAGTGTACTCACCAATCTTAGAAGCACTTCGTATTGATTTTAAGGAGGTAAATGACAATATCTTACACTTTAGCTATGAAAAGATCTATATTTAAGTAATCAGTGCATATATTTTTTTACATTAGGACCTGTTATTATCGTTTATGATGGAGAAATGTCATCAAAATTATTTAGAACTTAAAAGTATATGTTATTATTTATTAAAAAATTAAAATTAAAAATGTTGTTGATGTTATTTTCAATCACAAAACTTTTGCTATAATAGAAAGAAGATTGAAGTTATATACTAAGTATTTATTGGGGTTCTGGTGATATTGAAATAAAGGTTATTTAAATATTCTTTTCTTAACGTAGAAACATTTTTTCTACATGTCATTTTTAAGCATATTTTGTTCTTTTTGTCATTTTAAAAACAAAAACTTTTGTCATAATAGAAAGAAGAATAATGTCACTAAGAATTTATTGGGGTTATGGTGATATTGAAAAACAAACACACACAATGAAGAGAAAATGAGGTACTAATGCAACGGTACACTACAAATTCATTATTTAAAGATTCTTTTCTAAAATGATAGTATATATATATATATATATATATAGCAATTCCAAATTTTTATTCTTTAGAAAGTTTCCCTTCATTATAAATTAAAAAAAAATAAAAAATAAAAAATAAAAAAAAAACTAACACCATAGTAATTTTTTAAAGAAAAATTCTCAGAACGTAAAAGCTCATTGTTACTTACTTGCTTCTTATTTTTAAGTGCCATTTGGCATGATTTATTGATTCTTTTCTAATCATTTGAATTTAGTTGAACTGGGATGTTATTATAAAAAAATAAAATAAAATTTACTTTAAAATTACAATATCTTACACTTTAGGACCTGTAATCAAAATCAGTGTTTATGTTTTTTACTTTAGGACTTGTCACCAGGACAAAATGGCCTTATGCCCTTTTCACCTAAATTATATAGCCTTATTTCCTCCTTCCCAAACTAATTAGGGAAATGCCCTTATTTTGTAACTCGATTTTCTCAAAATCAAGTTTAAAAAAAAAAAAAATTCTGAGGCCTTATAGTGACGTTTTAAGGGACCTATAGTGACGTTTTGTAACTCAATTTCATGGAGCTCGAGTTACAAAACGCCACTATAGGTCCTTAAAAACGCCACTATAGGTCTTTAAAAACGTCACTATATGGCTTAACTCAATTTTGAGAAAGTCTAGTTTCAAAAGAGGGGCATTTCCCTAATTAGTTTGGGAAGGGGACATAAGGCTATATAATTTGAGTGAAAAGGGCATAAGGCAATTTTGTCCCTTGTCACCAAAATCTTCTCTAAAAAGACGCATGTCCTCTTAAGAAGTATTTGCTATTTTCAAGCACAGAAGTTTTGTTATAATAGAAAGAAGATTGAGGTTTCTATGAATTTGTTGGGGGGTTCTGGTGATATTGAAATAAAATTTATTTAAATATTCTTTTCTTAAATGTAAAATCATTTGTTCTACATGTCATTCCTAAGCACATTTTGTTCTTTGTATCATTTTCAAGACAATAACTTTAGTTATAAAAGAAAGAACAATCTTGTTACTAAGAATTTATTGGGGGTTATAGGGAAAAAATGGGCTTCTGCCCTTTTCAGGAAAATTAATTAGCTTTTTGCCCTTCTTCCCAAACTAAATAGGGAAATTCCCCTCTTTTGAAACTCGACTTTCTCAAAATCGAGTTAAAAAAAAAAAAAAAAATTATGGAGCCTTATAGTGACGTTTTAAGGACTTATAGTGACGTTTTAAGAACTTATAGTGGCGTTTTGTAACTTGATATCCATGAAATCGAGTTATAGGCAATAGTGGCGTTTTGTAACTTGATATCCATGAAATCGAGTTATAGGCAATAAAATTGCCTATAACTCAATTTCATGGATATCAAGTTACAAAACGCCACTATAGGTCCTTAAAAACGTCACTATAGGTCCTTGAAAACGTCACTATAAGGCTTAACTCGATTTTGAAAAAGTCGAGTTTCAAAAGAGGGGCATTTCCCTATTTTGTCTGGAAAGAAGGGCAAAAGGCTAATTAGTTTGCCTGAAAAGGACAGAAGCCCATTTTGTCCGGGGTTATGGTGATATTGAAAAACACATACGCAATAGAGAGAAAATGATGTTCTAAAACAAAGCTACACCACAAACTCATTATTTAAAGATTCTTTTAAAAATACAAAAAAATTAAATAAAATATTTTACTGTTAGAGGCGAGTCCAAAATTTTCTTGTTTAGAAAGTGTTGATGACAATTTCGGAGGCCCAAGTGGAAGGGAGAAGCCCAGCAACACTGACAGAAAAGAGTTGGCAAACGAATAGAAAACCCATTAAGCCCAAGCGTCAGGAATAATGGATCACAGGCCCATGAGATAAACAAATGGGCCTTGAGGAGGTAAATGGGCTTAAAGGAGCCTGAAAAGAGAGAAGAAACAAACCACGGGTAGTATATGATGTGGAAAAGTGAGAATGGGCCACGGTAGGCCCAAAGTAATGAAAGCAAAGAAAATAAGGGGTTGATGGCAAGCCCATGAGCCCCAAGAATGAGGAATAATGTAATTGGGCCGGGGAATTCCAAAGAATTCAGTAAAAGCCCATGGTAATGCAAAGCTAAGAAAAGGGCCGAGGAAAGTGTTGATGGCCATTTCGGAAGCCCAAGTGGAAGGGAGAAGCCCAGCAACACTGACAGAAAAGAGTTGGCAAACGAATAGAAAACCCATTAAGACCAAGCGGCAGGAATAATGGATCACAGGCCCATGAGATAAACAAATGGGCCTTGAGGAGGTAAATAGGCTTAAAGGAGCCCGGAAAGAGAGAAGAAACAAACCATGGGTAGTATATGATGTGGAAAAGTGAGAATGGGCCATGGTAGGCCCAAAGTAATGAAAGCAAAGAAAATAAGGGGTTGATGGCAAGCCCATGAGCCCCAAGAATGAGGAATAATGAATTGGGCCGGGGAATTCCAAAGAATTCAGTAAACGCTCATGGTAATGCAAAGTTAAGAAAGGGCCGAGGAAGCCCAAAGGAAGCAAACGGGTCTGGGACGCCCAAGAGAAAACAAATGGAACACAGGAGCCCGCTAGTGATGTAATAAAAGAACCAATGGCCTTACTGACAGCAGGCCCAAAGAGGCCCAGCCAAATTGAGGCGAAACAACTTCGCAGCAGGAATGATAGAATGGTATGGTAGGAGATGGTAGCTAGGCTGAAGAAAAAGCAAAGCCCACCATCAAGCAAGGCCTAGCCCCGAATAGGGCAAGCCATAGGAAAGGGAAACCAGAAAATGGTCAAGAACGGATGGCAAACTGTGCAGGCCAACTATGGCAGACGCATGAGCAGCAAGTAGATTTTGGACATACATGGAAGAAAGGCACATGCAAGACCCAGACCTCACTAGCCTGTACCCAGCCAATACAGGACACGGGTGAGGTCATGAGTCAGAGGTAAAAGGGCATGGTTTAGCAGTGGGGAGAGGGGAAAACCTATTTTGAAGTTTCTGCTAGGGCTCTTTTGGGGGAAGTGTCCTGTTGAGATAACATACCACCCAAAGGGGCAAAGTTGAGCTGGAACCACTAGGTGCATGCCATGAGGGATAGGGAGAGAGAAGGCACCCACACCATAGCAGGAAAGGGTGCCACTGCAGACAAACAAACAAAATAGTTTTATTTTGTCTGGCGATAGAGAGTGGCACAAACAAACTGGTGGTGATTGGCAGGTACACCCAGACCAGACAAATGTAGTTAAGGGCTAAAATAGTAAAATTTGGTCACAGCAGGCACTACAAAAAGGCCCTTGTTGTGTACAGGAATTAGGACAACAAGCACCACAGTATTGGAAACTTGAAAATCAAGAAATAGAAAACAAGGATTAAGAAAGAAAAAAGATAAGAAAAAGAGAATATTAGAAAAGAAGGAAAGAAAAATGATAGAAAGTTAGAATGGCAGGCATGCACCAATAGGTTGATTCTCTCTCTCCCTCTCAAAATCTTGCTCTCTACCGGAAACAGAGGGAGTTCTTGTGTACCAACCATTCAGGTCCGCTTCCCTCAAAGCCATTAATTTCCACGGCAGGATCTTCCTGAGAGATTATTCACTTTGAAAAGAGACGTTCTACCCTCTCTAGTTTTGGTCCTGCAGATCAGACTTGATCTGATTTATTTCCTCTCTCAGTCAACTCATATACTACCCACTTGTTCCCCTTACTTTTCTTATAAAATAATTGTTGTTAAACTGTGATTATCTTTTTCTTAAGTAGGGATTATCTATTTACCTTAATAAAGATCTCAAAGTATTTTATTTTATTGTTATTACCATATCTACCTGCCACAACCCATTTGAAACAGTTTTGCCCGCCGTAAGTGTACTCTTGGCAGACGAGACATAGTTTGAGCACAAGCCAGACCAAGTTGAGTTGCAGTTGAACCGGTCTCAACTCCCATACACAGAATACTCAGGCTCAATACCACAGGAGGCAGCCCAGCCCACTTTAACCAAAAAAGGCCCACTACAGAAAGGTTTCTTACATTATAAGTTTTTTTAAAATAAAATGAAACCAGCACCATAGCAATTTATTAAAGAAAAATGCTTGGGATATAAAAGCTCATTGTTACTCGCTTCTTATTTTTAATTGCCATTTTGCCTAATCTTTTGGCTCTTTTTTAATCATTTGAAATTTAGTTGAATAACGATGTTGTTATCAGATTTATTACTAAAATTTTTTTACTGTTATATATATAAATTATTTGAATCAATTAGAAACATATATATATATATATATATATGCTTGACTTTTTTTCGTTTTGGTCATTACTGCAAAAAAAAAAAAAAATTAAAAAATAAATAAACTAAATTTTATTTTTTTTGTTTCACATTTAGCAAATGAAAAATCAGAAACTAGAAGACACCAATCAAACACATGATATGAAACAGAAACTACATAATACCAAATGGAAACTACGGGATACCAAACTAGAGGATACAACACTACAACAGGGGCTTAAGAGTGAATCTTCAAAGGAGATGTTGGAAGAAAATAGCTTCTAAATTGGTTAAGTATTTGCTCAAGAACGGAAAGGTATTGGAAAAAATAAATATTTCTTGCCGGGATTATGTACTGGGGAACAAAAGGTTCGCAAGGAAGCTAGGAGCATCTCCAAATGTTTCTATATCATTTCCCTCTTTTATGGAGAGAAAACCATTATGGTTTGAAGTTGAAGATGATGGTTCCGATGATGATTTCAATGATAGTATGGATGAAACTTAATGGTTTTGAAGATAGAAGGTCCTGCCAACTAGTAAAAATTTATTGAAAAGGTAAAGAACAGAGTTCAAGAATTTGATATGAAGTCCTGTACCATAGATGAGGAGTCTGTTGTTGAAGTTCCAAAATGAAACTAATGAGAAATATTATCCATATTTACTAGCTTGAGTTGATTTTTTTTAGATCTGAGAGAATTTTTTACTCTTAATTTGGGGCATACTAGATTTGGATGTTGCTTCTTTTTAGTTTCTAAATTATATTTGCAGTTTTGGCACTAATTAATTAAGAATATTCTACTCATAAAATGAATATAACAAACATGCGTGCATGGATGAGTAAGCATTTCAAGAAAAGGTAGAACGAAAATGACAGTAGATATGAGAAACAATTAAGAACATAATAAACAAGTTTAGAGTTCAGAGTGGAATTAGTGGAAAAAGTATTTGTGTAGCCAAATCCAACAGCGTCATTCGATATTTATGAGCATACTATGACCTTAAATAGACTTTGATAAAAGGTTTAAGCTAGTCACTGAAGAGCAGGAATAATTGAAACTACTATTTTCCATTTAGTTAGGTAAGTTCAATAGAAGAGAGAAGCCTGCATCTCAATTGCCTTGCTTCTTGAATACATACTCCTTCTGTTGCTTGTGAAAATGATGCAGGGCCTGATGAGCTGCTTGCTGATTTGTAAAATTAGTTCTGCAATCTAGTTAAGTTAGGGCATGGTTTTCTTTAACTTAGCAAATTTTTTTCTCGGTTTTTCGCGAGGAGAGAGGTAGACCCTCTTCTACTTCTCCCTTAAAAGAGGTGTTTGTTGCTTGAGAAATCGCGGATTGTGGTTTTAGCGATATAAAAGTTGAGAGGTATGGAGAAAAAACTTTTCTGATTAACTTTGGCAAAAAAACAAACACATTTAAAAAAAAAAAAAAAAAAATTGACTTGACATGGAAAATGTTGGGGCTTTAAAGTTTATGTGGCAAGTTCTCATGAGGTCAACAAAAAGTCGCTTCGGTTTTATAGTATTGATTAGTTACTAACCCGTGCGATGTACCGAATCCAAATAAATAACAAATATTAAATCACTCCACTTTATTCAATACTACAAGGAATTAAAAATGAATAATTATAAATTTAAAGCCTAAGAGAAAACAAAAAAAAGGGAGAGTGGAAAAACAACCTTCACCGAGGAGAGAGAAGCATAGATAATAATGTGGTTTAATGTAGGGGTGTTAATGTTTGACCAAACCCGCAAACACGACATGAACTCGACACATGTTTTTGCAGGTTAGGATTGGGCCTTAGCGGGTTTGGGTCATAAACGGGTTAACCCGAAAACGGGCCAACCCGCATGTCTCACAATAGACACGTTTGACGCGCTTGACACGCCAATTTATTTGTGTCAACTCATAATGACCTATTTAACACCACCTGTTTAACTTGTATAACAAATAAATATTCATTTTATTTTAGATTTGTGAAATACTTTTTATATCCAACCTATATTTTAAACTTAAAAAGAAAAGTAAATAATTACAAAAACTTACAAGGGATATAATTGGAAATTGAAACTTTACAAACCCTAGATCTCTAAACCTTCTTATATTTTTGTAAAGAACTTATTTCTAGATGGATATTATATGTTTGTTGAACTATATTATTTTAAATGTGGGTTGAAAACTTGAAGTGTATACACTACTTTTGGGATGTAAAAAAAAAAGTAATTTCTAAATAGATGTTATATTTAATATTAAGCAAGTTGAAATGGATTATGTCACATTCATGTCAACCCAACATGACCCGTTTATTAAGCGTGTTAAGTGGGTTGGGTCAAGTCAACCCGTCTTATTAACAGGTCGGCTTAGGGTTGAAGGATCATGATACAATTATTAAATGAGTCAGGTTCGGGTTGAGTCATTTAGTCGAATACCCTTATCTCGACACGACACAAACCCGACACGCTATCCCGAATTGACACCCCTAGTTTAATGTTTGTATTGGTGGCTTGTTATTGTATAGTGATGTTTTTGTGCAAAAGAAAGAAATCCTAAGCCCTCGTTTGAGATGAGAGAATTGAATAAAATGGAAAAGAGTAAAAAGAATAATTTTAGAATATTCTTCTCTTCCCTTGTTTGGGAGTTTTAATGGAGAAAATGGAAAGTTCATTGTCTTATTTGAGAGTTTAAGTGAGAGGAAATGGAATGAGTAAGAGGGAACACTCATTCCTTTGTATTTCCTTATGCTCACGTTTGGAAAGAGTGAATGAAATGGAATAGAAAGGAATAAAAAGAATAATTTTAGAAGGATAAAGTTTAGTTACAAAATTGATTATAGCCTAAGGCTACAACCTTACACAATAAAATAAAGGCGAAAAACACATTTTGGTCCCTACATTTTCACGCGATTTCCATTTTGGTCCCTAAGTTTTTTTTTACCGCTTTAGTCCCTATTTAGAAAAACGCCTTCCGCTTTAGTCCTTTCCGTCAGTGCCGTTAGGGCACTGACCTATGTGGCAAACGGAATTATTAAAATAATAATAAAAAATTTTATTTTGTTATTAAAAAATGTCAAGTCAGCATTTAAATTTTAAAAAATAATTTATTGATTTTAATTAAATAAAAAAATAAAAAACAGAAATAAAAATAAAAAATCACATTAATTGAGATTGAAGTGTGTCTTGAGCAAGAACACCAAGAACACAATCCTAGATCCAAGAACACAAACCCAGATATTAAAAAAAAAAATAAAAAAAATAGAGAACGAACTAGACATCAAGAGATTGAACCAAGAAGATGAAAGATCTGGGTTTTAATCACAGAACGAGGTCTTGGATTTGAACACACAGCCAAAAGGATAATCAATTTTATTCAAGCTAACAACTAAATAAACAAAAACTGATAGAAAATTCATATTATTTAACCTCCAAACAAGTCTTTGACGGTGGTGCTTGTAAATTACAAAACACACCTCATCCTTGGCATTGCAGTGGTGCTGGTAAATAGCTTGGAGAAAATGGCAGCGGTCGAACAAGGGCTTGATATCGCCACCGGTGGTAGCAAAAGTCACGGCGGCATGGTGTAACCTCTCGAGCTCGGAATGTATAGCCTTGTGAAAGAACAAAAAGATTAGGATCGGGGCTTAAGCGACAAGTTCTTCAAACAAGTCTTTGACGGTGTGGGCTTCCTAGCTTTCACTGGTCCCGCCATTATCGCCACGCCTCCACCACCGTCTCGGTGTTGCAGGCCCGGAAATGGCGTCCCCATTCCGAATCAGATTTCTCTGGGTTTTGGCTTTTTGTTTTTGTTTTTGTTAAATGGGTTTTTGAACTTTCAACGTGAATCGGAGTTTGGAGCAAAAAGTTTGTTCAAATCCAGGATCTTGCTCTATGATTAAAACACAGATCTTTCATCTTCTTAGTTTAATCTCTTGATGTCTAGTTCATTCTCTCTTTTTTTTTTTTTTTTTTTTTTTTTTTTTTTTTTTAATTTTCTGGGTTCGTGTTCTTGATTTGGGGTTGTGTTCTTTGTTGTTTTTGGGTTTGTGCTGGTTTTATTTTAATTTTTTGGGTTTGTGTTTTGTGTTTGTTTTCACGTTTAATTCTTTGTTCGGGTTTAATTTGAAGTTCTTATTTATTGGGTTTGTGATTTTTGGATTTTAATTTTGTGTTCTTAGATCTGAGTTTGTGTTCTTGTTGTTCTTGCTCAAGACACATTTCAATCTCAATTAATATGATTTTTTATTTTTATTTCTGTTTTTTATTTTTTTATTTAATTAAAATCAATAAATTATTTTTTAAAATTTAAATGCTGACTTGGCATTTTTTAATAACAAAATAAAATTTTTTATTATTATTTTAATAATTCCGTTTGCCACATAGGCCAGTGCCCTAACGGCACTGACGGAAAGGACTAAAACGGAAGGCGTTTTTCTAAATAGGGACTAAAAGCGGTAAAAAAAAAAACTTAGGGACCAAAATGGAAATCGCTTGAAAATGTAGGGACGAAAATGTGTTTTTCGCCTAAAATAAATATTATTATATATTTTTGAAAATTTAACCATTAAATTACATATTCTATAATTTTATATTTTATGCATAATTTTAAATTACAAAAACTTATAATTTAAACAATTTATTGATGACATAGTTATTGATCTTTAATTTTCTAAAAATTTTGCAAGCATGGAGGATATAAGAAGAAGAAGTAATCCAAAGGTGAATTTGTCAAAATTCACCTCTAATAAAAAGAAATTAATTAAGTAAAGTTGTAACCTAGGTTACAACAAATTTTGTAACTAAAATTTTGCAAAAACATTAGCATTCTATATAAAATCATCCTAAATAATACTCATTACAAAACAAGATCTGTTAAATGATGCATTTTTATATATGAAAAAAGATTAGATAATTTTTCCTTTAAAAATGTTTAAATAATGTCATTTCCAAACAGATTTGGGTGAAAAGGGCAACAACAAAAAAGCCAAAATTTTCATAAAAAGAATCCAATAAAATTTTAGGTATCATAACACACACACATATACAACGGTAACTCCAAATTGGTGCACCGACATTGACTAATACTTAAGTATTTTGTTCTTTAGGCCAAACTGAAATAGCTTTGATCAGTATGGTATAAAAAATTTGGGGAAAAAAACATCCCACTTTTTTCGTTTGATTTTGGCTTTGTTTGTTTCACATTTTTTTTTTTTTTCACACTAAAATATTTGTATATCCAATTCTCATTTTTTATGTTTTTCCTCCTCTCTCGTCTCAGCATTTCTCTTCCTTTGAGTCCGATAAGGAATGATTTTTATAAAAATTCACTATTTAGAAAAATATATATTAAATATCTCAAAGATTATTTTTAAATAAACATTGTATGAAGTTATTTATTATTTGACTTATATATTTTTTAAAATATTTTGCATTTTTATTTGTGTTAAAAAGAAAATAAAAAGAATAAAATTCAAGTTTTTAATCTCTATATATTATGAGGATTCAAAAGGTTATGACTTTAGAAAATGTCAAAAATATTCCTAATCTAATTAGATAATCCTTATTCTTAAAAAATAAAAAAATAGTTAAAATTGTAATTCAACAAAATTTTAAAAAAAAAAAAAAAAAAAAAAAAAAAAAAAAAAAAACCTATCAGAGAAACTTTTTTCCTAAAAATTAGCGCATTTTCTATCTAAATGTTGTGAACATATCATTTCTCCCAAATATATGTTACGTACGTTTGATACCTTTTTTCCCTAAAAACTGACATATACTAAATCAGCAGTTTACTCAATTTCAAATTTCAAATCTTAAATTTTAGTTTTATAAAAATTCTTTCTTATGTAACTTCACTAACAATAGATAAATTCAAATTGAAAAATTATATTAAACTCAAAATAATAAAAAAAGAGCTTCACTGCCCATGCAGAATGGGTGTAATGAGGCTAGTTATTTATTACGGAGTATTATTATTATTTCTTTTATTAGTATGTGTTCTAATCCATCAAGTTAATGGTCTTCATAAGTTATAAGTCATCTGCGTTCGGTTAGAACCTGGATGACTTATCTATACTACTGTTTAAGGGGCTTTCCTTAACCCCTATGTTTAAGTAGAGATTGGAGATTTTAACGCAATATTTCAGTCCTCTGAGAAGCTCAGTAAACGACCGGCTCACGTGAATCAGACTGATGCTTTTAGAACAGTCTTGGAGATTTGTCAGCTTGAAGATTTGGGATATAGGGGTTATTAGTATACTTGGAATAATAAGAGACCAGGCAAGGCAAACACTAAACTTCGGTTGGATAGGGCAGTAGCAACAAAGGCGTGGAGAGAAAAGTGCCAGCTTAGTATTGTGACTCACCTCTCTCCCCATGCCTCAAATCATCTTCCTATAATTCTCCAAACTCAAAATTATAGGAAGAATAGATCAAGTGGTGGAAGAAGCTTTAAATTTGAGGAAGCTTGGTTGTTATTGGAGGACTGTGAGGATGTAGTAAAAGATACATGGAATGCCGATGGGAATGATGTGCACGAGCTAGCCATGATTAAAGAGAAGATTGAAGCTTGTGGGGAAGTGTTGAGAGCGTGGGGATCTTTAAAAACAAACCCGAATACTGATGAGATTAAGCAATTTCAGAAGCAACTAGAGAAGCTAAACAAGGAAGAACCCATTGAGAAGTTAAAAGTTGAATTTTTAAGGGTGAGTAAAGCCTTGGATGAACTACTATTGAAGCAAGAGATATTTTAGGCTCAAAGATCCAGAATTTCATGGTTGAAATATGGGGATAAAAACACTAAGTTTTTTAACTCTAACGCAACACAACAAAGGTGGCGAAACCACATACAGGGAGTTAAAAATTCAGATGGTATTTGGGTTGAAGAGGTGGACGAAATAGCTAACGTGGCAATAACTTATTTTGAGAGTTTGTTTAATGTAGGTGCATGTGATCAGATTCATAATTGTTTAAGTGCAGTACAACAGAAGATGACTCTAGACATGCAACAGATATTGTCCAATGATTTTACAACTGATGAGATTAAGGCGGCGTTGTTTCAGATGGGACCAACTAAGGCTCCTGGACTTGATGGTATGAATACTCTTTTCTACCAAAAATTTTGGCATGTTGTGGGTGATAATGTAGTTACTGCTGTATTGGACTATCTAAATTCTGGTGTCATGATCCCTGGTATTAATCATACTAATATTGTGTTGATTCCTAAAGTGAAGACACCTGAGAAATTGTCTGATTTCCAACCTATTAGTCTATGTAATGTCATTTATAAAATTATTTCCAAGGTGTTGGCTAACTGGTTGAAACAGATCCTCCCGGATATTATCTCCCTTACTCAGAGTGCTTTTGTTCCAGGGTGATTGATTACTGATAATGTGCTGGTGGCATATGAGACTTTGCACACTTTGCACTCCTAGAAAAAAGGCAAAAAAGGCTCACTGGCATTGAAGCTTGACATTAGTAAAGCATATGATAGGGTTGAATGGCCTTTCTTGCAGGGTATAATGGTTAAATTGGGTTTTCCTAAAAAGTGGATCAATTGGGTGATGGGTTGTGTAACTATGCCTTCTTTTTCTATCCTCATTAATGGTATACCCTATGGCAATATCCATCCAACTAGAGGGATTCGCCAAGGTGATCCTTTATCACCATATTTATTCCTTTTGTATGCTAAGGGGTTTACATCCTTACTGGCAAAGGCAGAAGTGGAGGGACGTATTAAGGGTGTTTCTATATGTAGAAGGGTGCCCAAAATTTCAATCCTTATGTTTGTTGATGATTCTTAGCTTTTTTGCCGAGCCACAAACAGTGAGGTTGTTGTGGTCAATGAGGTTTTGTAAACTTATGGCAGTGCATCTGGCCAATGTATTAATATGAAAAGTCGTCAGTCTTTTTCAGTAGTAATACCCTTACCAGTCAAAAAGTGGAGATTGTGTCAGCCCTAGGCGTGAAAGAGGTGGAGCAGTTTGAATCCTATATAGGATTACCAACTTTGGTGGGTTGGGCAAAATACCAAACCTTTTCTTTTTTAAAGGATCGAGTTTGGAAAAAGTTGCAAGGTTTGAAAGGCAAGTTGTTGTCTAAGGCTGGAAAAGAGGTGCTTATTAAGGTGGTTGCTCAACCCATTCCCACTTATGCTATGGGAGTTTTTCAATTGCCAATGAAGTTGTGTGATGAGCTAAATGCATTGTGTGCTAAATTTTGGTGGGGTCAAGTGGGGGATGAGAGGAAAGTTCATTGGAAGAGTTGGGATAGTTCATCACAGCCTAAGAATGATGGTGGGATGGGATTTAGGGATTTGAGAAGCTTCAATCTTGCTATGCTAGCTAAGCAAGGGTGAAGACTAATGCATGACCATGATTCACTCCTTTTTCAGTGTTTCAAAGCTAGGTATTTTCCAGGGTGTCATTTTCTAGATGCTGTGGACTCGCCTAACAATTCTTATGTGTGGAAAAGTATGGTGGCTGCACTACCAATTTTGAAGAGTGGTTGTTTTTGGAGGGTAGGGAATGGTGTGTCCATTAGAGTGCATAAGGATAAGTGGATTCCTAACTATCCAATTAATAAAATTCTTCACCCAGCTCAAGAGGAAAGTGAGGAGTGGCTGGTGTTTGAGCTTATTAATTCAGTATCACATTGTTGGAGGCATGATGTTATTATGTCTAGTTTCCATAGGGAGGATGCTAAAGCTATCTGCAAAATTCATTTGAGCCATAGACAAGTATTTGATTCTGTGGTGTGGCTGCATAATAGGAAGAGAGTGTATTCAGTTAGGTCTGGATATTATATAGCAAGAAGGGTGATGCAAAAAGAGGATTGGGCAGAGAGTTCAAGGGGTTCTGGTGGTTTGCAAATTTGGAAGAAGTTGTGGAAGCTACGGGTGCCTAATAAAATTAAGGTTTTTGGATGGAAGGCCTGCCATGAAATTCTACCAACTCATGTCAACCTTGCTCGAAGAAAAATCATATCAGATCAGAAGTGTCATTGCTGCAAATCTCTTTTGGAGTGTGTTGCTGCTCAAGATGTGTGGGTAGGAAGCTCAATCAATTTGCAAAAGTGCGCAACTAACCAATGTGATATTATTCAGCTATTTCAATTTCTTTTTGATAGGTTATATGATGCAGATTTTGAGTTGCTTCTTGTTCAATCATGGCTTATAAGGAATCAAAGAAATAAGGTGGTGCATGGAGGACAAATGATGGATCCCAAGGTTGTCAAAATTACGATCTAGATCGTAAAATCGCATGATTTTATGATCCCACCTCACCAAAAAGATTAAAATCGTAGCAGGATTTAAAAAATGTTAGGATCGTGTAGGATTGAATGGGATCCTACCGATCCTACCATTTGGCCCTTTTTTTTTTTTTTTTTTTCTTTAAGTGGGATTCATTTGGGTCATCCACGGTCCACCTAAAGGTCCTAAACCCACAAGCCCAATGAGTTATCAGAACCCAATAATGAATTGAAGTCCCAAATTTACCCCTCTCTTAACATAAAATCTCAAAAAAACCTATACTACTTAAGTTTAAACTTTTCAAAAACAAAACCTAAATATTTTAGAAACACTAAGCTCTTGCACCTCTGTCCCGTGCCTCCACAGTCCTCTGTCAAAAACCCAGCACCTCTCAGTCCTTTCAATGGTGAGCCATCGTTGCCTTTAAGCTTTCTTAAGTTTAATGTTTTAAAAAACAAAACCTAAAATACTTAGAAACATTCAGCACCAGAACCTCAGTCCCGCACCTCCTCAATCCTCTGTCAAAAACCCAGCACCTCTCAGCCCTCTCAATGATGTTGCCATGAGCCATTGCTGCCTTTAAGCTTTCTGGTAATTTGTTTTGGTAGTTAGTAGTTTATCATTTATTTGTACTTTGATAGCTTGATTCCAAATTGTTGTGTTGTGTTTATGATTTTGACAAAGCATTTAAGGTTTTTATTTTCCTATTTTGTTAACTAAATTAAGTAAAATTTGAAAAATTATGGAACGGGATCTTCAGTGTTTGATTCTTTGAGAAATATTAGTTGTTGGTTTTTAGACCCCTTAAAACACAATTGGATTAACCTAGGTAATTAGCCAAGTTTTTACTTAGTCCAAATTCCAAATCTAGGTTATCACAATCAAACAATCATATTATGCAAAGCAGCGGAAAAATAAATAACACAATGATATGATAACCCAGGAAAACCAAACCGGTAAAAAACCTGGGGAGGATTTAACCTAACTATCCTCAAGGTAAAAAACAAATCCACTAGAAAGAATCGAAGTTCATACAATAAGACTTACAAGCCCCCATGCTCGACTTCTTATTGCTACCCACCAGTAGAACCTACTGACACGACCACGTGCAAGCTCCGAATCCACAGACTCCTTCTTTCTTTGGCCTTTGCAACATAAACACCCCCGTTTGTGACTTTGAGATCCTACTCAAAGGTTTAGCAACACAAACTCTCCTGTTTGTGACTCCAAGACCGCCCTTGAACGTTTAGATTATCAGCACCTTTGATGACTAGAGAAGGCAGCAACTTCTACAATATCGGATCTTAAGATTCTTCAAGGAATAGCACCGGTAGAAGACATAAGAGAGCTTTTAGGAACAAAACCCTAAATACAAAAGAGGCACACTCTTTTCTTTCTAAAAAGCCACATAAAAACGTGCTTAGGGTTTCCTTTATATACTAGGAGAAGTAGATTAGAAACCCTAATCCTTAATGGGCTTGAACTGCTGTTTGGGTTTAATTAAAATTCTGTAGATACGACTTTCGATCGATCGAGCCTGTCTTTTGATCGATCGAACCAGACAGATTATGAAATCTTCTTCCTGCAGCTTGTATGTTCTTGAATCTTGACTTGAATCACCTTGAGTATTGTCTAATAAAACCTATAGACTCTAAGATCTATATCTAGACAAGTTTGTGTTCACAATTTGCCAATTGTTTTAAACATTTAGAACCTAACAAACTCCTCCTTTGGCAATTCGTGACAAAACTTTCATACAAAATGAAATGCTCAAATACAAGAACAACCCAATACAATAAAATGCCCAATTACATGACAAATCCCAATCTAAGACTCCTAACCTAGAAGTTGCAAGAAGAGGTAGAAGATCTTGACCAGAATGCACCTGTCTTTCCTGAAACGCTCAACAAACACATCATCGCATGTGTGAAAAGAAAGACATATAAACAATAATATGAAACAGAATATAAAAAACAAAAGTAAATTCTAACTCTCCCCCTAAGTTAGATACATCAAAAAGTTTTTATATTCTCCCCCTTTCAAAAACAATTTCAACTCCCCTTAAACAAAACAAACAGAATTCCCACATTTCATTAATTTCTCCCCCTTTTTGTCACGTATTGACAAAGACAACTCAAACAAAGAGTAGAGTGATAGAAAACATGAAAAAAAGAACCAAGGGAACAAAAAACAGTTTAGCTCTATAAAAAAAAATAGAGACAACTCCCCCTAGGAACAACAAAGGTTAAAAAAAAATTTCTCCCCCTATAAAAATAGGAAACACAAAACATGTTTTGGGAAAAATTAAAGGGGGTGGGGATAAATAAAAAGACACAAACCAAGTTAAAAAAAAAAAAAAAAAAAAAAAAACTAAGTTGAGGATACACATGAAGAAAAAATATTCTCTCTTTCAATAAAATGCAAACATGGCACTATGTGACCCATAAACAGTTGCATAAGTAGAGAAAATATTTGCACATTGATTATCCATCATATCTCTTAAGAAAAATATTTTCTACAGTTCACACATAAAAAAGGCATATACTAGAAAGTACATAGCTCAACAATTAATCAATCAATTTTTTAATCAAGTTGAGTACCCAATGTAGCAAAGTATAGGCATGTTATGTGTGAAAACAATGAGAGATATGACTGCAAAACTGCAAGATGGATACAAAAACATTGCAATGCATGTGAATCCTAAACACAAATGATGCATGAAAAAAAAACTTTTTGAAAAACATAACAATTTAATGCAGAAACTCCTCAAAGCACAATATTTTATGAATGAAATGCATGAGTATGAGATTAAAAGTTTTTCAAAAACACTTGAATTCAACCTAGATTTTCCAAAAACAAGTTTTTCAACCAATTTGTCTCCAAAACTCAAACATTAAAGACATTTTGCATCAAAATCCAGGAACATGTAATCTTGGATGGCCACAACAAGATCACACACAATATAATGTACCAAGTTTAGCAAAGACTAACTTGTATAGTGTGTGCAACTAGCAAAAACTTGAGATACATGTGAGGTGATATGTGAATAGCAATCAATCACAAAGTCTACAAAATTCATCACATAGAATTTAAAAGAGACTATCACCTAAAGAGTTACATCATATAACTCCCACATCTCCTAGAAAACAAACTAGCAATCATGTAAGTTTCTTGAATTTTGGCTCATAATATACACACCAATTTTAATTTATTCAGAAACTTATTGAAAAGCCAGGATAATGTACACACCATTTTTAATTATGTGATTTGGCATCAAGCCTAATAGTACACACCAATTTTAAACATTAAGCAATTAAATTGAGGCTACACTTTATGTTCTTTTTATGCATGTGCTACACTTTCTCGAACACAAAATCTTATGATATGCACTAAGGTGTTCATGATTGGCTAGTGAACAGTGGTGAGATGATTATTTATGCCTTTCTCTAAAAGTTCAAGTCCGACAGTCAAAAATACGTGACTTCAAGATTAAGACAGTGTAATAAAAAACCATAAACATCTTTCCCACACAACATGCACTACAAAGCTTTAACTAGTAAAGTGCAATAAGTAAACTCATCAAAGCTAAATAAGGTACAAAAGACATGTTATGTGAAGATAAAACGGCCAATCCTTGATTATAAATCCAAGATGTGAAATACAAAACACAAAAATCTTTTTGGTTTTAAAAAAAAATTATGACCAAAAACAAAAAGCACACATTATACTTAATGAACAATGCAAATGCAATGCATAACAGTGCTTAACTAAACTATAGAGGGTACACAAATAAGAAATATCAATTTCTTAATTAACCCTTGAGTACATGTACAAATTAGTACATACTCACACAAAATCAGAAATAACTTAGCACTTATATAACACATACTATTCAAGTTTCTCCACAATGTCAAGCATGTTCTAACTCAAGAGAGATATCATAATTCATGTAATCCTCAAGAAAAATAAAACAAGACTCAAAATAAAATATTTTGTCTTTTTGAAATTTTTTTAATGTTTTTGGATTTAAAAAAAAAAAAAACATTCTAAAAGAAACAAAACAACCAAAAACAAAAACAAGGCATGTCCACAAACAATTGAAAGAATTAAATTAGGGACAAGTTAGCAACACTCACCTTGGAGAATCTTTTCTCACCCATATAGCATGAGTCTTCGGCTTTGTAGGTGAAAATCCATGAGAAGCAGAGTGTATTTGAGGAATTACACCAATCTTCTGAGAAAAACTAAAATCCTGCAAATTCCTTTCACAAGCCAACAAGCTTAAATTTTTCAAAATAATATAAAACAATTTATATGGACTTATGGCAGGAGAAATATCATCACAAATCCTAGATTGAAACACAGAATGCTTAAATTTCAGTTTATGACAATTAGGACGAATGTGACCATGGACACCACAAAAGTGACAAACAGGAACAAATTTAGGAATATCAGTATCCCTAACAACAAATCTAGTCTCAGATTTTGGTTTTTGCCTCAACAAAGAACAATTTGGTCTAATATGACCAACAACACCACAAAGGTGACAAGTAGGCACAAAAACAGATTTATTGTGCTCTCTAACAATAGGTTTAGACTTAAGTTTAGAAACTTCAACGTCTACATCAAAACTTTTACCTTTGTCTAACCTAGCAAAACAAGCCTTTTCTTTATTATTCCTCTTAAAAGGAGGGATATAAACTTTTTCAGTTTTAGGCTTAAGAGAAACAGAAACACTTCTGTTATCAACAGTAGGCTTGGTACTAGTCAAATTTTCAATTTTAGTTTTAGATTCAACTAACTCTTGTTCCAAACTTTTCATCTTCTCATCTTGAGAGGAAATTTGATTTTTCAAAAATTCATTCTTTTTATTAAATTCATCTAATCTAACAATCAATTCCTCTTTGTCAAGATTAGCCAATTTTAACTCTTCCTTGAATTTCTTAGCAATTTTCATAGATTTCAATATTTCCTTACAGAGAGTTTCACAGGCATCAATAAAATCAACAGAAGCATGAGCAGAAACATGATCAGAAAGACACTTCAAATTATCCATGACAACAAGAGTTAAAGATTAGCTCTTAGATCAAAAGATCTAAAACAAAAGAGCAACTTGCTCTGATACCACTTGTTAGTTTTTAGACCCCTTAAAACACAATTGGATTAACCTAGGTAATTAGCCAAGTTGTTACTTAGTCCAAATTCCAAATCTAGGTTATCACAATCAAACAATCATATCATGCAAAGTAGCGGAAAAAGTAAATAACACAACGATATGATAACCCAGGAAAATCAAACCGGTAAAATACATAGAGAGGATTTAACCTAGCTATCCTCAAGGTAAAAAACAAATCCACTAGAAAGAATCAAAGTTTATACAATAAGACTTACAAGCCCCCACGCTCGACTTCTTATTGCTACCCACCAGTAGAACTTACTAACACGACCACGTGCAAGCTCCAAATCCACGGACTCCTTCTTTCTTTGGCTTTTGCAAAACACAAATACCCCCGTTTGTGACTTTGAGATCCCACTCAAAGGTTTGGCAACACAAACTCTCCTGTTTGCGACTCCAAGACCACCCTTGAAGGTTTAGATCATCAGCACCTTTGATGATTAGAGAAGGCAGCAACTTCTACAATACCGGATCTTGAGATTCTTCAAGGAATAGCGCCGGTAGAAGACATAAGAGAGCTTTTAGGAACAAAACCCTAAATACAAAAGAGGCACACTCTTTTCTCTCTGAAAAGCCACATAAAAACATGCTTAGGGTTTCCTTTATATACTGGGAGAAGTAGATTAGAAACCCTAATCCTTAATGGGCTTGAACTGCTGTTTGGGTTTAATTAAAATTCTGCGGATACGACTTTCGATCGATCGAGCCTGTCTTTCTATCGATTGAACTAGACAGATTATGAAATCTTTTTCCTGCAGCTTGTATGTTCTTGAATCTTGACTTGAATCACCTTAAGTATTGTCTAATAAAACCTATAGACTCTGAGATCTATATCTAGACAAGTTTGTGTTCACGATTTGCCAATTGTTCTAAACATTTAGAACCTAACATTAGTAAACACAATTAGTAGTTTAGAATTGCACACAACCTATTTGATGAATTTTCTGTGTGATTTTTTGAGCATGCTCTATATCTTGGTGTCTTTTTTTGTAGCTCTAGTACAAATATACAATGTCTACTTTGGCTAGAAAGATAATTAATCGAAAAAATGCACTAGGAAATAGGTCTGACCTGGGATGGGAACATGGTGTTGAAGTAGGTTCAATGCAAGTTCAATGTAATTATTACAAAGAAATTCATAGTAGGGGTATATATCGGCTGAAGCATCATTTAGCTGGGACTAGGAAAAATGTTTCAGCTTGTCCTAGTGTGCCAGAAAAGGTGAGGGAAAAATTTGTGGCTCTTTTGTATGCCCAAGCTGAAGGCTCTATAAAAAAGAAAAGGTGGTATACTATAGAAGAAGAGGATGATGGCAGTGATGATGAATTTGTTGAAGTACAACAACTACATTCATCAAAAGGGAAGGGCAAACACATAGGCTCCATGGATAAGTTCGTTACCAAAAAAAAGCAAGTAACAATGAATTGTGTGTTTAAAAAAGGAGAACGTGATTTACTGATCCAACAAATTGCTAGATTCTTCTACACTAGTGCCATCCCTTTTAATTGTGTCAAAAATCCGGAGTTTTTGCGAATGATTGATATGATTTCAAGATTTGGAATTGGCCTTAAGCCTCCTTCCTATCATGAGATTAGGGAGACATGCTTGAAGAAAGAGGTAGATTTTACACAACAAATGCTTGAAAAATATAAGGTTGAATGGAAAAAAGCAAGTTGTTCAATTATGTCTGATGGCTGGTCTGATAAGAAAAAGAGATCCATCTGTAATTTTTTGGTGAATAGTCCCAAAGGAACCATTTTCCTATACTCTATAGACACATCTGACATATCTAAAACAGCTGAAAAAGTTTGTCAAATGTTAGATGAAGTTGTGGATAGGGTTGGAGAGGAGAATGTTGTGCAATTGGTGACTGACAATGCTGCAAACTACAAACTAGCTGGAGAGATGTTGATGTAGAAGAGAAAGTGCTTATTTTGGAATCCATGTGTTGCCCATTGCTTGGATTTGATGCTTGAGGATTTTGAAAAAAAGATTAAGGACCATAAGTACACAATTGCAAAGGGGAAGAAGATTACAACGTACATATATTCTAGAGCTATGCTTTTAAATTGGTTGAGGGATTTCACTAAAGGGAGGGAATTGATTAGACCTGCTGCCACTAGATTTGCAATATCATATTTGACATTGTCATGCCTTAATGAGTTCAAAGGAGAATTGATGACAATGTTTTCTTCTGAACAATGGAGGTGTAGTAAATTTGCAAAAACAAAAGAAGGGAAAAGAATTCATGCCATAGTTATGGATAACAATGGCTTTTGGTGACTTGTTGTCAAATGCTTAAAGGCTACAATACCCCTTTTAAAGGTACTTCGCATGGTTGACTCTGATACACCTCCAATGGGATTCATTTATCTAGAAATTGAAAAAGCAAAAGAAGAAATACAAAAAAATTTCAATAATGTTCAAAAGAGGTAACCATTTTATTTATATCTTCCTTAAATTTACATTTGTTTTTAATTCATTAGCTTATTAAATATATAGTCTTTTTTTTATAAATATAATATCCACAGTTTTAAATTGTAGTTACAAAGAGATATGGGATATTATTGATGATCGATGGGAAATGCAACTTTATAGGCCTTTGCATGCTGCGGGATACTATTTGAACCCTTCTATTCATTATGATCCTTCTTTTGATTCGGGTTCAGATATTAAATTAGGATTGTATACGTGTCTTCAACGAATGGTTCCAGAAGTTAGTGATAGGAAAAAGATAGATGCCCAACTTGAAAAATTCAAACAAGCAAAGGGACTCTTTGGTATTGAAGCTGCCATACTAGCTAGAAATACTAAACAACCAGGTAACAATTTTGTTTTTCGTTTTTTGTTTTACATTCAAATTCATCTTTATTAGTTGTAGATTATAATCTTAAGACTAAGATATTATAATTCATATATGTATCAGCTGAGTGGTGGGACACATATGGAGATGACTGTCCTAAATTGAAAAAATTTGCTATAAGAATATTGAGCTTAACATGTAGCTCATCTGGTTGTGAAAGAAATTGGAGTGCATTTGAAATGGTAAGACCAAATGACTTTGGTATATTATGAGAAGATGATTTTCCATTTTTTTCTTAGTAAAAGTTTGTTTCTTCCCCCCTCCCCTCTGTTTGAGAATTCTCAATTAAAATTGTTATAGCTATAGGTACATTCAAAAAGGAGAAATCGCTTACACCAGGAAAAAATGAATGACTTGGTCTTCGTTATGTACAACTTGAAGATAAAAGAGAAAAGAGCTAAACCATTGAGTACAAAAGAAGAAATTGGTTTGGAGAATTTGTCTTCTGATGATGAGTGGTTAGCAGCAGATTCTGTAGATTCAGAAGATGATAGTGCAGATTTTGATGAAGACAATGAAGGTATTAATTTATAACTTTAAAGCCTTCCTTTATAGCTAATATTTATACAAGTTACCTTTGTATAGTTTAAATGTGTGACCATTAATCACTAATTTATATTTGTATACTTTACTTATCAAAAAAATTTGTATATTTTGGCTATCAATGTTAGGTGATGATGAGGTTTCAAGAGTTGCTGCCAAAGGAAAAAGTGTGCTAGTTCATGATGTTAGTGATGAATATCATGAGAATGATGATGGTTCTAATGATGATGATAGTGATGGGGCCCCACCTAGATTTGAGAGAGTTAGGGATTTCGATGATTACGCCATGGATGTTGATACTAGGAAGGATATAGATGATGAAATGGGATATGACAATGACAGTGATTAGATTAGAAGAACCTTAGAATGAGAATTCTTTTTTGGATTTCATATTTGTAATTAGCTAGTTTACCTTAGATTGAGAATTCTCTTTTGGATTACATATTGTAAATTTGTAGTTAGCTAGTTTTTATATGCTAACTAGCCCAACTTATTTTGGATTTGGAACTTAGAATTTGGAAAACATTTTCCATATGTGTAGATAATATTTTGGTACTTAGTTGCTAATTAAACATGTACTGAACTTTTTAGATACATTATGTCAAAAGTTAAATATATTTTGTTTCGTTAGAATGATATAAGAACGATGTAGTGCATGTAAATTACATTTTATGATGCAATTTTTTTTTAATGGATGGATTCATATTTTAAGTGATTATATAACATACAAAGTCACTATCAATAGGTTTTTTTGCTTAAAATATGAAAATAGATAGGATCTTACGATCCACGATCTGATCCTACGATCCACGATTCTACCTACCTCCCACAATCCTACATAGGATCCCGATTTTGGCAACCTTGATGGATCCAAGGTGTTTAAACAAAAGAGCACTAGACTACCTTGATGAGTACAGAAAATCAAAGGTTTAGCTAGTTGCTATACCAGCCACGACACCAGCTAGAATTTCCTAGAAACCGCCACCTCCATCAGTATACAAACTGAACTTTGATGCAACAATTTTTTCTGATCTGAACTACTCTGGATTTGGGGCAATTATCCGTAATGAAGAGGGTGAGGTGATGGTTGGGATGTCAGTCAAGGGTCCTTGGGTTCATAACAGTGTAGAAGCTGAAGCTTTGGCATGTAGGCGAGCTGTTCAGTTCTCCATTGAAGCTGGTTTTTCAAGATTGGTCATTGAAGGTGATAATGCATTGGTCATGAATGCAATATCATGCTCTGCAGAGAACAACTCCTTGCTGGGACGCATCTTTGAAGACATCCAACACCTTGTTTGTGGGCTGCAATTTGCTTCAATCAGCTGCATTAAAAGGAGTGGTAATATGGTTGCACACTCTTTAGCTAGACATGCTAGGACTATTAGTGATGAATTGTATTGGATGGAAGACTCTCCACCACCTGCTGTGGATGCTTTGTATCAAGATTTATTACATATTAATGAATGAATGATGTGTTTGGTTTCAAAAAAAAAAAAAAAAAAGTAGAGATAAAACTAAAGCACAATCTAGTAAAAATGCAACTATAACTTCTACTAAAATGTTTCTCAAAAAAAAAAAAAAAAAAAAAAAAAAAAAAAACTTCTACCAAAATATTGCCTAAAAGATAGGATTACTCTCCCGTTAATTTTCAAATTACATTATCTACTTATAAATTAGATTCTCAAAATAAAAATTATATATATAAAATAAAAACACATAGATTTTTTTTTTGGCTAAAAAAAAAGTCTCATTGCATGTGAGGAAGCTAGTAACTTATTAAGAACTTTTCTATTTAATGCTTCCAAAAGCATTAGGCCGTAAACAAAGATATCTCTATAGCAAATTTAATCCGATCGCAGCTACTTTCTCTCCCTTCAAATCTTCTTCTCTCAAAAACAACAGTGACATCCCTCACCAATGGAGTCCAAATCCAAGAAAACAAGGACAACAAAGAATATATCAAACACCACCACCCATATGGTTAACTTCGATGACAGACTCAGCAATTTGCCGCAAGATATTCTTCACTATATCCTCTCCTTCCTTGAAACCAGAGATGTCATACTACTAAGCCGGTTGTCAAGAAGATGGAGACGTGTTTGGAAATCGATGCCTTACTTGAATTTCGACCAAACCCCATCTGAATCAAAAGACAGGTTCATCGGATTGGCATGGTCCGTGCTAAATTTGCGAGATGGGTTCGATATTAAACGTTTCGCCATGGTGAGAACCCTACATATTGAAAACTCTGAATTATGTGGGCAAGCTTTTGGTGAAACTGAAAAGCTCGTTTTACATTGTCCACACCTTGAAAACTTCTTGTTGAAAAACTGCTATATGTGTCATCGACCATTCGATGTTATTGACATCGAAGCCGCTAATCTTAAGAATCTAAAGTTTTTGAACACCGCCCACAAGCGTTCATTTCGAGGTGAGCTCAAGATTTCTACACCAAATCTTTTGTGCTTATCTTATCGTGGTCCTGCTTTGAACGGATATTCTTTGCAGAATTTATCATCATTGAACAAAGCTTTAATTCACTTCACCAATAGAGTTAAATATGAAGAGGACGGTTGTCTTTTGTTGTCATTGGTCAGTGCTTTGTATAACGCTGAAGTTCTATATATTTGTCCAGCCACTTCTTGCAGGTATATTACAATCAGTTCTGCATTTTAATTTGTTTTTGTTAAAGATATATTAGCCCATTAGTATAGGTCCAAGCGTAATTTTACTTTGTGTTCTCCATGAATGTAGGCCATAAGGCTGAACCACGTAACTCTAGTATACGTGTTCTTATGTTCTTATTTTATACTTCCCTCTTCCTCATCTATTCAAGCATATTCAACATAGAATATAGGCAAAAATGCAAAACTGACCCTCTAACTTTCAGTTTTTTTCATTTCAGCCCTCTAACTTTCAGTTTTGTTATTTCAGTCCTCTAACTTTTAATTTTTGTCAATGCAAGACTCTGTTAGAACTTAGTTAGGGGCTGCCGTTAATTGAGTCAAAACGACGTCGTTTTGGTTTTTTTTTTTAATAAATTTCAGAATTTAAAGAAAAAAGGAAAAATATGTATTAAAAAAAAAAAAAAAAAAAAGAAAGAAAAGAAGAAGAAGAAACCGATTCAGAACTCCATCACTGTTCCACAAACCACCATCTCATGGCCTGAACCCGAATCTGAATCTCTCTCCACCGTCACTAAAGCCGACCTAGATTCCATTTCCACCTCCACCGCCACTCTCCAACTCCACCACATAGACTCCCTCTCCTTCCACAAAACCCCAGACCAACTCTTCAACCTCAAGCTCTAACGTGACGCGCTGCGAGCGGACTCTCTTCTCTCCCTCGCAGCCGCCAAGTGCGAAAAAGGCGGAGGTCTGGGCCTAGGTTTCAGCAGCTCAATCATCTCCGATCTAACCTTAGGCAGCGGCGAGTACTTCACACGCATCAGCATTGGAACCCCACCTAGGTACGCGTACATGGTCCAAGACACCGGCAACGACGTGGTTTGGAGTTCGGTGATAGAATTCTGAATTGGTTTCTTCTTTTTTTTTTTTTTTTTTTACAGATTTTTTTTTAATTCGGATTTTTTTTTTAAAAAAAAAAAAAAAAAAAACCAAAATGACGTCGTTTTTGCTCAATTAACGGCAGCCCTAACTGAGTTCTAACGGAGTCTTGCATTGACAAAAATTGAAAGTTAAAGGATTGAAATGACAAACTAAAAGTTAGAGGACTGAAATGAAAAATACTGAAAGTTAGAGGGTCAGTTTTGCATTTTTGCCTATAATATATCATAATTAATATTTAACAGTTTTATATAGGAATTACACTATATACTCTATCTGCCATCAATAACTTTGTCATCACATGCAAAGTTTCAATCTATTGAAGATTAGATATATCTTGCGAATATTTTTACTTCTTGTCTACAACTAGACATTGAGTGTACTATGTTCTTCTTCTTGGGAACATGACTCTAGCATAGCATTGTTGATACAATCGTAATTGATATACGAACTCATAAATCCTTATTTCTTTGATCTATTTTCAGCACCTGTCTCATCTGACTTATAAAGAAGGATGCCTTCCTCCTACATTCCTTAGATTGAAGTCCTTGACTCTGAGCATGGTACTGACTCAACGCAACATGACAGGGCTACTCCAGTTGCTCAGCTACTCACCAATCTTAGAAGCACTTCGCATCGATTTTGATAAGGCAAATGACAATATCTTACACTTTAGTTATAAAAGGATATATATTCAAGTAATCATTGTATATATTTTTTACATTAGGACCCGCCATCATTGTTTAGGATTGAAAAATGTCATCAAAATCATTAAGTATCTGTTGTTATTTATAAATTAAACAAAAATGTTCTACACATGTCATGTTTAGGCACAAAACTTTTGTTATAATCAAAAGAAAATTGAGGATATATACTAAGTTTTTATTGGGTTTATGGTGATATTAAAATAACGGTTATTTATATATTCTTTTCTTAAATGTAAAAACATCTGTTTTACTTGTCATTCTTGAGCACATTTTGTTCGTTGTGTCATTTTCAAGACAAAAACTTTTGTCATAATGGAAAGAAGAATAATATTACTAAGAGTTTATTGGGATATGGTGATATTGAGAGAAAAAAAACACACACACTGAAGAAAAAATGAGGTTTAACTGCAAAAGTACACCACAAACTCATTACTTAAAGATTTTTTTCTAAAATATGAGAGAGAGAGAGATTCCAAATTTTTATTCTTTAGACAGGTTACCTACATTGCAGTTTATTAATAAAGAAAAATTCTTGAGGTATAAAAGCTCACTGTTACTTGCTTCTTATTTGCAATTTCCATTTGGCTTGATCTTTTGATTATTTTCTAATTATTTAAATTTAGTTGAATTATCAATTATGATATTATTATCAGATTTCTTACTTTAAAATAGTGTTATATATGTGTGTGTAATTGATTCACTTGTAATTGATTCAAGTACTTTATATTCATCATTGTGAAATAAACTAAAATTGAAAGTTCAAAAACGTGTATAAACACCTTTGAACGTTTAGACCCCCAAATTACAACTTAACCAATTCAAGCAATATGTCAAACAACAAGTGTGCGGAAACTTAACATAAGCTATAATGTGGAATTGGTTAAAAACTATCTAAGCCATAACAAAACACAATCCACAGTAGATAATAAAAAGGCAAAGATAGAGAGGAAGGAAGATGCAAACACAAAGACAACACGCGATGTGTTATCGAAGAGGAAACCGAAGCCCTCGGCGTAAAACCTCTCCGCCGCCCTCCAAGCGGTAAACAATCCACTAGAAAATACAGTTAAGATACATGGACAGCAATAGACCCTCCAAGCCTAATCTACCCAGTGCACCTAAGCCCTCCAAGCTTCTTGCTCCAACGAGGTTGCGCCGAACCTTTTTCTTTTCTAGCTTCCCGGATTCCGCTACTAGACCGTAGCATCAACCAATGAAGATTGGTTCCTTCCTAACTGCTTCCCAGAAATCCAAACAGCTTTCTCACAGTGATGATGATGGTGAGAATCAGGTCTGGTATAATGCCTCTCAAGGATTTGACAATGGAGAGGAAGAGAGTTGAGGAATTTGAAGAGACTCTAATGTATAGATTGTGGGTGAATCAATCTTGTTTTTCTTTAGGGTTTCTCTCTCAAAATTCTCTCTAGAAGCTCTCTTACAATCGTGGGTAAAAGGGGTATTTATACTGGAGTGGGAGAGGAATGTGAAACGTCAGGTTTTACAAAACAGGGGTGGCTCGCGGCTTGACCTCGCGGCTTGACTAAGTCGCGAGATCCAGTCGCGAGATAACCGTATGGCCAGTTGTCCTGTTTTGTCCTGTAGTGCTCCAGCTTGCATGACTGTTCACCTTCCAGCATGCTTGGCACGTGTGCTGCATCTGGCGGCTTGCAGCCGCGAGTCACCCGCGAGGCCCAGCCGCGAGTCTCTGTTTTCTTGCACACTCTTGAGCAATCTTCACTCTATCTCACTCACTACCCTTACATCAAACCCACCTAAATACAGGGTTATTAAATGTTGAATTACAAGCAAATTTGGCACGGAATAAAGCTAATTAGATGGTTGAATAAATTCAACCTTACAATCTCCCCCTTTGGCTATTCCGTGACAAAACCCTAAAACAGACTCTAGACTTAACATGTGAGTTGGGAACAGTTGAACAAAACTCACTCACACCTAACTCTAGAAGCTGTGAAGCACTTGAATCATATGAACATAATACTCCTGAAACACAACAATACACCATGATCATTGTAAGCAGAAAATCATAAAATGCATATGAAGCAGGCAGTATGTGATCAAGCAAAGATGGAGTTAAGAAACAAATCATAGCTTGATCAACCAAGTGAACACCACAAGGTAGTGATCACAGTGCTCATTCACACTTGGAATGAACACAAGGACATACAAGTTAACAAGCACAAGGCAAGATACTTATATGCTCAACACTCAACCAATGTATAATACACAAGGTATATGCATCTAGGAACAATCCTACAAGGGCACAAGAGTGACAGTACGTAAATCAAAATGCAAGACATTTAGATTAAAGTACTGATTTCAACATAGCATAAAGGCTGCATTAAGCAAGGTACATACCATAAAGCCTACAAATTATGCATAAAACATTAACCCTAAAAGCTTACAAAAGCACATGGGTACAAACCACAAAACATCCTGAATAACATCATCAAAATATATAAAAGTTTAAACCAAGAGTATAGGTTAAGAGTTAAAACCAACTATACACCAAAAACACAGTGTATCAAACCCATAAAAACACTAAAAGTCCAACAAACATAAACCTAAACCTATAAGTTTAGAGGATAAGACTTAAAACAAAAGTATGACAAAAGTATGTGTGTACTCCCCCTATCACTATGCACACTTCCCTTTGAACTTTCTCCCCCTTACTGAAAGCTCTCCCCCTATTTGGCATGAATAGCTAAAGGCTCTCGTCCAACTTTTGTTGAATAGCATCTAGCTGATTCTCCATAGTCTCAAGACGCATTTGGACATGGTTGTTTGTGGAGTAGAGAAGTGCCACAATCTCATCAATGCGTTTCTGAATATGCTCAAGTACATTGCCGACTCTATCAGTATGAGGAGCAGTCTGTGCTTGCGGAATACTAGCCTGTGAAGCTTCAGGAACAGCACGCGAAGTAGATGTGGTGTGTGCAGGTGTCTCTGATTCAGGGGCAGATGGAGTAACCGAAGAGATGTGAGCACTCCTTGGTGTTTTAGAGGAGTGACTTCTGCTAGTTTGAAGAGTGAACATGGAAATAGGACGCTGACGGGTCAACATTTTTCCATCTGTAGGAGGAATAATGCCTTCACGAAGAATGAGCTTCATGATGAGACTGCAAAATGGAATAATTCCTCGAGCTGCAGTTCGACACGCGATCTTCCTCAAGGTGTAGTAGATGTGAGCACATATATCAATGGGGGCTCCTGTAATAAGATCACAAAGGAATAGAGCTCTCCCAAGATTGATGAATGTAGTGTTGGACAGTGGGTAGAGATTGGTGAACATGATCAACTTCAGTGTGGTCAGCTCTGGTGCAAACTTTGTGGTGTTGATGGATGTTCCTGCACTGGATACTTCATGATCGTATCCTAGGATTTGTAGAATTTCTTCAACCTCTGGAGTTCGTTCATCGTAAGGAGTTAGATCCACATTCTGAGGTCTGGTGATGCCGAGAAGATCTGCGATGGAGTCCGGGGAAATGCCAAACTCTTTTCCTCTGACCCAGAAAATGAGTTGAACTCCAAAATCAGTTGCATTGGAGAAGCATTCTTTGACCAGCTCATCCATTGGATCATCAAAGTTCCCGAACAAGTTTGCCCAATCTCGTTTCTCAAATATTCGAGGGATAAAAGTGGTCCCTAAGGTGTTAAACTCCACCACCCGTTCCACTATAGTAGTTGACTTGTCAAAAATGTTTGAGTAGACGTGTGAGGTAAGCGGAGTTCTGAACCTATCCTCATTGGGGTCTTGAGATGCCTGTGATGATAGTCGAGTCCTTTTAGCAACTGGTGTTGCTAGATCGTCATCAACAATGTCTTTACCCCTGGAAGATCGACGAGACATCTGCAAGAGAACAGGCCCACAGCAAAGAACCAACAACAGTACCACACAAGATAAATGTCAACAAGATTCAGTGCTAATAAAAAAATTTCAATACATAAATACAAACTGAAGATAGTGCAGACCCAACCAAACTTCCAACAATACAAAGGAGCACAAAATGACAGGTGCAGCAAAATGGTGATAGTGCACAAAGGCATAGAGAGACAAAACAACTAACAAAACTGTCAATGAGACAGGTTACCATGACCATGATTTGCAAACAGATACAGCATTCGAACATTAAGAACAGATATCATAAAACATTCCACAAGAGATATGAACATGGGAAAATATTTCAAAATGAAGTCACAAAGCATCCAAACTAGAGCACATGGTTGATAGACACACATTATGTTATCATAAAAACTCAGTAGCCCAATTCTGAAATCCAACATCAACACTCAAGCAAGTGAAATGAGCAAGTCAAATAAGTACCAAACCCATTTACTAAAAGGTTTTCAGTCTCAACAACAGGCCAATATCAGAACAATGAAAAAAAACACATTGTGACCACTCAACATGAAAACAGATGAGAACAATAGCAAACAAAACAAGCCATACCCATCACACAAAGAGAAAAATGTTTCGAACACAATATCAATCCAAACGGTAATAGAAATAACCATGAAATAGGGAAAACGAGATTGAGAAAACAAGACCCATACCTTTTCTTGATGATTTGGATAAGAAATGAAGCACCAATGAGATTTAAAAATGGATTCACGGAGTGTTTGGGAAGGAGATAGTTTAGAGAGAAGATGAACAGTCACAAATGTTCGAGGGAAAACTGAAAAAGATTTAAAAACTGCTCCTATTTCTGCCAAACACGCGTTTTTCGCGACTTGATTGAGTCGCCACAAAGTCGCCAGATCAAGCCGCCAAAACACTCAAGGACAAAAATTTGAAAAATTTTCTAAGTGTTTTTCGCGACTGGAAGGTCTACCCGCGAGTGAGTCGCGAGCTGAGCCGCGAAAATCTCTGAGTAAACCTCGCAACTGGACCTTCCACTCACGAAAAAGTCGCCAAAAATGACCCGTGAAGACGCAACTGAGGCTCGCGACTTGACATACCCGCGACTGAGCCGCCAAAACAGGGCAAAACTGGATTTTTGAAATTTTCAGATTTTTCAAACAAAATACTTTCCAAAAACACCCAAAACACTCAAAAATCTTTTTGTGCTTGAATTAACAAAGATTGAGCATGTGAAAACACATTTCATCAAGTACAATCACACAAATGAATATGGCATTTATTGAACATAAACTTGTGTGTTGTGTGTGGATATCAACAATGAGATAGTCCTTAGTCTAATGTGAAGCTTCAATGATCAATTCAACCAAGACATACACAATTAGCATTAGATCATGTGACCCATCTCAATTATAGAAATATGTATATATGACCTCCCACATAACTTGATAACATAACTTGGAACTTTACATTTGACTCCACTTTCAATCATAACATTTGATCTTTTTGATCTTTTGAGGCAATCACCTCTCATTGTGAGAGTGATATTTAATATTTCTCTTTACTAAACAAGCCTTTGGCCTTTTAAATAAACATTTTCTTTAATATAAAGTCGCTTACCCTTTTTCCTAGTCGAATACTAGAATGTGCGACAGGCTTTTGCAGCTCAATATCTCTTTTCATTTGGAGATTTACATTTGGTGAGCTCTTTTTAGCAAAAAAAATAGTGGGAAGATATATAGACACAAGTCTATGCATGTCTCAAGATCAACATAACCATTCACTAATCATTCATGACAAGTTTGAAGATCTATTTACAACAATCACATAGATTTCAAGATTTTTCCCACAGTGATATGTGTGTATGAAAACAAGCAATGCTCGAAAATGCACAAAGCCATTAGCACAAAGGTACAAGGCAAAACAAGTTTTGAGACAAAAACTCAACAAAGTCAATCAAGCTTTTTGATTTTCTAATTTTTATGTGTTTTTTGGATTCTTGACACAAGAAACAAAAAGATTGATAAGACAAAATTAAAAATATGCACAAGTAGACAAGCAAACAACCAACAGCAAAAATATCAAGCAAACAAACAAACATCGTCACAAAGCATAGGAAGTATTAATGCATGGACATGTTGTAATGCTTATGCATGAGTACCCTTTTTCACCCACACGTCACTTGCGTTTGGGGTGATTTCCTTATAGGATTGGGTACGGGAGTTAGGGCTTTCAAACCTTCGTGAGAAGCTTTCCAAGCAATTGGTGAATGCACCAATCATCTTCATCACGTTCATCATTCCGGGATCACCATTCTGATCTCTAGATTGATCACCTGCCCAATTTCTTCTATCATTTCTAGGTCCTCCTGACCTTTGAGGAGTTGCACTATTCTTTGCTCTCAGCTTTTGGCAATTTGGTCGAGTATGCCCTTGAAGTCCGCAATAATGACACACATAAGTTGCTCTAGGACCTCTTTGTGGTCGTGGGCGTGACTTGGCACGAGATTCAAACCTGCCCACAGATTGATTACGAGGATTCAGCATCCGTTGGTTCACCACATTCTTCTTCTCCTCCACCTTGAGCTTCTTATCAGTAAGGTCAGCTACAACTGGATCTTTGGCCTTTACAAACTTCACTTCTTTAGTGACATTTCCAGATGAACTACTTCCTCCGGTATATCCCAATCCGGATTTGTCTGAAAAGCTCTTTTGAGATGAGATAACATCATCTAGCTTCTTGGTAGTGACCCTCTCTATTTTAACATTTGCTTGCACAACCTCATTCTCAAGAAATCTCACTTTTGTGTAAGTTTCGGACAACTCACCATTCAGTGTTTCTATCTCACATTTGGCCTCCCTATATCGGATTAGGAGACTTTTGTAGTCCTCCTCAGCCTTCTTCATTTTTCTCACAGCAGCCTTGGCCACCCTTGTGTACTCACCCGACTTCTCCAAGAGTGAGTTATAGTTCTCCTGAAGATTTGTTGTGCTTTCATCTTCTTCAACATCTGATTCTTCAACAATTCCTAGTGATTCATCATCACTATGTTCTCCAAGGTCTCGTACAAGCAGATTCAACTCATCTGAAGACTCAACATGAGCAATAGTCATAAAATCTGAATAGTTCCCCTCTCCATCATAGCTCTCTTTAGATTCTGAGTCAGACGAATCCGAGTCACTCAAAGTCGTGGCATACACTTTACCTTTCGATTTCAAATAATTCGGACATTCCTTCTTAAAGTGTCCATGCCCGTTACATTCGAAGCAAGTGACACCTTGTGTGGGTTGGGATTCTTTTCCATCTTTCTTTTTGAATTCCCTTTTCTCCCTTCCAGAACTTTGGAATTTTCTTTTATCATCAAATTTGCCATTATTTTTGAATTTCAAGAACTTTCTGAAGTTTTTGACAAGGTATGCAACATCTTTGTCAACCACATCTTCTCCCGATGAGTCTTAATCTTCCACCTTCTCATTAATGGTCTTTAGAGCAAGAGATTTACTCTTCCGTTGATTGGGCAACGACATCTCATAAGTCTGCAGAGAACCAACCAGCTCCTGTACTTTGATGTCATCAAGGTCCTTTATCTCTTCAATCGCAGTCACTTTAGCACGAAAACTTTCCGGCAATGATCGAAGGATCTTCTTTACAATTTTTAAATCCTCCGTTTTCTCCCCCAAGTTGAACTTGCTGACAACCACCTCATTTAGCTTCCCATAGAAAGAGTCAAAAGACTCATCCTCACTCATTTTGAGCTCCTCAAACCGAGTGATCAGCATTTGCAACTTGGTGTCTTTCACTTTCTTCGTGCCTTCATAGGTGGTTTCCAAAATCTCTCACATACTTCTTTGGCAACGGTAATATGAGAAATCCTGTGAAATTCATCTGGAGACACACTACAGAAAATAGCATTGAGTGCTTTACTGTTAGCATTAGATGCAGCAAGTGCTGCCTTATCCCATGTGGATTTGGCTGCCTCAGGTCTGGTCCAACCAATCTCAACAGCATCCCAAACAGATTCATCAATAAAACACAGAAAAGCTCTCATGCGAACCTTCCAAAAAGCATAATTACTACCATCAAAATATGGAGGTGCATTTAGGGATTGAGACTGATCCATCTCAAAAGGGAGTCAAGGATCACACAATGGTAATGAAACCAATAACAGTGTACCCGCTCTGATACCAATTGAAAGTTCAAAAAAGTGTATAAACACCTTTGAACGTTTAGACCCCCAAATTACAACTTAACCAATTCAAGCAATATGTCAAACAACAAGTGTGCGGAAACTTAATATAAGCTATAATGTGGAATTGGTTAAAAACTATCTAAGCCATAACAAAACACAATCCATAGCAGATAATAAAAAGGTAAAGATAGAGAGGAAGGAAGATGCAAACACAAAGACAACACGCGATGTGTTATCGAAGAGGAAACCGAAGCCCTCGGCGTAAAACCTCTCCGCCGCCCTCCAAGCGGTAAACAATCCACTAGAAAATACAGTTGGGATACATGGACAGCAATAGACCCTCCAAGCCTAATCTACCCAGTGCACCTAAGCCCTCCAAGCTTCTTGCTCCAACGAGGTTACGCCGAACCTTTTTCTTTTTTAGCTTCCCGGATTCCGCTACTAGACCGTAGCATCAACCAATGAAGATTGGTTCCTTCCTAACTGCTTCCCAGAAATCCAAACAGCTTTCTCACAGTGATGATGATGGTGAGAATCAGGTCTGGTATATTGCCTCTCAAGGATTTGACAATGGAGAGGAAGAGAGTTGAGGAATTTGAAGAGACTCTAATGTATAGATTGTGGGTGAATCAATCTTGTTTTTCTTTAGGGTTTCTCTCTCAAAATTCTCTCTGGAAGCTCTCTTACAATCATGGGTAAAAGGGGTATTTATACTGGAGTGGGAGAGGAATGTGAATGTAAGGTTGAATTTATTCAACCATCTAATTGGCTTTATTCCGTGCCAAATTTGCTTGTAATTCAGCATTTAGTAACCCTGTATTTAGGTGGGTTTGATGTAAGGGTAGTGAGTGAGAGAGAGTGAAGATTGCTCAAGAGTGTGCAAGAAAACAGAGACTCGCGGCTTGGACTCGCGGGTGACTCGCGGCTGCAAGCCGCCAGACGCAGCACACGTGCCAAGCATGCTGGAAGGTGAACAGTCATGCAAGCTGAAGCACTACAGGACAAAACAGGACAACTGGCCATACGGTTATCTCACGACTGGATCTCGCGACTTAGTCAAGCTGCGAGGTCAAGCCGCGAGCCACCCCTGTTTTGTAAAACCTGACGTTTCACATTCCTCTCCCACTCCAGTATAAATACCCCTTTTACCCACGATTGTGAGAGAGCTTCCAGAGAGAATTTTGAGAGAGAAACCCTAAGGAAAAACCAGATTGATTCACCCACAATCTATACATTAGAGTCTCTTCAAATTCCTCAACTCTCTTCCTCTCCATTGTCAAATCATTGAGAGGCATTATACCAAACCTGATTCTCACCATCATCATCACTGTGAGACAGCTGTTTGGATTTCTGGGAAGCAGTTAGGAAGGAACCAATCTTCATTGGTTGATGCTACGGTCTAGTAGCGGAATCCGGGAAGCTAGAAAAGAAAAAGGTTCGACGCAACCTCGTTGGAGCAAGAAGCTTGAAGGGCTTAGGTGCACTGGGTAGATTAGGCTTGGAGGGTCTATTGCTGTCCATGTATCCCAACTGTATTTTCTAGTGGATTATTTACCGCTTGGAGGGCGGCGGAGAGGTTTTTCGCCGAGGGCTTCGGTTTCCTCTTCGATAACACATCGCGTGTTGTCTTTGTGTTTGCATCTTCCTTTCTCTCTATCTTTGCCTTTTTATTATCTGCTGTGGATTGTATTTTGTTTTGGCTTAGATAGTTTTTAACCAATTCCAGATTATAGCTTATGTTAAGTTTCCGCACACTTGTTGTTTGACATATTGCTTGAATTGGTTAAGTTGTTATTTGGGGGTCTAAACGTTCAAGGGTGTTTATACACGTTTTTTGAACTTTCAGTGAAACGTCAGGTTTTACAAAACAGGGGTGGCTCGCGGCTTGACCTCGCGGCTTGACTAAGTCGCGAGATCCAGTCGCGAGATAACCGTATGGCCAGTTGTCCTGTTTTGTCCTGTAGTGCTCCAGCTTGCATGACTGTTCACCTTCCAGCATACTTGGCACGTGTGCTGCGTCTGACGGCTTGCAGCCGCGAGTCACCCGCGAGGCCCAGCCGCAAGTCTCTGTTTTCTTGCACACTCTTGAGCAATCTTCACTCTATCTCACTCACTACCCTTACAGCAAACCCACCTAAATACAGGGTTACTAAATGCCGAATTACAAGCAAATTTGGCACGGATTAAAGCCAATTAGATGGTTGAATAAATTCAACCTTACAAAAATAAACTAACTTCTATCATTTTGACTCACATGTAGAGAACGAGAAATCGATATCTCTAAGATACACCAATCAAGAGTGTGAATCTTTGCAGGAGACGTTGGAACATAATGTCTCATGTTTAACTCACCATCTCAAGAAAGTGGAGATCAATAGTTTTGTTTGGAGGAAAATAGCTTCTGATCAATTGGTTAAGTATTTGCTTGAGAACGGAAAGGTATTGGAAAAAATGACTATTACTTGTCAGAACCCAGAGAATAAAAGGTTTGTAAGGTTGCAAGAATTTGGTAGAGCATCTCCAAATGTTGCTATATCATTTACCACTTTTATGGAGAGAAAACCATTATGGTTTAAAGTTGATGATCGTTCCGGTGATAGAATTGATGGAACTATGTGATTTTGAAGATAGAAGGAGGTACTAGCAATAATTTATTGAAGAAGTAAAGAACCCGTGTCAATAATTTGATATGAATTCCTGTACCATAGATCAAGAGTTTGATGTTGACTTTAGTTTTCTTAATTATCAATTTACATTTTTATTTTAAAAATAAGTAATTAATTTTTATAATTAGAAATTTTACACTTATCTTTTATGATCTTCCAATACATATTACATACACGATCACAAAAGTCTTTCAACTGAACCAATGAGAATTAAAATTTTAATTGGTTTTCATTAATCTTCTTCGGTTGCAATCTAAATTAATTATTTTTTAGTTCAAAAAACCTTTCATGCTCACTTTGAACTCATTTTGAACCAATGAAAATCATTCTTTCATAATTTATTATTATATACAAGTCAAATTTAAATAGTGAAAAACTACATCTTTATTGCAAAGATGCATTAATCAAGTAACCTAAACAAATCATTTTTCATTACTTATCTAAAAAATAACTTATCAAATTCTATACATACAATTTATACTCCATATGATTATGTTATTTCATTGTTTTTTTTTTTTTTTTTTTTTTAAATATTTTTTTTAATGATAACTAGGAGAATTTAATGAATCAGAGCAAGCAACTTCTAACCATTGTGGTTGTGTCTCACAACCTCGTATACTGATAGATATTTCTTTTGATTTAAGTGCTCTGATAGGTTTCAAAATTTTTGTACAACTCGTCCTAAGAGCACAGGAAATTATGTACTACTGTATATGAAAATAATGGAGAAGGAATTTCGAAAAGGGATCCAAAAGGGCAACAAAATCCCATAATCATTTGGCAGGAAGCAATTCTCAAGAACTATATGATACTATAGTCTCAAGATCTAGCTATTCATGAACAAACACACGTGTAATTGCTAATTTAGTGATTTTTGAATTTGCACATTTATTGTGGCTAAGGGATGAGCGTGGTAGGGTTTTTTTTTTTTTTTTTTTTTTAATTAAAAAAAAAACTAAATTTTAGGACCGTATGGCCTTTTACGTAATTATTATTATTATTATTTACTTGTAAGTGAATAGGATAGAGACATTTTGGGTATTCAAAGTATGTCCAAATAAGAGAAACCTCTTAAATAATATTTCGGATGAGAGTATACATAAAACAATATCAGCAAAATAATCTTTAAAAAAATGTCCTAAGTATGTTCAAAATCAGCGCAATGTCAGCAATCAAGCATTCCTTCAACGATAGTGATTTTCTTTTTGTAGAAATGCTACATGTTGCTTCTGTTAAATTTTGAGTTCCCCCCAGTCGGCTATTTGATCATGAATCTCGATCTGATAATTGTAAAGGGTTTTTATCAGTTCCAAATTCATGCTAAAGATGACCATAATTGTATGAGTTTGTACAAATGATCAAAGAAAAACTGAATATTGAAACCGTCTTGCTGCATAATCTTAAGGTTCTTCCACCAATTGAAAAGTAAATTTAGAATGACCTCTTATATTGCACATGCTGTGTGCAACAGTACAAAATATGTAAGCTCGTAATAAAATAGAAGCCGTGTACTACACTAGATCAATACAACGAGAAAGGATTTTTGAGAAAAAGATCCCAAAGGGCAACAAAACCCAATAAATTTTTAAGGAAAAAATTAACAAGAACCAGATGATAATTTGTCTCACGATCTACTCATTAATGAATAAATACATGAAGTATTTAATTGCAAATAGTTCTCAGAACAGAGCATATCACAAGGACCATGAACAAAGCTCTAATAGAATTTTCAGGAAGAAGACTAGAGACTGTTAGGACTAAGCGCTTACCCACTACACCTAAAGCTATAGTTAATGGAAAGGGCACAACTTTATTCACTTAATGGGAGACACCCTAGTGCCAACAAGTTGACTGAGACTTAGCTCAACTTGGCTTCCACCTTTGTAGGATGTTCAATTTGGACCCTCCTCACCCCCCTGGCTTCGCCTCTGGTGGCAGCCCAGCACCAACAAGTTGACTGAGATTTCTGCTTCTGCAGGATGTTGGACTAGGCCACTAAGCTTCCGCCCTAAAGAGGGGTAAATGAAGTTGCTAACACTATCACACTTTACTCATCCAACTTTGATTTCACTGAAAATATGTCCTTGGTGTGTTCAAAATCAGCTCCATGTCAGCAATCAAGCATTCCTTCTCTGGTAATGATTTTCCCTTTTTAGATGCTGCATGTTGCTTCTGTTCAACTTTGAGTTCCTCCAATTTACTTGTTAGATCACTAATCTGGGTATGATAACTGAAAAGGGTTTTATCAGTTTGAAATTCTTGATAAAGACGAAACCACGATTGTGCAAGTCTATACAAATTATCAAAGGCAAACTGAATATTGAATCCGGCACGATGCACAAGCTTAAAGTGCTTCCACCAAATTCGTAGCTTAAAGTGCTTCCACCAAAGTACTTCACAGCGGAATGTTAAGCCCGGCATATAAAGTTACAGAAATCGCGACGTTCCCTGAATTTGCTTGTTCCAGTTTGCAGCTTCAGAGGATGATCTAGATGCAAGGAGAGTTGGATTACATACAAGCGCATGATTTGTGAAGGATGAAGTAACATCGCTTGCAACAGTAGGTATCACCATAACACACTTCTCCACATGCCGCACAGTAGTACTGTCTACGTATCACATCTTCAAAGTATTCCGCAATAAGAAGTTATGTCTCCTATATCGTTCCACATACATTAATGTCAACCAATGCTCGTGGCTGACATGTTGAACGTGCTCGAGGTTAAGAAGCATTCGAGCACAGTCAAGATCGATCTTGAAATTGCACTGCTTACAACGAAAGCTATGACCCTGTTCGCTGTAACATCTATTGTTACAGAAATCGCAAAAAAGTGTGGTGATTCAGTTTCAGTATTACCAAATTGCAGCAGCGTGAGAGGGTGGTGTGGGTGAATGGATAATTGAATTTCTTGCTGCAGCTTGGCGCAATAAACATCCGTTTCGAAATCACAGTCGTATCAACGGTAGGGGAAGCTCAGACGAGTTTCCTGACACGCATCGCAATTAACAGCTGTGTCATCTTCAATATCGTGTAGGGTGAGAGAGTGAGATGAATGGTAGAAGTGTTGAATCTCAGCCGGCAATGCGGCGCATGATTCATGAAGATAATATCTGCATTCGTAGCAATAATGGGCGGGGCCTTTGAAACGTTTTTGGCATGCAAAGCATTTTACAGATCCACAGGACTCGTCAACTATCAGTGGATGCCTATGTCTGAAGTGTTCCTTCTGAGGCATTGAGAGTTTATTCTCCAATGATCAGTAAGGTTTCTACACTCTCTTTCACGGCGGTAGAGTCTGAGTGCAATCCACAAGTGAAATTAGAGCTGTGTAAACTTAAAAACGATGAGCAGAGAGAGACAGAGAGCGAAGTGTACGGTGGTAGATGAGAAAGAAGAAAAAAATCAGTGTAGCAGATAGAGTGACACAGTGAGGGGAACAAAAAGTCAGAAGCTAGAATGGAGAAATTTAAGAATATCAATAAAAAATTAATAATAAAAAAATTGTTGAGCTGGGTAGCTTGAGAAAACAAATCCTTGGAAGGAAAATGCTAAAGATTCGTACTATTGAAGGATTTCCTACAAACAGTTTGTAGGAGTTACTATAGATAGTGTTACGAGGCAGCTTGTGAAGACCATGTGCATGTCATGTGACCAGCCAAAGTTACCAAATTCACTTAACCACCAACACCAGGCCACCAACCCTCTGCCCCTTCCTCCCTCTCTCTCTCTCTCTCTCTTACTTAATCAACCCAAGTAAAATAAAACCCCAACTATTTCTCTCTTTGCCAGCCGGCCCCTCACTTGCTCTCTCCACTACTGTTCATCGCCGCAGCCAATTCTTGGATTTTATTGGTTAAGTGGACACAGTATATTATTTTATAAATGAATGAGTGTGGTTTTGTACTTCAATAATTAATATAGAGCCAATGAATTGAGTTTATTAATACAAATCATCTGATTGAGCTACAAATTTCTTGTTCAATTTGCAATAAAAGCACAAGAAACTGTGTAATTCACTAGATAGATATAATGGGAAAGGAATTCAAGAAAATATCCAAAAGGAAAACAAAAACCCAAAACATTTTGAATGAAACATTTATCAAGAAACACATGATAATTTGCCTCAAGCCTACCCTTTAATCAATAAATACAGCAGGTTTTTAATTGCTAATAGTTCTCACAGAAGATATACCTTGGGTACAGAAAAGTAAATACAATAGCATTACAGGAACCATGAACAAATCCCTAAATAAATTCTTAGGAAGAAAGCTGGGAACTCCAGAAACGAACCTTGTATAATTCCATCACACACAACGAATCCAACTTATCACAGAAAATCTGTCCACACCATCTTCGAAAGTAGTTCAAAGTCTTCAACCAAAATATCCTTTTCCAATTTTGATTTTCCTTTTTTAGATCTTATATGCTCCTCTTGTTTAACTTTGAGTCCATCCAATTCAGTTGTTAGATCGTTAATCTTCATTTGATTATCAAAAATGGTGTTGTCAATTTTATATTCGCACAGAATACGAATAAGTGATTGTGCAAATCTATACAAATGATCGAAGGCAAACTGGATATCGAACTTGGCTTCTTGCACAAGCTTAAAGTTCTTCCACCAATTGAAAAGTAAAGTCCTATTGATATCCTTAGCCTTTGTATTGCACATGCTATGTACAACTCCACAAAATATGTTTAGGAAACGAGTCTTTGTCTCTAGATTTAAAGGGGATTTTTCACTAATATCCCCATATTTAATAAATAAGTTCTTCAGAAAAGGAACAAAGTTCTTAGAGACCTTGTAATCCCGGACCTTTACAACTTTTGAATCCAAGTCCCAAAATGTAATTCCCGAACACTCCTCTATCTTATCTTTACCATCATCAAAAGTGACACTCATCAAAAACAGTATGAATGTCTCCTGAAGATGATAAAATATTGGGCATGATGGGCTTACCTTAATGGGCCTGACGGATTGGGTCTCTTGGGCCTGCGTAAGTATGGTCCCAGCTTTGAAGGCCCATCACTACTGACGCAGCAAGGGCCCATGGTCCGGTAATGAGAATCCTTGCTCACCACGTTTGGAAGAATTGGGAATAGAGTCCCACATTGAAAAGATGTGGGAACCAAAAAGGGAAAGTCAACCCCTTATCACTATAAAAGGCGTAATACCCACAGAAATCGAGGTATGCTTTTATGAACCCTCTCTAACGCACTAAGTAAAACAGAGGAATTCTAACTTGACCGTTGGAGAGTCTTTGGCCGGCACCACACCGGTGCTCTCTGAAGGATTCTTTAGTTTGTTTCGTCGTGCAGGTTCAATTCGAGTCGCGAGTACGGTGTGACCCATTGGTGACGGTTTTCGACGTCATCATCTCCTCTGAACATTCCAAATCCTCTAGAATATCATCTTTTTTCATAACCTCGGCTTTAGACATTCTCTCTCTAGTCAAATCTCTAATAGCTACTTCAACACCCTTGAATTCCTTCTGCTCATCTTCATTAGAAGGGTTAAATATGTGTGCCAAGGTTAAACCTCTTTTATCAGCCATATCTCTATCCACATTTCTGAACTCCACGCCTCCATGCTTTCGGCTAATTGAAAGTAACACCTGGTAAACAACCAGAATTTAAGCCAATGTAATGAATTATAGGTCTACGAAGTCAAGAGATAAGCTACAGCAAGAGGATGACATAAGAAATATATATATATATATGTAATTTTTTTTTTTTTTTGGGAGAATCAATGAGATAAGAAATAGAATTGTGCAAAATTGTGTATTAGAAATAGACATGGACTTATTATTTTTTTTCCACTAATTATAAAGAACCACGTAAGATAGTTACAGTAAAGGGTATGAAAAGGTGAGTTGAATTGGAATTATTTGACAAGATTTGTTTTGTTTTTAACTCCTGAATTTTTGGTGACTTGACTTGAGAGTTGATAGGATTAAGTGTATTGTCATGCTAAGCATTAATGTTTAGTTATTTTTAAGGTAATATTCATTGCACACAGTGGCGGTGCTACATTTAGAGGGTTCAAATGAACCCTTGCCCTGGGACAAAAAGAATTTTTATTTTATTTTATTATTTGACCACCCTAAAATAAAAATATGAACCCCCTAAAAGAAGCTCAACAATAAATTAATTCAACACCAACCTTAATCTTGGACTTTCTAAACAAAAAGAAAAAAAAAATCCAACAACAAACCAATTTGATCTAAAATCTGGAAAAAAAAAATAGCAAGCCCAACAACAAAAATTAATAATTTATTGATTTTAAATCTTAAGAAAATATAATTAAGTGGGTAGAAAAGTGTAAGTATTAAAAGAAAACTTCCTATTGGCCATTTTTGAACTAAAACTATGACTTGAAGTCACAATTTTACAGTTCAAAATTGTGAATTCTAATCATGATTTCAGTTTAACGGAAAAATGCAAAAGCTTCCTATTGGCAGTTTGGGTCAAATTCAAACCTACCCATACATGAACTCTCAATTTAGTATTACACCCATGAACCCATCATTTCATTTCCTCTACACGAAAGCCAAGAGGTCCACAGATCGTTGTCTTTGCAGTTGTCGTGCACAGAGCCACTGTCAGGAGAAGATAGTGATGTTGGATCTCTAGCAACATATGGAAGCCATGGTCCAAGCTATGGGTTCACAATATAAGGAAAGAGAGAGAAAGGGGATGTGGTTTGGAAGGTTGGAGAGTAAAACTATGCAGAGCACGTGGGCATGACCATTGGAACCCTGTGAACTTGGACAGGTATATGTATAAGTGGGTTGAAGTCTAGTCAATGGTTGATGACTAGTTGCACACAACCTCTGGTTGGATGAGGAAGTCAAGGTTCCATTTGTTGGGTCTCAAATAATATTATTTCAAATATTAGCAATCCAAAATAACAATCACACACAAAGATACAAATATTTACGTAAAAAATCATTTCTTCTTGAAGGGAAAAACTTTGAGGCATACTCCGAATTAATTCATTATTATAAAATCAATTACAATAATTCTTTTGTATATCTCATGGTTAAAGAAAAATTTCACCTGTTTTTCTTTGCTCTCACACACACTAATTATCTCTATCAAAGGTGGTAATATTTTGCTCTCTCTTTTCTATTTTTCTTCTCCACGCACAACTCTCTCTCTTGGCTGTCTTCTTTCTCTAAGTGGCTCCCTCTTGACTGCTCCCTCTTTTCTCTTGTGCAGCTTCATTTTTCTCTATCTCTTCCTCTTCTATATGTGGCACTTCCTTGTTACTGCTCTCACCAATTCTTATACGGCACACTAGTCCTTACTTTTATAAGCAAGTTTGCCACCCCACATGAATCCTAAAAACACATGGATTCCTAACACTAGTTTAACTAGAATTCTTGTCATGCGCGTGGCTACTTGGATTCCTAATACTAGTTTAACTAGAATTCTTGTCATGCATGTGACTACTTGCTTGCCTACTTTGGACAAGCCTATTAAGAAGTTCTAGCCTTATGTGGGCTAGATCAATGTGCGTTGATGCACCCAACAATCGCCCTTCAATTCAAATCCATGCTAATCAAGCCAACACAAGGCTTGACCTTCTTCATTATCTTCACTAGAATTGAGGGCACCTCATCAATGTCAATGCCTCTCATTCTTAAAGAATTTATCTCATCTTGGATTTCCTTAATCCAATCCTTTAGCTCCCTTTCATCAGAAGTCCAGTTATTCTTGAAGCTAACAGTATGATGTTCTCCAGTAGTCCTCTTCTATCATGAGGTTCAACAATCTCTAGTGGAGGATATTGCTCCCCTTGCTCAAGACCTCCAAGGTATTTCGCTTCATCATCATCCTATGTAGCTTAGCATCTTCATATTCTTCATCACCTATCACTTCCTCATCTGAAGCACTGTCAGACAATGAGAATTTCACTCTCTTGGTATCAACACCATTAATCTCAACTCTCATTTGTGGAGTTTTCTCAAAATCTTTAATTTCATTGAACTTCTTCTTACAGGTCTTCACACATGTCATGTACACACTACAACATGCATATCCTCTTGCAACAACCAATGACCCCTTAATAAGTTTCCATTTTTCATTCGGTCTATAGCCAATGTAGAAAACACATTCATATTTAAATCTAGAGTATGTTGCACATCCTTCAACCTTATGGTGCTACCAACATTGGTTTCGATGCACACATTACCAATTCCCACAATTTTTGAGTAACTAAAATTACCCATCTTCATTGTACCAAAATCCCCAACTTTGTACGTTGTAAACAACCCTTTCATGGGAATAACGTGGTGAGATGCTATCAAATCAACAACCCACTCAACATCATTATTAGCAACATGCTCATACTTTTTCTCTTCAATAGAGAGTACCACAACATCCTCAACAATCACAGTAGCTATCGTATTTTTCTTATTATCATTCTTTTCATCTCTACCTTCAATTTATTTATTTACTTATTTATTTTTTATTCCAATGCCGACATTCTCTTCTTATATGACACTTTTTCCCATAGTAGTAGCATTCTATAGTTTCCTTAAATTGAGATATGTCTTTTGATTGTGTCCATTTAATTTTCAATCATCAGGTCCTCTGCTTCTACCTCTGCTTTTGTTCTCCATGACAAAAGCTTGATCTTGTGCAATGTCCATATTCGCATATCTCCTACAAACTTCTTCACTTAAAATCAAATCTTGAATATCATCATATTTGAGTTCGCTTTTCCCTGCAGAATTACTCACTGCCATTCTCATGACTTCCCAACTGTTTGGTAAAGAAGCCAAGAGAATCAATGCATGAACCTCATCATCAAATTCAATTTCCACCGAGGATTATCGATTTGTGATCGTGTTGAGATCATTCAAATGTTGTGCTATAGGAGTGCCTTTTGCTTTCTCCAGATTAAATAACTTCTTCATTAGATGCATCTTGTTGTTAGCCGATGGCTTTTTATACATACCAGACAAAGCCTTCATTAGATCCACCATGGTATTCTCCTTCACAACATCATGTGAAACTAATCTCGACAGAGTTAATCGAATAACTCCCAATACCTGTCTATTAAGAAGATTCCATTTTTCATCCTTCATAGTTTTAGGTTTCTTCCCTAAAAAGAGGCAGATGCAATTTCTTCCCATAAAGATAATCTTCAATCTATATCCTCCAATACCCAAAGTCTATTCCATCAAACTTCTCAATTCCTAAAGTCTTGCCTTCTTCTTCAGCCATTACTTCTACTGAAACCTTAGCCCTAATACCAATTGTTAGGTCCTAAATAATATTATCACAAATATTAGCAATCCAAAATAACAATCACACACAAGAACACAAATATTTAAGTGGAAAACCCTTTCTTCTTTAAAGGAAAAACCACAAGACAAACTTCTAATCAATTCACTATTATCAAATCAATTACAATAATTCTTGTTTATGTCTCACGGTTAAAGGAAAAATCTTTCTTATTTTTCTTTGTTCTCACACATGTTAATTATCTCTATCAAAGGCGGCAACACTTTACTCTCTCTTTTCTATTTTTCTTCTCCATGCACATCTCTCTCTCTTGGCTATCTTCTTTCTCTAAGCGGCTCCCTCTTGGCTGCTTTCTCTTTTCTCTTATGCGGCTTCCTCTGTCTCTATCTCTTTTATATGTGGCACTCCCTTGTTGCTGCTCTCACCAATTCTTATATGGCACACTAGTTTTTGCTTTTTTAAGCAAGTTTTCCACCCAACATGAATTTTAGGAACATATGGATTCCTAACACTAGTTTAACTAGAATTCTTGTCATGCATGTGGCTACTTGGATTCCTAACATTAATTTAACTAGAATTCTTGTCATGCACGTGACTACTTTCTTGCCTAGTTTGGACAAGTCTATTAAGAAGTTCTAGGCTTATGTGGTCTAGCTCAATGTGCATTGATGCACCCAACAACAATATCTAGCACCTTAATAGAGAAATAAGAAGTAGTTGATTGGGCTAAAAAAGCCACTCCAACAAACCAGTTTCAAAGAGCTCCTTAGGTGTAAAGAGTTTGGTAGGGGGAAGAAAAATAAAATCCCTAGGAGTAATCAATTGATCCGAAACCTAACTCTATCCTATTATAAAGAAAAGGCTTTGGCGGAGGAAAACATCACTAAACACCTATTGTAGCAAAACATCCTTAAAAGCACTAGTATTGGTGGTGCTAAAAAGCAAAATTGCTATTTTTAGCACCACAAACTACAAAATTGGGGTTGCATTGGTGGAGTCATATCTAAAATTTTTAGCTCTTGAGCTACAGTGCACAACCATCTATAGCTGTGCAGCTAAACCAATATATTATGTTTTATTGTTCCCTCCAATTAAATATTATTTCTTCTATCTTTTTTTTTTTTCCTATTCCTTTTTCTTCCCTATGGCTTTCTCTCTTTAGTTCAGTCTCGCCCTCTCCCCCTTTTTTTTTCCTCACTCTCGCTAACCTAAGCCCCAACCCTTACCGAGAGTTGATCCTCACTCTCTCTTCAATTCATCACTCTTGTCAACCCAAGCCCCTACCCAGCACCAATTCTCACTCTCTTCGTTCTCTACCCCTCTCTCTCTCTCTCTGCTATCTCATGCCTCTCTCATTTGCAGCATTTGCCATGGTTTTCGTTGTGGGTAGGGGGTTTGGCGAAGTTTATGTGGTTGGTGGTGGATTTTGGTTGTGGCAGTGGGTTAGTGGGGTTTCGGGTTTGGCTAGATTTCGGTTGATTGTGGTTGTTTGTTGGATTTTTTAGGTAGATTTCTATGGGTTTGAATGGGTTTCAAGTTTAGCTGTTGTGGGTTTGTGTTTGTGTTTTCCGATTTGTTGTGGGCAGTGGGCTATGGGTTAAGATCATGGATTTGTGTTTTTGTTGGCTTTTTGGTTCTTCTTCCCATAGGAGTTTCACACTTGTAGTGGTGGTGGTGCCGTGAGTGCTTGAAGAAGTTTCACACTTGTGGTAATGGTGGTGGTGGTGTTGACAGCATTAGTGACTGTGGATTGAAAAAAGGGAGAAAGAGAGATAGAGAAGAACAGAGAAAAAAGTAATAAGTAAATGAATTATTTATTGTAGTAGATACTTTTTATTGTATTATTTATATTATTTTATTTTATTGTACTCTTAACTTTAAAGTACTTTTTACTTTTTTTTATTTAAAAAAAAATACTTTTTAATTTTTAGCCAAGCGATGGCATGTTAAAGTAGGTCTTAGTTCAAAATTCAAATTTATCTTTGACCTTGCTAAAATCGATAAAGGCCAATATTTTTGCACTTTGTTTCTTCTTGATAATTTTTTTGGCACTTTAATGGTAGACTACTATTTTACACAAACACCCTTTCAATACCTATAATTCTATATTTTCAAAAATGTTTCATCTTTCTGTTTCAAAACAACAAAAACCATCGCCGAAATGTAAATTAAACACTCACCAATAAACGTTCATGAATTTCTAGATAGTTTGCATTTTATATCCAAATTAAAAAACAAACAAAATATTCATTGTTTTGAATAAAAATTATTGCTAGAACAACGTATTGGACTTCAGTTATTCCATTAGAAGACTGTGAATTTGGGCATACCTCATCAAGCACGCAATTGATATGTGCCACATAGTTGCTACATTCTGCACATCGATAAACACATTCCACCCTGTCTCTACTTTCCTCACAAGCATCACAATAGTATTCACCCAAATCGTCATCACAGGAATCGTCATCCGCAAAATAATCTTCTAGGTAAAGCGGATCTATACACTACAAGAAAACTGAGCTACTGCGGCGGGTGCAAAAACTGCCGCTATATGTCGCCTATTGCGGCGCATTTTTGGTCCGCCGCTGTACATGAGATCTATTGCGGCGTTCTATATGCCCGCCGCAATAAACCTGTTTTAGCGGCATTCAGCTTAGATATAGCGGCAGGTCAATGACCTGCCGCAATAGCTCAAGTATTTTGCGGCATACTACAGCGGCGGGCCAATGAACTGCCGCAATAGACCTGTTTCAGTGGCATTAAACTTAGATATAGCGGTAGGTCAATGACCCGCCGCAATATGTACTCCTTTTTGCTGCGGGTTGGACCGCCGCAATAGACATTTAAATTTCCCACTATTTTTTCGTCTTCCCATTTAAAGATCAAATAGTAAATTACACCCGATTGGCATAAAAATTGGCATGCATGTTAATAACATATAGAAAATGTGATCCAACGGTTGGATTTTCAAAATTTGAATTCAACAATAAATTATTGGTTGGTGTAACATTTTTTAGTATTACATCAAGTGTAACTAGAACCTAACGATATATTTCTTAATTCGATGTGAATTTTGACAAATTTACCATTAGATTACATTATCTTCATATATTTTTCATGCATACAGAATTCCAAGGTGATCAAAGATTAATAGCCATGTCATCAATCAATTATTTAAATTCAAGTTTTTGTAATTTAAAATAACGTATAAAAGATGAGTTAAAAGGTCAAATGGTAAATTACACCCGATTGGCATGAAAATTGGCATGCATGTTAAAAAAAAATAGAAAATGTGATCCAACGGTTGGATTTTCAAAATATAAATTCAACAATAAGTTATTGGTTGGTGTAACATTTTTTAGAGTTACATCAAGTGTAATTAGAACCCAATGATATATTTCTTAATTCGATGTGAATTTTGACAAATGTACCGTTAGATTACATTATCTTCATATATTTTTCAAGCATACAAATTTTCATGGTGATCAAAGATTAATAGTCTTGTAATCAATCAATTATTTAAATTCAAGTTTTTCTAATTTAAAATAACGCATAAAAGATGACTTTAAAGATCTAATGGTAAATTACACCCGATTGGCATGAAAATTGACATGCATGTTAAGAACATATAGAAAATATGATCCAACGGTTAGATTTTCAAAATATGAATTTAACAATAAGTTATTAGTTGGTGTAACATTTTTTAGAGTTATATCACGTGTAACTTGAACCCAACCCTATATTTCTTAATTTGATGTGAATTTTGGCAAATCAACCGTTAGATTACATTATCTTCATATATTTTTCATGCTTACAAAATTTTAAGGTGATCAAAGATTAATAGTCATGTCATCAATCAACTGTTTAAATTCAAGTTTTTGTAGTTTAAAATAATACATAAAAGATGAGTTTAAAGATCAAAGGGTAAATTACATCCGATTGGCAAGAAAATTAGCATGCATGTTAAAAACATATAGAAAATGTGATCAAGCGGTTGGATTTTCAAAATATGAATTCAACAATAAGTTATTGGTTGGTGTGACATTTTTTAGAGTTACATCAAGTGTAACTTGAACCCAACCATATATTTCTTAATTCGATGTGAATTTTGACAAATCTACCGTTAGATTACATTATCTTTATATATTTTTCATGCTTACAAAATTTTAAGGTGATCAAAAATTAAAAGTCATGTCATCAATAAATTATTTGAATTCAAGTTCTTGTAGTTTAAAATAACGCATAAAAGATGAGTTTAAAGATCAAATGGTAATTTACATCCAATTGGCATGAAAATTGGCATGCATGTTAAGAACATATAGAAAATATGATCCAACGGTTGAATTTTCAAAATATAAATTCAACAATAAGTTATTGGTTGGTGTAATATTTTTTAAAGTTACATCAAGTGTAACTTGAACCTAACCCTATATTTCTTAATTCAATGTGAATTTTGACAAATGTACCGTTAGATTACATTATCTTCATATATTTTTTAAGCATACAAAATTTCAAGGTGATCAAAGATTAATAGTCATGTAATCAATCAATTATTTAAATTCAAGTTTTTGTAATTTAAAATAACGCATAAAAGATGAGTTTAAAGATCAAATGGTAAATTATATCCAATTGGCATGAAAATTGGCATGCATGTTAAGAACATATAGGAAATGTGATCCAAGAGTTGGATTTTCAAAATATGAATTCAACAATAAGTTATTGGTTGGTGTAACATTTTTTAGAGTCACATCATGTGTAACTTGAACCCAAACCTATATTTCTTAATTCATTGTGAATTTTGACAAATCTACCATTAGATTACATTATCTTCATATATTTTTCAAGCATACAAATTTTCAAGGTGATCAAAGATTAATAGTCTTGTAATCAATCAATTATTTAAATTCAAGTTTTTCTAATTTAAAATAACGCATAAAAGATGAGTTTAAAGATCAAATGGTAAATTACACTTGATTGGCATGAAAATTGGCATGCATGTTAAGAACATATAGAAAATATGATCCAACGGTTAGATTTTCAAAATATGAATTTAACAATAAGTTATTGGTTGGTGTAACATTTTTTAGAGTTATATCACGTGTAACTTGAACCCAACCCTATATTTCTTAATTTGATGTGAATTTTGGCAAATCAACCGTTAGATTACATTATCTTCATATATTTTTCATGCTTACAAAATTTTAAGGTGATTAAAGATTAATAGTCATGTCATCAATCAACTGTTTAAATTCAAGTTTTTGTAGTTTAAAATAATACATAAAAGATGAGTTTAAAGATCAAAGGGTAGATTACATCCGATTGGCAAGAAAATTAGCATGCATGTTAAAAACATATAGAAAATGTGATCCAGCGGTTGGATTTTCAAAATATGAATTCAACAATAAGTTATTGGTTGGTGTGACATTTTTTAGAGTTACATCAAGTGTAACTTGAACCCAACCATATATTTCTTAATTTGATGTGAATTTTGACAAATCTACCGTTAGATTACATTATTTTCATATATTTTTCATGCTTACAAAATTTTAAGGTGATCAAAGATTAAAATTCTTGTCATCAATAAATTATTTGAATTCAAGTTCTTGTAGTTTAAAATAACGCATAAAAGATGAGTTTAAAGATCAAATGGTAATTTACATCTAATTGGCATGAAAATTGGCATGCATGTTAAGCACATATAGAAAATGTGATCCAACGGTTGAATTTTCAAAATATGAATTCAACAATAAGTTATTGGTTGGTGTAATATTTTTTAAAGTTACATCAAGTGTAACTTGAACCTAACCCTATATTTCTTAATTCAATGTGAATTTTGACAAATGTACCGTTAGATTACATTATCTTCATATTTGTTTTAAGCATACAAAATTTCAAGGTGATCAAAGATTAATAGTCATGTAATCAATCAATTATTTAAATTTAAGTTTTTGTAATTTAAAATAACGCATAAAAGATGAGTTTAAAGATCAAATGGTAAATTATATCCAATTGGCATGAAAATTGGCATGCATGTTAAGAACATATAGGAAATGTGATCCAAGGGTTGGATTTTCAAAATATGAATTCAACAATAAGTTATTGGTTGGTGTAACATTTTTTAGAGTCACATCACGTGTAACTTGAACCCAAACCTATATTTCTTAATTCGTTGTGAATTTTGACAAATCTACCATTAGATTACATTATCTTCATATAATTTTATACTTATAAAATTTCAAGGTGATCAAAGATTAATTGTTATGTCATCAATCAATTGTTTAAATTCAAGTTTTTGTAGTTTAAAATAACGCATAAAAGATGAGTTTAAAGATTAAATGGTAAATTACATCCAATTGGCATGAAAATTGACATGCATGTTAAGAACATATAAAAAATGTGATCCAACGGTTGGATTTTCAAAATATGAACTCAACAATAAGTTATGGGTTAGTGTAACATTTTTTAGAGTTACGTCAAGTGTAACTTGAACCCAACCCAACCTCACATTTCTTAATTCGATGTGAATTTTGACAAATCTACTATTAGATTACATTATCTTCATATATTTTTCATGCTTACAAAATTTCAAGGTGATCAAAAATTAATAGCCATGTCATCAATTAATTGTTTAAATTCAAGTTTTTTTAGTTTAAAATAACGCATAAAAGATGAGTTTAAAGATCAAATGGTATATTACATCCGATTGGTATGAAAATTGGCATGCATGTTAAGAACATATAGAAAATATGATTAACGGTTTGATTTTCAAAATATGAATTCAACAATAAATTATTGGTTGGTGTAACATTTTTTAGAGTTATATCACGTGTAACTTAAACCCAATCCTATATTTATTAATTCGATGTGAATTTTGACAAATCTACCGTTAGATTACATTATCTTCATATATTTTTCATGCTTACAAAATTTCAAAGTAATCAAAGATTAAAAGTCATGTCATCAATTAATTATTTAATTCGAGTTCTTGTAGTTTAAAATAACGCATAAAATATGAGTTTAAAGATCAAATGGTAAGTTACATGCAATTGGCATGAAAATTGGCATGCATGTTAAGAATATATTGAATTATTAAAATATATTTTTATTAAATAATATATTTCATTTATTTAATTTGTAGTGTTAAATTATATTTTATTAATTTGAAGTATTATATTAACTGTTATTAATTATTAAACTATACTCATTAATTTGTAGTATTAAAATATATTTACGTAATTGGAAGTATTAATTATATTGTTACTTAATTGTAGTAATTTTTTTATTTTTTATTTTTATTTTTATTTTTTATTTATTTTTTATTATTTTTATTTTTTTTTATTATTATTATTATTATTATTATTATTATTATTATTATTATTATTATTATTATTATTATATAGACTATATATATTTTTGTCGATAAAGTACATCCATAAAATGTATGCCACCTTAGCGTTAAGCTCGCGTGTGTTTCAACCATATGTTCCAGGGTCGAACCTTCTAAACAGTCCTTTTTTTCATTTTTTCAGTTTCTATCAAACTGTCTGATATGTATTAAATATAATTATGTACAACTGGATGTGTACCACTAGTCTAGTGGTAAGACACGCGTGTGACTAGCTTGGCCCAGGTTCGAGCCTTTCCAAAAACTTTTTAATATTTTATTTTTTTCTCTCCTACAAAACTACGTCGTTTTATACATCAACTTAAAACATAAAAAAAAAAAAAAACTCTAGTCTCTACAATTCACTTCAGCCGCCTCACGCCCTCACCCTCATTCTTTTCTTTTCTTCTCTACACAGACGCTTAGATCCAATTGCCTCATCCTTGCCGCCGATCCAAATAAAAAAAAAAAAAAAAAATCCAACAATGTAAATATATATATTGAAAAAGCTGAAGCGTTTGAGAATGAGAGTCTAGAGGAAGATGCGGTTGAGTTTGGAGCAAACGAGAATGAAGGAGCGGTTGTTGAAGCTGAAGAAGAAGAAGAAGAATCGGCGAAGAGATTTGAAGAGGCGGAGTGGAATGGGGATGAGGTTGAACTTGTTGTGGATAGGGATGTGGCGAACGGGGATAGAGATGGAGTTGATCCAAACAGGGGGGAAGTGGTGGTGGCGCTGGTGGTTGAAGATCCGAAGATAGGTGAAGCGGCGGAAGGAATGTTAATTTTGGTAATTGCTTTTGTTTGATTCTAGAATTTGCTAGTTTTGAATTTTTGGATTTTTTTTCTTGTACTGTAGCATCAAAGAACTTAAATTTAGCTTTAGTGTTTGAATGTGAAGTGGATAGATAGATATATAGATTCCTAGATAGCTTGAGTTGAACTGTTTGTGCTGTAATTGTCTTTAAATTTTGTTGGTCATGCTTAGATAGTTTAAGAAATTTGCAATTGGTCACTGGCTATTGAGCTGAAGAGGTCTAGAGACTTAGAGAGAACTTTCTCACTACTATTATAGAGGTCACTGGTTCCCATGGGTTGTTAGGAATAATTATTGGAATTTTAGGAGAAAATACTGAGGTGAGTAATGTCAATAAGATAATGGTACTATACAATCTCTATAAACTCTATTGGAATTTTTAAAATCAGGTTGTCTTAGCAGAATGCTCCCAGAGAATTTGGCCCTTGGTGAGTTATGACTTTATCTTTTCTTTCTAATTTTTTAAATATAAAGCCATGATTGGCGCTGCTATTATTTTTCCCCTTTTAATTAACTTGAAGTTTGGAATTATAGATTGCTAAACAAAATAAAACTTCAACATGCTTCTGCTTTATTTTTGAGATTTTTTAATGTAACGTTATATGTCACTTATCAATAGGATGGTTGCCCATGCCATAGAGTTGTTGACTGCTGAGAGTGATCCAGCAGAAACTCTTTTACGCGAAGAGCATAATAAATAAAAGAGAATCATTTTAATTTGAAAATTGACCTATTCATTGTTTTATAAGTAATTTTTTTAATGGTATAGAAGAACCACATCCAAATACACAGGTTGTGTACTTGAAAGGTAACACAAATCAAGATCACTCATTTTTAATCATTAAGAAGGATGTGAGATATGGAAAATTTTGTTATCCTCTCTTATTGGACAAACGCATGATGTTTAATTCATGATTGTCTTGTTAAGGTTTCAATATGATTTGGTGTCGATAGTGTCACTTTGGTTAAAAATACCAATGTGTTTTTGGACACTTGATTTTGGTTTACAAGAGATGGCTTCTTACTTTATGATATGAAACCCAATATTGGCTTATTGATACACATTAATTTTTTTAGTGAATGGATTAATCTATACTTTTGTGCATCTAGATTTTTTCCCAATGTTAGTGCATGGATAACTTTGGCTAAACCAAAGTGCCATGAAGTGACGTAACTTTAACTTTCACATTATTGGAATTTATCTATACCATTGGTTCAATTATATGATATCTTTCGACTTTAATAAATCAATACAACATGTGACGTTGCTATGTTTTGCAGTGTCAACACCTTGGTGTCTTTTACTAGTGTTAATGCCACTATGGGTTCCCTTTAAGTATTAAAACTTACTACATCTTGCTGGACTTGCATTAGTATATTGATAGTTCCCTAGAGGTAGGCTAAGGACATTCATGCAGAAAAGTCATCCCTAAAGAGTTCTTCATGGGTTTGTCAATAATCAATTTAATAAGATGGTTAAAGTGAAGATTAGTCTCTTTCTCTGTGATATCTAATTAATTTACTTTGTTGAAAGGAATGTGTATATGAGTTTGCAATACAGCTTGGACCATATGTTATTATTTTCTCCATGATTTATACAATCTATTAAGCCGTTGCATAGGTATGAAGGACAATGGGACATGCTATACAATCAGACATTCAATCTTGATCAAGTTTCCTTTGCTGCCGAGGGTATTAAAGATGCTCAGCAAACAGTATGTCCTAAGGAGCTTTTTTTTTCCCTTACAGATGTTTATTATTGAAAATTGACCTTAATGAGCTCTTTTGGAATGGCCATTTGTGTCACTAGACTGAACCACAGTATGGGTAATTATAGAATTACTTATTTTTTTGGTTCAATTGAGTGGCTTCCTAAAAATTTACTTAAGGCTCTGTTTGTTTCAGCTTAACAAGTTTTCAGTTGAAAAAAATTTCAGGAAAAATTGCTTATTTTCCGCTATTTGGTTGCAACTCTAAGAAATACTAAAGTTTGGTAATACTTTGGAAACTTGGCAATTATATAATTATGTATAATCAAAAAAATTATTAAGTACCATTTTCTTTTCTACTAGAGTTTGGTAATACTTTGGAAACATTTTCTGGCATTTTCTTCAAACGGAAAATCTTTTTTTTTTTAATGATTTGATAATATAATTATAACAACTTTTATTCACTACTTAAATATCAATATGAAAGAAGTAAAAAATCAACTTAAAATTTTTTTTTAAGAAGAGATACATACATAAGGCATAACCAAGGAATTTGTAGATCTCAATATATCCTGGTTACTTAAGAAAGAAAAATAATCAAGAAATGTATAGCAAAATAAAAATATTAAGAGAAACCCAAAGAAAAAATGACAGAGATATCTAGGAAAAAAAGTGAGGCGGCATAGAGAAGGGGGTTAGGCAAGACCATCTTTGAGGGACTTCCCCCCCCCCCCCCCCCCCCCCTCCTCCTTGGATGACTTAGCTTGACTCTTTGATTGCTTTTCGGTGGTCAACCAAAATGTTTTCAAGGTGACTAATACTGTCAAGCACCCCAAATGCATGCTTCATCCATTGCCAAGAGCAAATGCATCTGAATATGTGCTTAGTATCTATAATTTATTAATTTTTTTTGATCCAATTGCTCAAAGTGATGGAACTGAACTAAATGGCACACACTAGATATTTAAATCCCTGTTCTATATATCCCATGGACTTCAACTGTATTATTGCTTAGTTTGCCTGTTGAATTGTATCATAACATAATTTGTAACCATCAATGCCTTTGTGCTACCCAGTGTTCAGTAGTTTCAATAGATTTTTAGTGCCATCTCTAAGGGTCACTTTCTTATTCTAGACTGTGCCTTGTAAAATATGAAGTTCTTTTTCTTTTTGTGTGCATATGAACTGTTGGAAGTTGACTTGTGCCTAGCTATTAATCAACAGGTCTATCAGTATCTCTACTTAGGCACTTTTTGATATTTGAACTAATGTGTGTTTTTCTCATCTCAAGTAATGCTCATAAAGTTTCATGCTCCTATATGCTTATATCAAGTAATCCTCACTAACATATTCTAGATTGCACCTTGTAAAATATCATATCATTTTAATTTTTGCACGCATGTGTGTATCAACTATAAAAGTTGACTTGTGGTTGGCTATTAATCAACATGTCTATCAGTATCTCTTCTTAGGTGCTTTTTTTTTTTTTTTTTGTTTTTTATTTTTTTATTTGAACTAGTGTATGTGCTCATCTCAAGTAATCCTCATAAAGTTTGATGCTCCTATGTCTTCAGATAGCTCCAATTTATTTGGCATCATGCATAAAGCAGGGAATGGGTTTGCTAGAGATTTTATTGAGCAAGCAACCTGTTCAAAATAATCAAGTACTGCTTAAGGTAATTGATTCACCTTTCAATGTAAGGTTTTTGGATTTTAGTGTCCTATAATTTGACGGAGATATTTGTGACTGATTCAAATTGCATATATTTTTATGCAAATTATAGAGATATGCTGTCTGTATGAACTTGACAGTGTTAGTTCAAACATTATGAAGGTATATATTATTTGGCGTAGCATGCTTGTACATGTACATGTGTGTGAGTGTGTTTCAGTGTTTGTTATTGAATTGAGAGGTTTATGGAAATGAAGTTGAAATTTTGAGTTCCTAAACTGTAATTACAATTTCCGATTACAATGAATAGTGCTTCAAAAGAGAAAACACAAGTAAGGATCTCTTAGTTATATCCATAAATTTGATTGCTAAGCTGGTTTTATGTTAAAAAATTGTAGCTTTGTGAATAAAGTTGCAAACTTGGTTATAAAAGTAATATATTTATTTGTGCTTTGCAATTCACTTATTTGTAAAAATCTTACATAAATAGGCTCACATTAGGAGTCAACTGGTGTGGTGGAGTCAACTGATTTTCCATAGAAGTTATTTTACTGATTTTGGTGGGGACTACGAAATCTGGCACTTTTCTTCAATTACAACACCTTGTTGGGACCACTTTATCGGGTTTTGGTAGATACCAACTTCATCAATTTCTCTATCCAGAATAAAGTGAGTGATTAGTAGTTTTATTCCATTTTATTTTAAATGGGTTTGGTTCATAAAAATGCATAGTTTGAGAGAAATTTTTATTGTTCATGACTTACTGAATGTGTGTAATTACCAATTGAGAAGGAAAAAAAATCTAAGAATGAGATAGAAATCCTTATTCAATTCTAGAGCTTGTTCTCTTCCCATTAATGCATTGAAGGATATGTTCTGGAAGCATGGATAAAAATAATAACATTATGTATTTTGACTTGGTAACTTTGCATTATAATCCTAACTTATGCAATTTCTTTCATTGTTGTGTAGCTGGACTAGGAGAAGGGAATGATGGACTGCCTATATGCAAAATGTGAGTTTAGAATCATTGGTTTCTTCAATTTAACGTGAATATTAATTTGCTGCAAGAATTGTTGTGCCGTGTTGATGATGTATCCTAAGTTCAACACAGTTGTTAATGTGGTTTTGTAACAGGCATTGAGTGCCATGTATCATTGGCAAACACTTAAATATGTGTTGGTTGCTTAATGATATTTATGAAAATATTACTCTTGGTTGTGTGGATGTCCATAAGAATGCTTAAGGAATAAAATGAGGATCTTTTTTTAAATTATGATTTTATTGAATCCGCCTAGCTTGTGGATTGAAGGCACTCCTTGTATCACACAATGTGTGATGGCACTCCTTCTGTACACAAATGACTACATCTTTTCATTTTTTAATTTTATGATAATGGTTATAGATATTGTTATGTATTTGATAATATATTTCTATGTTAATATAATGTTAGTTTTGAGACAATTGTGGTGTTATCTAGTTAAATTTGTGGTATTGTTTTAGTGGGGCTAAAATTATTATAGGATTATTTGTAATAGAAATGTGGTTTTAAAACCCACTAGAAAAGGGGGGGAAAAAAAGACCTGTAGTGGCGGGCAAAAACCGCCACTAAAAGTCAATGCCACGAATTTTGAACATGTATGGCGGCGGTTTTATGCCCGCCGCAATAAACCTTCACCCGCCGCTAAAAGGTACATCTATAGCGGCGCTTTTCGCGACTGCCGCAATCGACCTATAGCGGCACTACAACACTGACGGGACAGCCCGCCGCAATAGCACCTGCCGCTATAGGTTGAATGTACCTTTAGCGGCGGTTTTGGCCCGCCGTAATAGCCCAGTTTTCTTGTAGTGATATGACATTTATGCTTTATGGTACTAGGCAGTGCAGCACACAGGAGATGGACATTGAAGTCATCACACTTCACACAGCGTAAATAGGAGGGGGGATCATTGTAGCGAAATTTGCGAACTTCACACTTGGGGTCATCATACACTTTCTTGAAGAATGTAACTTGGTGCCTGTGACCTTTATAATTAATTGAGGGCTTTAGTGAAGCGCAATGAACATCCAACTTAAAGTCGCACAAATTACATCCATAAAAAAAAAAAAAAAAAAAAAAAAAAAAAAAAAAAAAAAAAAAAAATGGAGAGACGATTGTGAGCCTTGCCATAACAAGCATTACATCTAAATTTTTCTGTAGGAGTAAGAACATGATCACGCGGGTAAAATGGATGTCGCACCTTTTCTACAGGTTCAAGACAGTCTTGATGGATGAAGAATTTGCATCTATTGCAATTATAGGATGGACCAGAAATGCTTTGCTCACATACACCACAGTAAACTTCAGTCTCTGTGTAATTGTGCTTTAAGAAATGCTTGTGCCTCAAATATTTCACTTTTCCCCTCTCATCCAAGGATTTTAAAATCGAGACCGTACACCACAAATTTTCACCATAATGCAGAGTGAGAGTGCGATTTGGATGAAAAGGATGTTTGATCTCTTGTGGGGCTGCAGCACATGATCTGTGAAGATAGAAATTACATTGGACGCAACCGTATATTTCACCAAAGATGACTTGAAGGCATCCATTACAGTTTACATGACCATTCCTCTCCTTGTTCCAGAGGATCAAGGGATGCCCGTGGCCGGAATTCTTAATGCACTTTTGACCTTCAAAATTTTCAGTGAACATTAGAGCACATTGAGCATCAAGGTAGAAATGACATCTATCACAGTGGAATGCAAACTGGGTGCGACTTTTCTCACAGCCTTTGCATGTAAACTTAGTAGTCTCCTGCCGCAGAATTAGAGGGCATGGGTGGAAGAAATGCTGAATCTCTTGGGGTAGTTGAATACATAATTCATGGAAGAAGTACTTGCATTTCAAGCAAGCAAAAGTTGTGTCACAACATGGTTCACTGCAAGCAGAGCAACTAGTAGAATCATTAACGTTTTTCTCAAATTTTATCAATAGATGCTTATGGAAGGGATTTTGAATGATTGTTTGCAGCGACTCTAGACAGAACTTATGCAGGTTGAACTTGCACAGGAAGCAAACATAGGTTGGCCCATCGCATAGTTGATCGCATACAATGCAACAAACATGTCTAGAGACATTACTATTACGGTAAACAATTGCCAATGGATGGTTGTGGAAGGGACTATGAATGTGCTTGTAATCTGTATAGCGTTCTATGAGATCTAGACCACATGATTTATGGAGATAGAAATCACATTCAGAGCAATGGTAAAATTGATCACCGGAGAGGTGTTTTTTGCATGCATAGCAGAATGCATCGTCATTCATTGCATTGTTGTTGAGCTTCAGGGAATGGTGGTGGTGGCTGAAATGAGTGATTTTATTAAGTTTAGGGAAATTGATGAGCATATGAACGCATGAAAAATCAATCTTGAAGTTGCATGGGTCACAACGAAAGGTTAAGGCTTGGCATGTTAGGTTACAGAAATCACAACATTCCCTTATTTTTGCTGTTCTAGTGCGCAGTGTAAGAGGGTGATTTGAATGCAAGGACAATTGGAATTTTGTTGGGTATTCAGTGCATGATCTTTGAAGGAAGAAATAACTTAACTTGCAACAATAGATAGCACCACCACAAAATTGTCTGCAAGCCACACATTGGTACTTTCTATCCCCTCTTTGTACCCAATCGAATGTCAACCAATGCTCGTGGCTGAAATGTTGAACTTGCTTGGAGTTGTTAAGAAGCATTCGAGCACAGAAGGTTCAGTTGCCGTCACATCTGTTGTTACAGAAATTGCAAAAGAAATTTGATTTGATTTCAGTATCACCAACCTGTAGCGTGAGAGGGTGGTCTGGATGAATGGATAGTTGAATCACTGGCTGCAGCTTCGCGCATTGAATATCCATTTTGAAATCACAGTGTTTGCAACGGTAGGTGAAGCCCATCCAACTTTCTTGACACATATCGCAATTAACAGCCGTATCATATTCAATACCGTGCAGGTTGAGAGAGTGAGATGAATAGTAGAAGTGTTGAATCTCAAATGGCAACCCAGCGCATGATTCATGAAGATAATAACTACAATCATCACAACAATAGCCAGGACCTTCATAGCATTTCTGGCATGCAGAGTAGTGCTTATCTGGCTCAGGACGAAGCAATGATAAAAGGCTACCGCAACTAGGAGCCGGTGGCTGAAAGCTACTACGAAGCATTAATGGATGTCTATGGCTGAAGTGGTTAATCATCTTCTCCATCCCTCTTGATCACAGTCCTTCCTGTGAAGTATTTGTGTGGAAGTCTACTGATTGGGAGTTTACTTTATCTTCCTTTTATACAGGCTTTTTAAGGCGTGAGGGAATCCGCTTATATGACTGAAAAAGAAATTTATAAAGAAAGAAAAAAAAAAAAAAAAATTCCATGAGCAACAAAACGCTGAGTCAGTCAACAGATAGCACTACAAATTCCTTCTTCTTCCTTGATCAATTCTTTTCAAATGAAAATAAAGGATTCGAAATAGGGTAGTAAATGGAGGACCAAAAATATATATTAATCATCCAATCGTTCGATTTTACGTGGGAAATGCAACTTTACATTCGGAAGACTTTAAATATATATATATTTTTTTTTTGCATCAAGATAAAATCTAGTATCTTCGTGAATTAAATTCGAAATTTCAGTTGCTTTTTTACATGTGTAAATATGTATATAATAAACACTGCATATGAATTGATGCATCGGCTCAACACAAAGAAATTAAACAAATCCAAAATAAAAATTAAAAAAAATCTTGAATTTATGAGAAAAAGAAGAAAGAAAACTTCTCTCAAAATTCTTATTCATTTATTTTTTTGATAACAGATTAGAATCTCTCAAAATTCTTATTAATCAATAATCTAAATGCTTAAGCCTACAACATTTAATTTTTGTAAAGTCCATTCACACCCTTGAGGTTTGAGCTAATACCAACCAAGTCCAAAACTTTTCAAAATGAATCAATCTGGTCCAAAAGCCAATTTAGTCCTTAAAACAGTTAAAAAAAAAAAAAAAACTAAGTTAACTTCGGAATCAAATTGGCTAGTTTTAAAAAGTTTTAGATCTAATTGGTATTATCCCAAATCTTAGGTATATTAATAAAATTTACACTTTATTATAAATATTACACTTTAGGAAACCCATTCAAAAAACTTTAAAAAACACAAGAAAACCCATTTAGCATTAAAAAAATCACCAACAAATTATTCTTAAACAGATCAACTAATATTCTACCATATAAGGACTTTGCTTAGCTAAAATTCCCTTTTTCTTTTTTCTTTTTAAAAAATAAACTAAAAGCACCATATTCTAATTAAATTTCTGACTTAAAAAAAAAAAAATTAACAAAATACATTAGAAAACTTGGGTTTTGTTGTATTACTAGTGCTTTTTTTTTTTTGGAATCTAGTACTTGGAACCTATGAAACTGAATTGAATAATCAAGCAAGCTTCAAAGAGGAAAGACGAAGAAGAACAAAACTGTAAGGGCTCAATTTGTAACAACTCCAAGATAAAATTGGACTCGTAAGTAAAAAGGCCTCCCACAATATCATTTGTAGAGAGTGGGCTTGAAAGGTATGACCTGGGCATAAGTGAGTGGTTTTAGTTGTAGTTCCCACGGGAAACACTACATGGCGGGCTTGGCCTCCCTCGCCAAACCCTTTTGTGGCCAGCCCCCTATATCTTTGTTTGTTTCGCCTTTTATACTGGTGTTCCATTCCCCTTTTTTTGTGTCCACGTGTTGATTTCTACTTTTGGGGTGCAGGCCTGTCCAGTCGACCCATACCTAGAGTGGTTGGGAGTTCCTGGAAAGGCGCATGGGCATGGGCATGGGTCTGTCAGACGCCGAATTCCGTATTACTGTGTTGGCTGCTTTTTCCTGGCCCTGCCCGCTACACTCAGCTTGCTCCTTTCTTTGGGCATTTAATGAAGTGCCGAGGAGGAGGTCGTCCTCGGCAATGGCTCTCCTCGGCTTGGGCTGCGGACCTTAAGATAAACTGGGCCTGGGCCGGGGCTACACTTTCTTTGGCCCCACAATAGCCCCTCAAAAGCTTGCTGCTCGACTTTTAGTTGGGGAGGAGGGTTTTGATAATGTTGGGCCTACATCATAGCCTGCTCTGATTCTGCACTCCATTAATATTTTCATTTTTCCATTTACACGGGAGTCGTGCCAAAGCAAGGGACGCTCCTTTATTTTTCATTCGCGCGGAGTCTTTTGATATTTCTGTACTCGAGGCGCGCCTTCACGAGGATCTTCAGATCCTACGGCTGAGGATGAGGTTGGAAATTGAGCCCAGTCCACCTTGTCCGTAGCGTTCCTTGGAAATTTGCACAAGTTAAATGCCACCGGTTTGCTCCGTGTATAAATAGGTCAGGGGGTCACTCCCCTTACACATGAATTCTCCTGTTCCCTTCAGAATCATATTTCTTCTTCCATATCCACGATCTCCAGTTCTAGTACCCCTCTGCCTCAAAGTAAGATGTTTGAGGCTTGGATGGGGATGAAAGGTCTTTGCACGCTTCAGAGGCACCGAATCCTCAAGGTGATATGGTACGGACAAGGATGGCACAGATTCAAGCCAGTCCCCCGTTTTGACAGGGGGAAGATGGTACTTCTCCCTCTTTCAGTCAAAATCCGAAGCAGGTTCTGGTCATGCCAGATTTTTGGTATGTCAGAAGAAGGAATTTCTGCCATCAGCGCCGTCTGCCTTGTCGCAGGCAAATTTTCGCGGGGGCTCCTCAACTTCCGGCTCCCTGCACCTTTTCTTCAACGGTGCAGGCCCCAAGTTGGGTTCCCTGCACCTTTTCTTCAGCGGCGCTAGCTCGAAGCCAGGTGCTCTCTGCACCTTTTCTTCGAAGGTGCAGGCCCCTCGTCGGGTTCTTTTGCTGCCTGAGTTATGGGCATGTAAAAGTATTGAGGAATGGTTCCCTTACTCAACATCTTGGCACAGCAGCCAACCTCTCCTCTGTACTTCTTTTCCGGCTTTATCTTCATTCTCTTGTATCGTTTCTTTTCACTTACGTAGTTAGCTTTAGTATAAGCTTGTTCCAGCTTTTCGTTGTACACTGTACTATTTCTTTGTCTTAATAAAAGATGAGTTTATTTCCTTCTAAATACTTTACTTTTCTGCAGCAACTGCTTTGTGCATGAATATTAAATACATGCTTGCCTTTAATGATACTTAGAGCAGAAGCACGTCTTAAAACATATTCCTACTAGTTTAAACTTATTGACATTATCAAATATAGCAATGGTAGTTCTCAATAAATTAACGCATAAAATTAACCGAGATAGCGGCCGAGAGCTGTGCGATACACGCAAAACAAATGCCCGAGAACAAAAAATGTTAAATATAACCTCCGAGAAAGGGGGCTGCCGAGCAGTGAGAGACTTTGATTGTGTTTTTACTAACATATTGCTCTGTATTGCCTCAATTCCTTTGGTATTGAGGATCCGAGAGTCGACTGGGGTATCCATGCAGTTTAGGGACTAAGCCAACTGCTAATGGGAAGTTCTCCTCGGATAGATTCCAAGGTCCCTGTAACATAGTTTTTCCATTAAGTACTTGGTTTCCCCAGAGGCTTGGGTCCGAGGACCATAAAAGGCCTTGGTTCTGTCCAAAACTTGCACTTTTGTTTCTAAGTAGTTGGTTTCCCCAGAGGCTTGAGTCCGGGAACCATACAAGGCCTTGGTTCTGTCCAAAACTTGCACTTTTGCTTCTAAGTAGTTGGTTTCCCCAGAGGCTTGGTTCTGAGGACCATACAACGCCTTGGTTCTGTCCAAAACTTGTAGTTTTTCGTCCAAGTAGTTGGTTTCCCCAGAGGCTTGAGTCCGACGACCATACAAGGCCTTGGTTTTGTCCAAAACTTGTAGTTTTTCATCCAAGTAGTTGGTTTCCCCAGAGGCTTGAGTCCGAGGACCATACAAGGCCTTGGTTTTGTCCAAAACTTGTAATTTTTCTTTTAAGTAGTTGGTTTCCCCAGAGGCTTGAGTCCGAGAACCATACAAGGCCTTGGTTCTGTCCAAAACTTTTAGTTTTTCGTCCAAGTAGTTGGTTTCCCCAGAGGCTTGAGTCCGAGGACCATACAAGGCCTTGGTTCTGTCCAAAACTTGTAATTTTTCTTTTAAGTAGTTGGTTTCCCCAGAGACTTGAGTCCGAGGACCATACAAGGCCTTGGTTCTGTCCAAAACTTGTAGTTTTTCGTCCAAGTAGTTGGTTTCCCCAGAGGCTTGAGTCCGAGGACCATACAAGGCCTTGGTTTTGTCCAAAACTTGTAATTTTTCTTTTAAGTAGTTGGTTTCCCCAGAGGCTTGAGTCCGAGGACCATACAAGGCCTCAGTTCTGTCCAAAACTTGTAGTTTTTCGTCCAAGTAGTTGGTTTCCCCAGAGGATTAAGTCCGAGGACCATACAAGGCCTTGGTTCTGTCCAAAACTAGATGATTTTCGTCCAAGTAGTTGGTTTCCCCAGAGGCTTGAGTCCGAGGACCATACAATGCCTTGGTTCTGTCCAAAACCTGTAGTTTTTCATCCAAGTAGTTGGTTTCCCCAGAGGCTTGAGTCCAAGGACCATACAAGGCCTTGGTTCTGTCCAAAACTTGTAATTTTTCTTTTAAGTAGTTGGTTTCCCCAGAGGCTTGAGTCCGAGGACCATACAAGGCCTTGGTTCTGTCCAAAACTTGTAATTTTTCTTTTAAGTAGTTGGTTTCCCCAGAGGCTTGAGTCCGAGGACCATACAAGTCCTTGGTTCTGTCCAAAACTTGTAATTTTTCTTTTAAGTAGTTGGTTTCCCCAGAGGCTTGAGTCCGACGACCATACAAGGCCTTGGTTCTATCCAAAACTTGTGATTTTTCTTTTAAGTAGTTGGTTTCCCCAGAGGCTTGAGTCCGAGGACGATACAAGGCCTTGGTTCTGTCCAAAACTAGTTGATTTTCATCCAAGTAGTTGGTTTCCCCAGAGGCTTGAGTCCGAGGACCATACAATGCCTTGGTTCTGTCCAAAACCTGTAGTTTTTCGTCCAAGTAGTTGGTTTCCCCAGAGGCTTGAGTCCGAGGACCATACAAGGCCTTGGTTCTGTCCAAAACTTGTAATTTTTCTTTTAAGTAGTTGGTTTCCCCAGAGGCTTGAGTCCGAGGACCATACAAGGCCTTGGTTCTGTCCAAAACTTGTAATTTCCGAGAACCATACAAGGCCTTGGTTTTGTCCAAAACTTTTAGTTTTTCGTCCAAGTAGTTGGTTTCCCCAGAGGCTTGAGTCCGAGGACCATACAAGGCCTTGGTTCTGTCCAAAACTTGTAATTTTTCTTTTAAGTAGTTGGTTTCCCCAGAGGCTTGAGTCCGAGGACCATACAAGGCCCTGGTTCTGTCCAAAACTAGTAGTTTTTCGTCCAAGTAGTTGGTTTCCCAAGAGGCTTGAGTCCGAGGACCATACAATGCCTTGGTTCTGTCCAAAACTTGTAGTTTTTTGTCCAAGTAGTTGGTTTCCCCAGAGGCTTGAGTCCGAGGAACATACAAAGCCTTGGTTCTGTCCAAAACTTGTAATTTCTCTTTTAAGTAGTTGGTTTCCCCAGAGGCTTGAGTCCGAGGACCATACAAGGCCTTGGTTCTGTCCAAAACTTGTAGTTTTTCGTCCAAGTAGTTGGTTTCCCCAGAGGCTTAGGTCTGAGGACCATACAAGGCCTTGCTTCTGTCCAAAACTTGTAGTTTCTCGTCCAAGTAGTTGGTTTCCCCAGAGGCTTGAGTCCGAGGACCATACAAGGCCTTGGTTCTGTCCAAAACTTGTAATTTTTCTTTTAAGTAGTTGGTTTCCCCAGAGGCTTGAGTCCGAGGACCATACAAGGCCTTGGTTCTGTCCAAAACTTGTAATTTTTCTTTTAAGTAGTTGGTTTCCCCAGAGGCTTGAGTCTGAGGACCATACAAGGCCTTGGTTCTGTCCAAAACTTGTGATTTTTCTTTTAAGTAGTTGGTTTCCCCAGAGGCTTGAGTCCGAGGACCATACAAGGCCTTGGTTCTGTCCAAAACTTGTAATTTTTCTTTTAAGTAGTTGGTTTCCCCAGAGGATTGAGTCCGAGGACCATACAAGGCCTTGGGTCTATCCAAAACTTGTAATTTTTCTTTTAAGTAGTTGGTTTCCCCAGAGGCTTGAGTCCGAGGACCATACAAGGCCTTGGTTCTGTCCAAAACTTGTGATTTTTCTTTTAAGTAGTTGGTTTCCCCAGAGGCTTGAGTCCGAGGACCATACAAGGCCTTGGTTCTGTCCAAAACTAGTTGATTTTCGTCCAAGTAGTTGGTTTCCCCAGAGGCTTGAGTCCGTGGACCATACAATGCCTTGGTTCTGTCCAAAACCTGTAGTTTTTCATCCAAGTAGTTGGTTTCCCCAGAGGCTTGAGTCCGAGGACCATACAAGGCCTTGGTTCTGTCCAAAACTTGTAATTTTTCTTTTAAGTAGTTGGTTTCCCCAGAGGCTTGAGTCCGAGGACCATACAAGGCCTTGGTTCTGTCCAAAACTTGTAATTTTTCTTTTAAGTAGTTGGTTTCCCCAGAGGCTTGAGTCCGAGAACCATACAAGGCCTTGGTTCTGTCCAAAACTTTTAGTTTTTCGTCCAAGTAGTTGGTTTCCCCAGAGGCTTGAGTCCGAGGACCATACAAGGCCTTGGTTCTGTCCAAAACTTGTAAATTTTCTTTTAAGTAGTTGGTTTCCCCAGAGACTTGAGTCCGAGGACCATACAAGGCCTTGGTTCTGTCCAAAACTTGTAGTTTTTCGTCGAAGTAGTTGGTTTCCCCAGAGGCTTGAGTCCGAGGACCATACAAGGCCTAGGTTCTGTCCAAAATTTGTAATTTTTCTTTTAAGTAGTTGGTTTCCCCAGAGGCTTGAGTCCGAGGAACATACAAGGCCTCGGTTCTGTCCAAAACTTGTAGTTTTTCGTCCAAGTAGTTGGTTTCCCCAGAGGCTTGAGTCCGAGGACCAGACAAGGCCTTGGTTCTGTCCAAAACTTGTAATTTTTCTTTTAAGTAGTTGGTTTCCCCAGAGGCTTGAGTCCGACGACCATACAAGGCCGTGGTTCTATCCAAAACTTGTGATTTTTCTTTTAAGTAGTTGGTTTCCCCAGAGGCTTGAGTCCGAGGACGATACAAGGCCTTGGTTCTGTCCAAAACTAGTTGATTTTCATCCAAGTAGTTGGTTTCCCCAGAGGCTTGAGTCCGAGGACCATACAATGCCTTGGTTCTGTCCAAAACCTGTAGTTTTTCATCCAAGTAGTTGGTTTCCCCAGAGGCTTGAGTCCGAGGACCATACAAGGCCTTGGTTCTGTCCAAAACTTGTAATTTTTCTTTTAAGTAGTTGGTTTCCCCAGAGGCTTGAGTCCGAGGACCATACAAGGCCTTGGTTCTGTCCAAAACTTGTAATTTCCGAGAACCATACAAGGCCTTGGTTTTGTCCAAAACTTTTAGTTTTTCGTCCAAGTAGTTGGTTTCCCCAGAGGCTTGAGTCCGAGGACCATACAAGGCCTTGGTTCTGTCCAAAACTTGTAATTTTTCTCTTAAGTAGTTGGTTTCCCCAGAGGCTTGAGTCCGAGGACCATACAAGGCCCTGGTTCTGTCCAAAACTAGTAGTTTTTCGTCCAAGTAGTTGGTTTCCCAAGAGGCTTGAGTCCGAGGACCATACAATGCCTTGGTTCTGTCCAAAACTTGTAGTTTTTCGTCCAAGTAGTTGGTTTCCCCAGAGGCTTGAGTCCGAGGAACATACAAAGCCTTGGTTCTGTCCAAAACTTGTAATTTCTCTTTTAAGTAGTTGGTTTCCCCAGAGGCTTGAGTCCGAGGACCATACAAGGCCTTGGTTCTGTCCAAAACTTGTAGTTTTTCGTCCAAGTAGTTGGTTTCCCCAGAGGCTTAGGTCTGAGGGCCATACAAGGCCTTGCTTCTGTCCAAAACTTGTAGTTTCTCGTCCAAGTAGTTGGTTTCCCCAGAGGCTTGAGTCCGAGGACCATACAAGGGCTTGGTTCTGTCCAAAACTTGTAATTTTTCTTTTAAGTAGTTGGTTTCCCCAGAGGCTTGAGTCCGAGGACCATACAAGGCCTTGGTTCTGTCCAAAACCTGTAATTTTTCTTTTAAGTAGTTGGTTTCCCCAGAGGCTTGAGTCTGAGGACCATACAAGGCCTTGGTTCTGTACAAAACTTGTGATTTTTCTTTTAAGTAGTTGGTTTCCCCAGAGGCTTGAGTCCGAGGACCATACAAGGCCTTGGTTCTGTCCAAAACTAGTTGATTTTCGACCAAGTAGTTGGTTTCCCCAGAGGCTTGAGTCCGAGGACCATAGAATGCCTTGGTTCTGTCCAAAACCTGTAGTTTTTCATCCAAGTAGTTGGTTTCCCCAGAGGCTTGAGTCCGAGGACCATACAAGGCATTGGTTCTGTTCAAAACTTGTAATTTTTCTTTTAAGTAGTTGGTTTCCCCAGAGGCTTGAGTCCGAGGACCATACAAGGCCTCAGTTCTGTCCAAAACTTGTAGTTTTTCGTCCAAGTAGTTGGTTTCCCCAGAGGATTAAGTCCGAGGACCATACAAGGCCTTGGTTCTGTTCAAAACTAGTAGTTTTTCGTCCAAGTAGTTGGTTTCCCCAGAGGCTTGAGTCCGAGGACCATACAATGCCTTGGTTCTGTCCAAAACCTGTAGTTTTTCGTCCAAGTAGTTGGTTTCCCCAGAGGCTTGAGTCCGAGGACCATACAAGGCCTTGGTTCTGTCCAAAACTTGTAATTTTTCTTTTAAGTAGTTGGTTTCCCCAGAGGCTTGAGTCCGAGGACCATACAAGGCCTTGGTTCTGTCCAAAACTTGTAATTTTTCTTTTAAGTAGTTGGTTTCCCCAGAGGCTTGAGTCCGAGGACCATACAAGTCCTTGGTTCTGTCCAAAACTTGTAATTTTTCTTTTAAGTAGTTGGTTTCCCCAGAGGCTTGAGTCCGACGACCATACAAGGCCTTGGTTCTATCCAAAACTTGTGATTTTTCTTTTAAGTAGTTGGTTTCCCCAGAGGCTTGAGTCCGAGGACGATACAAGGCCTTGGTTCTGTCCAAAACCTGTAGTTTTTCATCCAAGTAGTTGGTTTCCCCAGAGGCTTGAGTCCGAGGACCATACAAGGCCTTGGTTCTGTCCAAAACTTGTAATTTTTCTTTTAAGTAGTTGGTTTCCCCAGAGGCTTGAGTCCGAGGACCATACAAGGCCTTGGTTCTGTCCAAAACTTGTAATTTCCGAGAACCATAAAAGGCCTTGGTTTTGTCCAAAACTTTTAGTTTTTCGTCCAAGTAGTTGGTTTCCCCAGAGGCTTGAGTCCGAGGACCATACAAGGCCTTGGTTCTGTCCAAAACTTGTAATTTTTCTTTTAAGTAGTTGGTTTCCCCAGAGGCTTGAGTCCGAGGACCATACAAGGCCCTGGTTCTGTCCAAAACTAGTAGTTTTTCGTCCAAGTAGTTGGTTTCCCCAGAGGCTTGAGTCCGAGGACCATACAATGCCTTGGTTCTGTCCAAAACTTGTAGTTTTTCGTCCAAGTAGTTGGTTTCCCCAGAGGCTTGAGTCCGAGGAACATACAAAGCCTTGGTTCTGTCCAAAACTTGTAATTTCTCTTTTAAGTAGTTGGTTTCCCCAGAGGCTTGAGTCCGAGGACCATACAAGGCCTTGGTTCTGTCCAAAACTTGTAGTTTTTCGTCCAAGTAGTTGGTTTCCCCAGAGGCTTGAGTCCGAGGACCAGACAAGGCCTTGGTTCTGTCCAAAACTTGTAATTTTTCTTTTAAGTAGTTGGTTTCCCCAGAGGCTTGAGTCCGACGACCATACAAGGCCGTGGTTCTATCCAAAACTTGTGATTTTTCTTTTAAGTAGTTGGTTTCCCCAGAGGCTTGAGTCCGAGGACGATACAAGGCCTTGGTTCTGTCCAAAACTAGTTGATTTTCATCCAAGTAGTTGGTTTCCCCAGAGGCTTGAGTCCGAGGACCATACAATGCCTTGGTTCTGTCCAAAACCTGTAGTTTTTCGTCCAAGTAGTTGGTTTCCCCAGAGGCTTGAGTCCGAGGACCATACAAGGCCTTGGTTCTGTCCAAAACTTGTAATTTTTCTTTTAAGTAGTTGGTTTCCCCAGAGGCTTGAGTCCGAGGACCATACAAGGCCTTGGTTCTGTCCAAAACTTGTAATTTCCGAGAACCATACAAGGCCTTGGTTTTGTCCAAAACTTTTAGTTTTTCGTCCAAGTAGTTGGTTTCCCCAGAGGCTTGAGTCCGAGGACCATACAAGGCCTTGGTTCTGTCCAAAAGTTGTAATTTTTCTTTTAAGTAGTTGGTTTCCCCAGAGGCTTGAGTCCGAGGACCATACAAGGCCTTGGTTCTGTCCAAAACTAGTAGTTTTTCGTCCAAGTAGTTGGTTTCCCCAGAGGCTTGAGTCCGAGGACCATACAATGCCTTGGTTCTGTCCAAAACTTGTAGTTTTTCGTCCAAGTAGTTGGTTTCCCCAGAGGCTTGAGTCCGAGGAACATACAAAGCCTTGGTTCTGTCCAAAACTTGTAATTTCTCTTTTAAGTAGTTGGTTTCCCCAGAGGCTTGAGTCCGAGGACCATACAAGGCCTTGGTTCTGTCCAAAACTTGTAGTTTTTCGTCCAAGTAGTTGGTTTCCCCAGAGGCTTAGGTCTGAGGACCATACAAGGCCTTGCTTCTGTCCAAAACTTGTAGTTTCTCGTCCAAGTAGTTGGTTTCCCCAGAGGCTTGAGTCCGAGGACCATACAAGGGCTTGGTTCTGTCCAAAACTTGTAATTTTTCTTTTAAGTAGTTGGTTTCCCCAGAGGCTTGAGTCCGAGGACCATACAAGGCCTTGGTTCTGTCCAAAACTTGTAATTTTTCTTTTAAGTAGTTGGTTTCCCCAGAGGCTTGAGTCTGAGGACCATACAAGGCCTTGGTTCTGTACAAAACTTGTGATTTTTCTTTTAAGTAGTTGGTTTCCCCAGAGGCTTGAGTCCGAGGACCATACAAGGCCTTGGTTCTGTCCAAAACTAGTTGATTTTCGTCCAAGTAGTTGGTTTCCCCAGAGGCTTGAGTCCGAGGACCATAGAATGCCTTGGTTCTGTCCAAAACCTGTAGTTTTTCATCCAAGTAGTTGGTTTCCCCAGAGGCTTGAGTCCGAGGACCATACAAGGCATTGGTTCTGTTCAAAACTTGTAATTTTTCTTTTAAGTAGTTGGTTTCCCCAGAGGCTTGAGTCCGAGGACCATACAAGGCCTCAGTTCTGTCCAAAACTTGTAGTTTTTCGTCCAAGTAGTTGGTTTCCCCAGAGGCTTGAGTCCGAGGACCATACAAGGCCTTGGTTCTGTCCAAAACTAGTTGATTTTCGTCCAAGTAGTTGGTTTCCCCAGAGGCTTGAGTCCGAGGACCATACAATGCCTTGGTTCTGTCCAAAACCTGTAGTTTTTCGTCCAAGTAGTTGGTTTCCCCAGAGGCTTGAGTCCGAGGACCATACAAGGCCTTGGTTCTGTCCAAAACTTGTAATTTTTCTTTTAAGTAGTTGGTTTCCCCAGAGGCTTGAGTCCGAGGACCATACAAGGCCTTGGTTCTGTCCAAAACTTGTAATTTTTCTTTTAAGTAGTTGGTTTCCCCAGAGGCTTGAGTCCGAGGACCATACAAGTCCTTGGTTCTGTCCAAAACTTGTAATTTTTCTTTTAAGTAGTTGGTTTCCCCAGAGGCTTGAGTCCGAGGACCATACAAGGCCTTGGTTCTATCCAAAACTTGTGATTTTTCTTTTAAGTAGTTGGTTTCCCCAGAGGCTTGAGTCCGAGGACGATACAAGGCCTTGGTTCTGTCCAAAACCTGTAGTTTTTCGTCCAAGTAGTTGGTTTCCCCAGAGGCTTGAGTCCGAGGACCATACAAGGCCTTGGTTCTGTCCAAAACTTGTAATTTTTCTTTTAAGTAGTTGGTTTCCCCAGAGGCTTGAGTCCGAGGACCATACAAGGCCTTGGTTCTGTCCAAAACTTGTAATTTCCGAGAACCATAAAAGGCCTTGGTTTTGTCCAAAACTTTTAGTTTTTCGTCCAAGTAGTTGGTTTCCCCAGAGGCTTGAGTCCGAGGACCATACAAGGCCTTGGTTCTGTCCAAAACTTGTAATTTTTCTTTTAAGTAGTTGGTTTCCCCAGAGGCTTGAGTCCGAGGACCATACAAGGCCTTGGTTCTGTCCAAAACTAGTAGTTTTTCGTCCAAGTAGTTGGTTTCCCCAGAGGCTTGAGTCCGAGGACCATACAATGCCTTGGTTCTGTCCAAAACCTGTAGTTTTTCGTCCAAGTAGTTGGTTTCCCCAGAGGCTTGAGTCCGAGGACCATACAAAGCCTTGGTTCTGTCCAAAACTTGTAATTTCTCTTTTAAGTAGTTGGTTTCCCCAGAGGCTTGAGTCCGAGGACCATACAAGGCCTTGGTTCTGTCCAAAACTTGTAGTTTTTCGTCCAAGTAGTTGGTTTCCCCAGAGGCTTAGGTCTGAGGACCATACAAGGCCTTGCTTCTGTCCAAAACTTGTAGTTTCTCGTCCAAGTAGTTGGTTTCCCCAGAGGCTTGAGTCCGAGGACCATACAAGGCCTTGGTTCTGTCCAAAACTTGTAATTTTTCTTTTAAGTAGTTGGTTTCCCCAGAGGCTTGAGTCCGAGGACCATACAAGGCCTTGGTTCTGTCCAAAACTTGTAATTTTTCTTTTAAGTAGTTGGTTTCCCCAGAGGCTTGAGTCTGAGGACCATACAAGGCCTTGGTTCTGTCCAAAACTTGTGATTTTTCTTTTAAGTAGTTGGTTTCCCCAGAGGCTTGAGTCCGAGGACCATACAAGGCCTTGGTTCTGTCCAAAACTAGTTGATTTTCGTCCAAGTAGTTGGTTTCCCCAGAGGCTTGAGTCCGAGGACCATAGAATGCCTTGGTTCTGTCCAAAACCTGTAGTTTTTCATCCAAGTAGTTGGTTTCCCCAGAGGCTTGAGTCCGAGGACCATACAAGGCATTGGTTCTGTTCAAAACTTGTAATTTTTCTTTTAAGTAGTTGGTTTCCCCAGAGGCTTGAGTCCGAGGACCATACAAGGCCTTGGTTCTGTCCAAAACTTGTAATTTTTCATTTAAGTAGTTGGTTTCCCCAGAGGATTGAGTCCGAGGACCATACAAGGCCTTGGGTCTATCCAAAACTTGTAATTTTTCTTTTAAGTAGTTGGTTTCCCCAGAGGCTTGAGTCCGAGGACCATACAAGGCCTTGGTTCTGTCCAAAACTTGTGATTTTTCTTTTAAGTAGTTGGTTTCCCCAGAGGCTTGAGTCCGAGGACCATACAAGGCCATGGTTCTGTCCAAAACTAGTTGATTTTCGTCCAAGTAGTTGGTTTCCCCAGAGGCTTGAGTCCGTGGACCATACAATGCCTTGGTTCTGTCCAAAACCTGTAGTTTTTCATCCAAGTAGTTGGTTTCCCCAGAGGCTTGAGTCCGAGGACCATACAAGGCCTTGGTTCTGTCCAAAACTTGTAATTTTTCTTTTAAGTAGTTGGTTTCCCCAGAGGCTTGAGTCCGAGGACCATACAAGGCCTTGGTTCTGTCCAAAACTTGTAATTTTTCTTTTAAGTAGTTGGTTTCCCCAGAGGCTTGAGTCCGAGAACCATACAAGGCCTTGGTTCTGTCCAAAACTTTTAGTTTTTCGTCCAAGTAGTTGGTTTCCCCTGAGGCTTGAGTCCGAGGACCATACAAGGCCTTGGTTCTGTCCAAAACTTGTAAATTTTCTTTTAAGTAGTTGGTTTCCCCAGAGACTTGAGTCCGAGGACCATACAAGGCCTTGGTTCTGTCCAAAACTTGTAGTTTTTCGTCGAAGTAGTTGGTTTCCCCAGAGGCTTGAGTCCGAGGACCATACAAGGCCTAGGTTCTGTCCAAAACTTGTAATTTTTCTTTTAAGTAGTTGGTTTCCCCAGAGGCTTGAGTCCGAGGAACATACAAGGCCTCGGTTCTGTCCAAAACTTGTAGTTTTTCGTCCAAGTAGTTGGTTTCCCCAGAGGCTTGAGTCCGAGGACCAGACAAGGCCTTGGTTCTGTCCAAAACTTGTAATTTTTCTTTTAAGTAGTTGGTTTCCCCAGAGGCTTGAGTCCGACGACCATACAAGGCCTTGGTTCTATCCAAAACTTGTGATTTTTCTTTTAAGTAGTTGGTTTCCCCAGAGGCTTGAGTCCGAGGACGATACAAGGCCTTGGTTCTGTCCAAAACTAGTTGATTTTCATCCAAGTAGTTGGTTTCCCCAGAGGCTTGAGTCCGAGGACCATACAATGCCTTGGTTCTGTCCAAAACCTGTAGTTTTTCGTCCAAGTAGTTGGTTTCCCCAGAGGCTTGAGTCCGAGGACCATACAAGGCCTTGGTTCTGTCCAAAACTTGTAATTTTTCTTTTAAGTAGTTGGTTTTCCCCAGAGGCTTGAGTCCGAGGACCATACAAGGCCTTGGTTCTGTCCAAAACCTTGTAATTTCCGAGAACCATACAAGGCCTTGGTTCTGTCCAAAACTTTTAGTTTTTCGTCCAAGTAGTTGGTTTCCCCAGAGGCTTGAGTCCGAGGACCATACAAGGCCTTGGTTCTGTCCAAAACTTGTAATTTTTCTTTTAAGTAGTTGGTTTCCCCAGAGGCTTGAGTCCGAGGACCATACAAGGCCTTGGTTCTGTCCAAAACTAGTAGTTTTTCGTCAAGTAGTTGGTTTCCCAAGAGGCTTGAGTCCGAGGGCCATACAATGCCTTGGTTCTGTCCAAAACTTGTAGTTTTTCGTCCCAAGTAGTTGGTTTCCCCAGAGGCTTGAGTCCGAGGACCATACAAAGCCTTGGTTCTGTCCAAAACTTGTAATTTCTCTTTTAAGTAGTTGGTTTCCCCAGAGGCTTGAGTCCGAGGACCATACAAGGCCTTGGTTCTGTCCAAAAACTTGTAGTTTTTCGTCCAAGTAGTTGGTTTCCCCAGAGGCTTAGGTCTGAGGACCCATACAAGGCCTTGCTTCTGTCCAAAACTTGTAGTTTCTCGTCCAAGTAGTTGGTTTCCCCAGAGGCTTGAGTCCGAGGACCATACAAGGGCTTGGTTCTGTCCAAAACTTGTAATTTTTCTTTCAAGTAGTTGGTTTCCCCAGAGGCTTGAGTCCGAGGACCATACAAGGCCTTGGTTCTGTCCAAAACTTGTAATTTTTCTTTTAAGTAGTTGGTTTCCCCAGAGGCTTGAGTCTGAGGACCATACAAGGCCTTGGTTCTGTACAAAACTTGTGATTTTTCTTTTAAGTAGTTGGTTTCCCCAGAGGCTTGAGTCCGAGGACCATACAAGGCCTTGGTTCTGTCCAAAACTAGTTGATTTTCGTCCAAGTAGTTGGTTTCCCCCAGAGGCTTGAGTCCGAGGACCATAGAATGCCTTGGTTCTGTCCAAAACCTGTAGTGTTTCATCCAAGTAGTTGGTTTCCCCAGAGGCTTGAGTCCGAGGACCATACAAGGCATTGGTTCTGTTCAAAACTTGTAATTTTTCTTTTAAGTAGTTGGTTTCCCCAGAGGCTTGAGTCCGAGGACCATACAAGGCCTCAGTTCTGTCCAAAACTTGTAGTTTTTCGTCCAAGTAGTTGGTTTCCCCAGAGGCTTGAGTCCGAGGACCATACAAGGCCTTGGTTCTGTTCAAAACTAGTTGTTTTTCGTCCAAGTAGTTGGTTTCCCCAGAGGCTTGAGTCCGAGGACCATACAATGCCTTGGTTCTGTCCAAAACCTGTAGTTTTTCGTCCAAGTAGTTGGTTTCCCCAGAGGCTTGAGTCCGAGGACCATACAAGGCCTTGGTTCTGTCCAAAACTTGTAATTTTTCTTTTAAGTAGTTGGTTTTCCCCAGAGGCTTGAGTCCGAGGACCATACAAGGCCTTGGTTCTGTCCAAAACTTGTAATTTTTCTTTTAAGTAGTTGGTTTCCCCAGAGGCTTGAGTCCGAGGACCATACAAGGCCTTGGTTCTGTCCAAAACTTGTAATTTTTCTTTTAAGTAGTTGGTTTCCCCAGAGGCTTGAGTCCGACGACCATACAAGGCCTTGGTTCTATCCAAA